>NW_006286675.1:6010612-6011654 GCF_000327345.1 Myotis davidii | reverse complement strand
GGGGCCGAGGGGACACTCCCGGTCGGGGCCGAGCCGCACTCCGAGCGCAGTTCCCTCCCTTCCCTCGAGCCTCTGCCCGCGCATCTGACTCCCCAGTGCGGGGACGGGACACCGTGCCATCCCGCTGCACTTGGCAGTAAATACGCGTGGTCTCTCCTGCCATTTAACAGATGTAGCGACTGAGCCTCAGAGATGGGCGGTGCCGGGAATCTGGCTCCCGGGATTCCTGACTCGTCCACAGGGAAGGCAGCAAGTCCCCCCAAAGAGGAGAGTTTGCAAGGGAACAGTCTCGGCTAACTTGCTTCATCCTCCTGCCAAGGAGCGATCCTCTCTCTCTCCAAGAGGCACCTGATCAATGTTTCTCTCTCTCTCTCTCTCTCTCTCTTTCTCAGAATTAAGCAAGAGGCAGCCCTCTCCCCAGCCAACATCCGTGTCTGAAGCCATACTCCAAAACAGACATCCCTAAAGAAACAGGAAGCCACCATTTTGGCTATCTTAGAACCATATATCCTGCTGCTGCTGCTGCTGCTGCTGCTGCTGCTGCTGCTGCTGCTGCTGCTGCTGCTGCTGCTGCTGCTGCTGCTGCTGCTGCTGCTGCTGCTGCTGCTGCTGCTGCTGCTGCTGCTGCTGCTGCTGCTGCTGCTGCTGCTGCTGCTGCTGCTGCTGCTGCTGCTGGTGTGTGTGTGTGTGTGTGTGTGTGTGTGTTCTTTTCAAAATCTTTAAAATGAAAAAAGTCATTGTGTTAGCAGTGAGATGCAGACAGGAGACAGTGCCTGGACTGACCTGAACAAGGAGCCGGTTGGGGACTTGGGAGTGTGGCCGCCGCTTCTCGGGGTCCAGCTCCTGTTGTTGCTGAGCATGCGAACACCTGGACAGAGTGGGGGTCACAGGATGGGGGTCGGGTAGGAGCAGGTGTACTGCTTTGTGGGCCTGGAAAAGGTCGGAGAAGGGCCCCAGTGCCCAGCCAGCCACTCCGTGGAGGAAGAAGGTCGCCTCCCGCCTGTTCTGGCACAGCCTGGACAGAGCCGGGCTCGCTTTTTCC
>NW_006286675.1:5964790-6010538 GCF_000327345.1 Myotis davidii | reverse complement strand
GTTTTCCCACGTTTCCTTGCTTGAGGCTTGGACGAGCTCTCCCTTCTCTGAGAATCTGGGGGATGGAGTGAGCCCAGATCAACTGAGAGGTCTGTGTAGTCCCAGTAATTCTCAGCAGTTGCCACTGCGTGATGGCAACAATAGAAACCTCACATAATGATTTCTGTGTGCCATGTACCATAGTGGTCCACAGACTCCATGGGACCATCATAGACTTAGTTACGTGACCCTGAGCAGGTTACTTAATCTCTCCGTGCCTCAGTTTCTTCATCTGAAAAATGGGGATAAAAGATCTTTGTCATTGAGTCCTCATGATTCAAAAAAGTAAAGCCTGTAAGGTGCCTGTGGTATCTGTCACATTATAAGTGACTAATAAACGCTACCTAATATTTATTGGGTACTTACTTAATATGAATCAGGTACTGCTTTAAGTGTTTTACTTGTATCAGTGTGGTTTCCATATTTACCTGATGAGCTGAGGACTATTGCTATCTTCATTTTATAGATGGGAACACTGAGCTGCAGGGATTAAATGGTGACTGACTTAATAGGAAGCCAAGAGAGGATTGAAACACAGACTATCCAGCTGAGAGCCTGCTTTTTTATCTAGTGCCTAACATAGTAGGTACACAGGAAATGTTTGCCAGTTGACTTTATTAGTCATCTTATGTCTGTTATTTCCCTTGAACTTCTCAAAAGCCTTAAGAAAAAAGGGAGTATTTCTTCCATGTTACCACGAAAGAAACTGAGGCTCAGAGAAGCAGTGATGTGCCCAAGATCACACAGCTGGTATGTGGCAGAGCTGGGCCTGAAGTCCAGGTCTATCTGAGCCTGGGCCCGTGCTCATCCACCTCTGTTCCATGCTGCTTTCCCATATAAGCCCTGTTGTGGATCACTGGACCAGCGTAATAGCAGCTTAATTAAGAAATCATCTGGCTTGGCATGGACATTCCAGCAGGCACCCAGGAATGAAAGTTAATTTAAGATGCAATTGGAAGGTGAAATTGGAAGATAATTACTCTTGGAACATATGGTTATGAGAGTTCCAGGGGGAGTCGAGTGAACTGCAGTTAAAACAGGCTCAGGGACTAAAGACATGGATGTCAGGGGACATCATAAGAAGAGCCATGAGTTTAATAGTCTGCAGTTGGCCAGAGCAGAAAGCACTTACTGACTGGCGCAGCCCCCTCACTTTACAGCTGGGGAAACTGAGGCTCAGGGAGGAGAAGGGACTTGCCCAAGGTCACACCTCCCATTAAGGGCAGAGCCAGGAGTGAAGACCAGAGCTCTCGACTCCCAGTCCAATGCTCCTTCCAAAACACCTTCTAATTGAACCTCTATGTAGCTGACAAGGGAGCAGTAAGCATGAATGTGTGAGTGACAGATATTTAATTAAAATAAAGAAAGAAAATATAAACTGGTACCGAGGGCTGGCTGGGGATGATTTCTATCACCAGAAGCTGTTAAAAATCTCTTGCTCCTGTCACTGAGGTTCTCCTACTCCCAGTTAACTCTTGGCATCTTGGCTTGAAGGGTATTTGAGTCATCCTCAGGCATAGCAAATTGCCAGGGGGTCCGGGGCACTAACTCAGACTGGGGAGGTCGTAACTCCCAGACTCTGTGATACAAGAAGAGAGGATTCATACAGTAGCCAGAAGGATTCAGGAGACAGCAGAGGACCACCAGCTCCATCCATGCTGCATTCTGGGCAGTCAGAAAGTTAGATTTAACCAGAAGAGGGACCCCCAGCTCTGATTTATCCTATAATTCTCCTACCCCCACCAAGTCCGAGCTCAGCCAAACTGGACTTTTTACCATACTCCCAAAGGTCTTTGTATATTACTGCCTCTGGGTCTCTTCACACTCTGTTCCCCATACCTGGGATACTTAACCTCCTTTTCAATTGTGAAATCCTCCCTGTCCTTTAATGTGCACCCTGGTGCAACCTCATCCCTGAGCATTCTCCAGGCAGAGTAAATCTGAGACCCAGATAACTTTGTACCAAGGGCAGGGGCTCTCTCTGGTTCCTTTTTGTGAGGGAGGCAGAGAGGGAGCAAAGCTGGAAGCCCTCACGCTCCCTTCATTTTCTTTGTTCCTTCCTCAGTCTCCTTTGCTGACTCCTTCTCTCTCCCTCCTTGGTCTCTCTCTTTTCTCAGTCCATACTCCTTCACTTGGTGATCTCACCAGGTTCATGCCTTGACTTCCATCTCTGATGGAATCCTCCAGCCAGACTTCTCCCAGAACCCAGACTGGAATACCCAAGGCCCCACTTGATGACCCCACTATGGTGTGTGAAAGGTAACTCGGATCTAATGTGTGCAAACTAAAATTCTGCTTCCCCTCCCTAGCACATGCAGACTTATCCGGCTCAGTTGGAAGCAACTTCATTTTTCCAGTTGCTCTGACTCAAAACCTTGGTGTTGTCCTTGACTTTTCTGTTTCTCTTACACGCAGTATCCAGATTGTCAGCATATCCTGCCAGCGATACCTTCTTGTTTGGAATCTGACCTTTTGACCACTTCCACTGCTACTAACCTGCTCCATCATCTCTTGCCTGGATTATTGCAAGAGCCTCTTCACTGTCTCCCTGCGTCCATCCTCACCACTTCTGTTTAGTTCAACATATTAGCAAGAGTGAGCGTGTCCTTCCTCTCAAGGCCCTGCGTAATCTACACCCTCACCACGGCCCCTCTGACCTCATCTCCTGCTTCTCTTTTTCTCTTGCTCACTCCCCTCCAGTGACTCTGGCCTCGTTGAACATGTCCGGTGAGTCCTGGCTTCCCTTACCTCTTTCAAATCTTTTCTGTAATGTCTTCTCAGTGAGATCTATTCTGGTCACTCTATTTAAAATTGCAAAATCCCTCAACTCCTAATCTTTTTCCATAGACTTTATGATCATCTAACATAAAATACGTAAGATTCTCATTTTATTTGTTTATATCCCACCATTAAAAGATAAGGTCCATGAAGGACAGGGTTTTTGTTTAGTTTATTGATGTGTTCAAAGATTCTAGATGGGTGCCCACACATAGTAGGTGCTCAATAAATATTTAATGGAATTGGATTAAAGGAAATTGGATGGGAGCAACTGAAAGTCACCCACCCTGTGGCCAGTTAGTATTTCTGAGCTCTGGACTCAGGCTTATGTAAATTTCTTACCTGGCTAGTTGTTCCTGGTCTCTTCAGCCTCAATTTCCGTGCTTTTTTTCTTTTCTCTACCTCGCTAGAAGCTGGGAGCCCTGTAGAAGAAATGCTCAGTGGCAAAAGGGTTGAGGCAGAAGTTCAAGTGACTGCAGCAGGACACCCACATTCTGTCTGAGCCCTGCTCCAGATTTGCTGAGTAACTCCATGCCAGTCACCTGCCCTCTCTGTGCCTCAGTTTCCTCATCTTTCAGTGAGGGATCAGATAAGGCTTTTCTGGTTCTGGCATTCTTTGATCTCAGAACTGGAAGCAGGGCATAGACACTGCATTCTTGTCATTCGTAGGGGCTAGATGGGGAAGGCATTTTCTTGCAGGATCACGCCTCAGACGCCCACTGTAACCTTTTCTGAGGAGACGGCACCCACAGATCAATAGCTTGATTGGATGAAGGATGGGGTGGGGGTGGGGGTGATGCAGCCAAGGTTTTGGTCATTTTTCAAGGCCTTTCTGTCTCTCTGTCAGGTCTCATGGCGCTCATGTGAAAGACCACCTGTTAAGGATGAGAAATGAGAGTCCCTGCCCCTAAAGAATAATTTCATGCCAATGCCTAACACTTGATGTTAAGAGTATGGAGCTAATATTACATAACACTCTACAGCAGTATAGAGCAAGACTTATACCAGGGGAAGTAATGGGGTAGGCAAAGACTGACTTCATTAGAACAATAGTAGCTACTATTTATTGAGTCCCCCTATGTGAATGTCTGCTACTAAGAAGCACTTTTAATATGTATCTTTTAATCTTCACAACACCCCTTTGAGTGTAGGTGCTACTGTTGTACCCATTTTGCAGATGAGGGAATTGAGGCTTAACTTCATAGCTTATAAGTGGCAAAGCCAAATTTTGAAACCAGATCAGCCAGGCTCCAAAGGCTTACTCCACAACTCTACATTGAGCTTAGCTGTTTAAGCTCCAAATTTGGGTTGCTGTTACTGTTTTTCCTAATGTGGACATACACTTTTCTAAATGAGGATAAACTTGATTGCTTATGTAAACAAGGAGTTGGGAAGTCACATATTACATCTTGAAGATTCTGGGTTGTTATCTGGATGACAGTGGAAAGCCTGGGCATTGATGCAGACGAATGTAGTTATTTGTTAAGAGACTGATGTTATGGGTACATTAGCACTGGGTACTTTGACAGCTGTGCCTCTTTTCTCTCTTTTCTGCTGTCAGCTACTACATCTTATAGTCTTCAGTGTTCCTGCTCTAACTTTCTCCTGTACCCCTTCTAAATATCTGTGCATTGGGAAACCAGACAACCAAGTTCATTAGATGTATGTTCAAGTACAAGTAAAGAGGCTCTGAAATGAAACCCTTTTAGGAACAGAATTCATGGGCCTTTGTAACCTGTATTATGGTGACTCCAGGCCTTTCTTCTTTCCTTTGGGGCCTCAGCTGAATTTAATACAGTCCTGCCAGTTTAATACATGTATCTTGAAATTGAGGTGACAATAGTACAGTCCCATGGAGATGTCTCAAGTCAGAGCTGTGCTGACCAAGACCATAGCCACTGTCCCCATGTGGCTACTGAGCACTTGAAATGTGGCTAGTCTGAATTGTGACATGATGCATGTGTAAAATACATTTAGTTCAAAAAAGATTGTCAGCTATTTCATTAATAAATTTTGTATATTGATTACATGTTGATCCAAACATGATCCACTGATTACATGATGGTATTCAAAATAATATGGTTGATATATTAAGTTCGAAAAACTGTATTGCAAAAATTAATCTCACCTGTTTCTTTTTTACTTTTTAATGTGGCTATAAGAGAATGAAAAATTATATATGTGAATATAAATGTGGCTTACATTATATTTCTGTCAGACAGCCCTGGATTAGATTCGATTGGGGTTTGATGCTTCAAGGATTACCTGGGAGTCACATTTTGGGGAGAGAAGAGAATCCCCTCATTTGCGGAATGGGTATAGACCTCCAGTCTCTCTGCTCCACCTTCTTTCTGTCACAAGCCAGGCTGTCATTCTGAAGCTGCTCTGTGTCAAACCCAAGCCTTAGTGGGGATGGAAGTGGGAGGTGAGACTGGGCTGAAGCGAGACTTACACATCCTAATCCATGGGCAGTGGGGAACGAGGCAGTGCTTTTGATTTGATGGATTTTGATGGACTTGTATTCCTGGAAATCTGCCTTCCTCACTCTGACTGAAGTGTGCCCAGGGGCTCAGAGGTTCAGTAAGAGGCATGGAGGTGTGGGCTGGCTTGTGGTAGGAGAGATGCTGAACTTGGAAGTGGGTGACTACTCCCTTGACGCTATACTTGTCCAGGTCCCTTCCAGCCTACAAAACTTAGCTGAAATTTCTCCTTCTCCAAGAGGTCTTCCCTAACCATAGTAACTCTTGCTTCTCAAACTCCTGCTGCATGTACAGTTTGTACCACATCTTTTATTCTGCTGTGGTTAATAGATCCTCACCATCCACAAGGGAAGAGGCCTTTTGCAAACATCCGTGTTGTCAAATGCCATATCATTTCGCCCATGAAATTTGGATGCTGTAAAATTTGTATGCAGGCCACCTAGCTGGACACCAGTCTAAGCATGTAGAATTCAGAGGTGACTCTCAAGAGAATCATATATCACTGTCACAAGCCTTTGGTGTGTCATTCTTGAGGGAATGAGATAATGGCTATTCAGTTACAATATTCCAAGAGTGTACAGCTCTGTCCTCCAATTATTCTGTTAGTCTTCTCTCCCTAACTCAACTCTGAGTAGTCAGCAGAGGTGTCCTTCTCTTCTTCTTTTTTAAAAAAATACATTTTTATTGATTTCAGAGAGGAAGGGAGAGAGAGAGAGATAGAAACATCAATGAGGAGAGAGAATCATTGATTGGCTGCCTCCTGCACACCACCTACTGGGGATCGAGCCCACAACCCGGCATGCGCCCTGATCAGGAATTGAACTGTGATCTCCTGGTTCATAGGTTCATGCTCAACCACTGAGCCATGCCGGCTGGGCGGTGTCCTTCTCTTCTTGACCCTAGAAGACCCTACTGTATATAGTGCTATGGAACAGATACAGGTATCCAATGAGTTAATTGTAGAATAAATGTAAGCTCTATCAGGGCAGCAGGGATGGTGACTGTCAAGTTCAATATTGTCTCCTGGGTACCTGGCACACAAAAAAAGTGTTTAATAAATGGTTGTTGAATGAATGAGCACAGTGATTTGCACATCTTTATTTGAGGGGTACAAGATGCCATTCGATCGGGTTTTGTTAGCTGGACTTTATATAGAAGAAATGTCTAGTCACCTTGTTTTCAGAATGAATTTTCAGTGGAAGGTCAATGGAGTTTAAAGATAATATAGAGGCATAAACCTAAGCCATAACATAGTAGATTGGGTTCACATGGGTGGTTGGGAAACCATCTTCAGTGTTCTCTCAAAAATAGTAAGTGGGAGTGGAAATAAAGGTAACTGTACTTTTTGTCTCCTTTTCTCTATTTTCATCCTTTAGATTCACCAAAACCACCAGTTGCTCCCAAGCCAAAGAATGCCAGTCCCCTTACACCAGTGACTGCACCGAAGTTCCCTTCATCACCCAGGCCTGGCAGTCTTCACAGTCCCAACTCCATGTCGAGGGGGCCAAAACCCCCCATCGCCCCTAAACCAAGGCTGGACACCCCCAACGAGTGGAGGGCCAGTGTGTACATGATCAACAGCTTGAACAAATGCAGCAATGGGAAGCTGCTCTGCGTAGATAAGGGACTTTATGAAGAGCAGCAGTCCAACCTGGAGTGCTCTGAGGCCGAGGCCCATGAGGATTACATCGTGGTCCCCAGGGCTCCACCGACAGAGGATGAACCCAGGGATGGGGACTCTGTGGAGAATGCAGTCACGGTGCCTCCGGATGCCACTGGGGAAGAGGAACCCCAGGAGGAAGGTGAGGAGGAGGGGACAGGAGCTGCTGAAGAAGTGGCAGCCCCAGCCGAAATGGCACTGGGTGGAGAGACTGATGAAGGAGTAGCCCCCATTCCTGAGAAGGTGAGGGCTGATGACTGCGCCCAAGACCCAGAGGAAGAGGAGCAGAAGCTCACAAATGAGGAGGAAGAGAAGCTGGTGGAGGAACACAACATGTACAACCTGGAGGATAGGGGCCCTTGGGATGGAGAGGCAGTCTTTTCCAGCGATATCATTCTAACTCAAGTTGATTTAGAGGATCCAGAATCACCTGGCAAGGAGCCTGGGCCTCTTGGGACACCCAGGGAGGCAGAGGAGGATGGTGAGGAAGGCTGTGCCAAGACAGAACCAGGGGTGCCAGATGAGTATGGGGAATCTGATAGGCCCACTGAGGAGGGTGCTGAAGATACCAATGAGGAACCTCTGGAGAATGAGGGATTGGCCACGGGCATCCAGGAAGCAGAGATAGTCACAGACAACCCTGACATCTCCGAGGAGGAGTTTGAAGATGCCACAAGCCGGGGCAACCAGGATGACCAGGATGAACCACCTGACCAAGAGGAGAAAACTGACCAAGAAGAAATGGCAGCAGTCATCCAAGAGGCGAGAGAAGACGTTGCAGAAAGTGAGGACTCCGTGCAGGATGAACCTGCTGAGGAGAGCTGCCAGATCATTCCTTTCGAGAATGAGTGTATGGACGACTTTGTGACTTCACTCTCAGGGAGTCCCTATGAGTTCTTTCCTACAGAGAGCACCTCTTTCTGTGGTGAAAGCTACTCTTCTTTTTCTGAGTCAGCGAAAGGCTTAGAGTCAGAGCAGGAATCAAAGTCAGGGGAATGTGCAGACCAGGACACCGTGGCTGGAACGTTTCGTGGCCAGCATGGCTCCCTGCAAGATGGCACTGGGGAGGGCTTCTCTGTCCCTAATGTGCTGGTCTTGCCAGAGGATGAGGATGCCACAGACGATGCGCTCACCAACCCCTATGAGCTGGGAGTCGACTTGGTGTGCGGAACCGATTCTGGAGAGGGAGAAAAACCCGAGACACAGGCTGCATCAGATGCCCTAAGTGGTTATGGCTCAAAAGAAGAACTGAACTCTGATGCTGAGGGCGGCCTGATGCACATCGACAGAAAGAACATCATCTCAAGGGCCAGGCCCCACTCTGGGAAAGTGCCTGGCTATGTCCCAGAAACCGTCCCAGAAGAAGCTGGACCAGACGCTGTCTCATCGTCAGCCGTTGGCATTGGGGGTGCCACCGAGGAGGCAAGAAAGATGGTTCTGTCATTGGAGGGGAAGCCACTAGAAGTCAGCAGGGCCTTACCAGCAAAGCCCAGAGCCTTCACTCTGTACCCTCGTTCATTCTCCGTGGAGGGCCGAGAGATCCCGGTCTCCGTGTACCGGGAGCCAGAGGCATCTGGCTTAGCCGACCATCGAATCAAAAGGAAGGATGACAACCTCTCTCTGCCCTGTGTGATCGGCTCCTCTGGGAGTTTCTCCCAGAGGAACCACCTTCCGTCCAGTGGCACTTCAACACCCTCTTCCATGGTCGATATCCCGCCCCCTTTTGACCTGGCCTGCATCACCAAGAAGCCCATCACAAAGAGCTCCCCCTCACTCCTGCTCGAAAGCGAGCCCCCAGACAAGCATGGCAAGAAGAAGAAGTCATCCTTTAAGCGGTTTCTGGCGCTGACGTTTAAGAAGAAGACTGAGAACAAGGTACACGTGGAGGTCAATGTGTCGTCTTCCAGGTCTTCTTCAGAATCCAGCTACCACGGGCCATCCCGGCTCCTGGAAATGGACCGCAGGAGCCTCAGCAACTCCCCTCAGCTTAAGACCCGGACTGGCAAGCTCAGGGCTTCCGAGTCACCCTCCTCCCTCATCTTCTACAGGGATGGCAAGAGGAGAGGCATCCCCTTCAGAAGGACGGTATCCCGCGTGGAGTCCTTCGAAGACCGCTCCCGGCCCCCCTTCCTGCCCCTGCCCCTGACCAAACCCCGGTCTATCTCATTTCCCAACGCCGACACTTCGGACTATGAGAACATTCCAGCTATGAACTCCGACTATGAGAATATCCAGATTCCACCCCGGAGGCCTGCAAGGGCTGGGACATTTACAAAGCTGTTTGAAGATCAGAGCAGGGCCCTGTCTACAGCAAATGAAAATGATGGCTACGTGGACATGAGCAGCTTCAACACCTTTGAGAGCAAGCAGCAGAGTGCAGACCAGGAAGCAGAAAGGTACCGTGAATTCGTTTTCTATGTTGTTTTGCAGGTGTAACTGTCCGAGTGACTCGGGATGAGTGGTTTTACCTCTCTGAGCCTCAGTTACGTCATCTGTGAAATGGGATTCATGCTACCTCATGGCAGAGTGTTTGAGATGAGAATAGGTAATCTATGTGAAAGTATGATCTAAAATGCTAAGTTCAGTACAAACGTGAGCATGTGTATTTGCAATATCTGTGGGAGATTTCTGATCTAGGCAGATAGCTTTGCTACTCCTCTCTGAGAAAGTCACCAAAGAGAAGGTTCTGGAATCTTGCCAAACTAAATATCTTTCACCATCAGGAAAATACCCTAAATTGAGATTGATACCTTTTTATTGTGTAAATATACACTCTATTGAAGGGAACTAGAAAAGATTATTTAAATTGTTGAAAAAGCCAAGGGTACCCTGAGCTAAATTTCTGAATAGAAGTCTTTAAGAGGTATATCCAAGCGGATTTTTTTTTTTTATTTTGGACTTGTTCACCTTGGAAGTGAGAGTGAAACACTGAAATAGGGGTTTTTCTGACCTCACCTTCCTAAGACTGACTGAACGCCCTTATTGATCATCCCAAGTAAGTAATTGCCAAATCTTGCTGTTCCTTGTACATTATGAATACAACTTAACAGCGATGCAATTCACTCTCAACCAGTTACATTCTTTTGGGGCTACCTGATCTGAATTAATGAAAAGCCAAAATGGTTGTGATTTTAAAGGAAATCCTGATTCTTTCCTCTTGTGTGCACTAACTTAGCCCAGTCCCGCACAGCTGTTGCTACTAGGACTTCCTAGGGGACTTGCAGTAATGAATAGATAAGAATGATTTGCAATTAGCATTCGCTGTCACTGGAGTATAGATGCTAGAAGTGTTTCTGTGGTTTATTCTCTTGAGTTTTTTTACATGGTTCCCCACGCTGGCTCTATCTTCTCCCTACCCCAGGCCCGGGCAAGACTATTATTAATTAGTTCTTTCTAGGATGAAAAGGTTTGTTTGCTGGAACAGAGGTAAATGCCAACACTGCTGGAGGGACTAACTTCAGTTTGGAGAATGTGGATGTGTGGGAACTCTTAGAGGGCAAGAGGCACTGAACCAACAAGATCATTTCATTAATGGTTATCAGCAGGGTTTGATGACACCCAACCCTAGCTGAGTGCCTCTTAGCATTAATGAAAATAGAACCCAGCTTTGAAATCATAAAATCCCCATGCTGGAACGCATCTCAAAGAGTACATGGTCAAGCCTCCCACTTCTAACAATCTCTACCTAAATTCCACAAGCTACAGGGAGCTCACTACCTTCCAGAGCTGCCTTTTCTGTTGCTAGGTACACTGATTACGTTTTTCTTTCTGACTGAGGCAGAAACTACCTCTCTCTAATATCTCAACCTCACTCACGCTGGCTCTCCCCTTTTGAGTCAGGCGGGTGAGCCCGTTTCCTCTTTTGTGTGACAGCTCTTCAGAAATTGAAATCTACTGTAGAATCACAGAGTGGTATAGCTGGAGGGGACCTTCAGGTAACCTCCTGTTACGGAGGTGGAAATAGAGGCACAGAGAAGAAAAGGGACTTGCCAAGGGTCTCTCAGCCATTTAGTGGAGAAATCAGCGCTAGGACTCAGATTTCCTGACTCCTTCAGGAATTTACAGTGAATTATGCTGCAGGATGCCAAGTCTGGCTGTGCATGCAGCACACTGTGTGGCCCTGGGTCACATTCACCTTTCAGTCGGTATATGGAGGTGCCCTCTGGGGTTGTGCACTGCACAGGCGTTGGCCATATGCAAAGGCCCCAATGTCTTGATCTGTAATTTGTCCAAACAAACAAGCAAAGAGATTTCTTCACCCAAACTAACACGACAATAAGGGAATGTTAATGTTACCTTACCTTGATTGTTTACTGTGTGACAGGCACTGTGCTAGGTGCTTTCCCTGCATATCTCACATTTGATGCTACAGCCTGGGGCTTTGGTTGAGTATCCTAACTGTCAGACTGAATTTCCAAAGCACTGTCCCCCTCTCTGATACTATTTCACCCAAGGCCAGACTGGGATAAATCTCCCATGCAGGAACCACATCCTCTTGGACATCAATCAGTGAGCAAAGCTTTCTTCCATTTTCCTGCATGAAACAGATGGGAGCAGAGGGGGAGAAAAATCCCTGCTTTGGGCTGGAACAGGCCTGGGCAAGGGATGTTTCAGACACATCAAGTTGAGAGACACAGGGGACTGCCAAGGGGGTGGGGCTCCTCTGCTGCTTCGCCTGAATGAGAGCTTTGAGAATCGAGTGGAGGGGTGCTGCTGATCTCAGACAGGGTGCTTCAGGTTGGAACAGGGGCAAGAGGCAGTTCCTTCCTCCTCCTACTTGTCCTGCCCCATACCTTGCTTGAGTGTGAGGATCAGAGATAGAAGCCAAATAAATATCAACATCCTGAAAGAGCATAGGACCGTGCACCAGGAGACATGAGTTCAAAGCCCACTCAGTCACTGACTTCCTGTGGGATCTTGGAAAGGGCTAGGCCACAGTTTGCTCATCTGTGAAATGGTGAGATTGGAGTCGGTTTGTATTCCTCAACCATTCACCTTTCCTGTACCGCCTTTATATTTCTGTTATACTGCCTATATTCTCACTTACTTTTTGTCTTTCAAGCAGTCCATCTTTTTTATTTTGCAAAAATAAAATATTTAGAAAGGGAATTTTATGTCCTGGTAGGATGTGGAAAAACAGTATCAGTTGCCATAAATAGAAGGCAGTTGTACAAATAAGATACAAAGGAAAATAAAATAACAGGTAAAATCTCGCTTGAGGTTATTACTTGCCAAGACTGTGAGCTGGAGGCTTGGTCCCTTTGTTAAACAGGGAGAGGTGTTAAAGACATCCTGGCACCACACAGAGACTTTATACTTGGCATAATCCAAAGGATTCATAAGGACTGAAAAGTGGTGTGATTCAATGTTATTTAAATCCAAGTTCTTTTTCCACTAAAAGTACTTTTCTTCAAGAAAGGGTAGAGTATATAATAGAATTCAGAGAGCCCATAGGGACCCCTACATCAGAGCAGCAGCTCATCAGAGCGCTAATGGATGGTGATAAAGTTTCTTCTGTGCAGTTACTTCCTCTGAGATTTGTATGCACAGATAATAACATTTTAGGAGCTATAATAATATTCTTATTAACAATTTTCTATCTTATAAAATGAAATTGTATATACAGACATTGCCTATGTACATTTTCAACAAAAGTTTTGTCATCCATTAAATTGTATTCTTTTTCCCTGAATTGACCCTCTTGGGGGAAAAAAGGACTAGAGATACAGTCCAATATTCCTACTTTTCAAATAGGTTGTTTTATGTCTTCAGTCAGTAGTCTTGGTTGCGGGAACCTAGGCTTGACTTCCGAATATCCAGGGCACCTCAGTATGTTGGTTATGCACTAGGAGCTTAATAAATGTATGCTGATGGCCAGTGGTTTATGATTCTATAGGAGTAGAATTTTGAGCTTCACAAGCATTTGGGAAAGAAATATAATTTATTACGTACCTATCTTTGGCAACACAGTGCTAAGTGCTTTGTATGTACTTATAAAACACCCATTGTTGCAAAACACTACAAAAACTGATTTGTCCTAAGTATCTCATTTAAAGCCTCAAAACTGTGTTTGTGGATGTTTGTTGTTGTTGTTTTGCATGATGTTAATCACAGCATTATGTATCAGCACAGATCTCTGGTGTCACTTTTTTCTAACATTTTGTAATGAAAACATTCAGACTTATAGAAAAGTTGTTTTTACAGTGAATGTTCATATGCTCAATCCCTAGGATATACCATTGCCAAATTGCCATACTGTGTCGAGTGAAGTATGGAAGGAGATGGTTACACCATCACTGGGTAGGGGAAAGAGGGTCCCTGAAATGTGATTAGAAAATGCTTAGGACCAAACGAGTAGGAGTCCAGAGGAAGGTGGGATGGCTTCAAAGACAGGGCGGCATTTGAATAGACACTAAAGGAAAAGTAGGATTTCGACATCTGGAGCAGGAGAGGAGAAAGGTGTGAGGACATACAGAGAAACTTCGGGCTGTAGTTTTTAGCAGGTAAAGCTGTAATGAAAATTTATCTTGCTTCATCTTTAGTCTGAAAAAATGGTTCAGATCATCTGAAGACATGGAGAATATATGAAGGAAATTGGGTTGAAAGACTTAAGGACTAAACTCAGACACCATCTTTTTCTAATTTCTACTTCTTACCACCAAATCTTGCATCAGCTAATTCACTCACTCCCTCTTCTAACATTTGTTCAGCATCTACTAATTGTCAGCTACTGTTCCAGGTACTAGCTAGGCAGCCGTGGGCAAACTACAGCCCACTTGAAATAAATAAAACTAAAAAAAAAAAAAAAAGACCGTACCCTTTTATGTAATGATGTTTACTTTGAATTTATATTAGTTCACACAAACACTCTATCCATGCTTTTGTTCCGGCCCTCCGGTCCAGTTTAAGAACCCATTGTGGCCCTCGAGTCAAAAAGTTTGCCCACCCCTGAGCTAGAGGGATGAAGGTCTCTGCCCTCAAGGCCTTTCAGCCTGGCTGGGGAGAGAGACTGATAGAGGTCATTAGAACCTGGTGTGATAAAGGTTTCGATGGGGTCCCTCCAAACAGTCCTGAAGGAGTCTATCTGAGAGACACTTGAGGTGGGTATTGCCAGAGGAATAAGAGTTCGTGATGGAGACAAACAGCCCAGGAAGAGCACAAGCCTGTGCATGAGTTTGGAGATAAGAAAGAACCTCGAAGTGTGCAGATGGAGCTCAGTGTGAACATCTGTGAGGTGAAGTTGGGAAGGCAGGTTGGGACCCAGCCGAGAAGGGCCTCATATATTGGCTTGGAGAGTTAGTACATACCCCTGGGCAGTGGGGAATCCAAGCGGGTTTTCAGCAGGGGCTGCTGCAATGGGGATGGTGCATTGTCACGGACACCTGGTTGACAGGGTGGAGAGCAGAGGGGATGGAGAGATGAGAAGCAGGTAGGTTAATCAAGAGGCTGTTGCAATGGTCCCCTCCAGAGAATATGAAGACCAAGCAGGGCTGTAGCAGTGGGAAGGGGGGGAGTGGAGTTCTGTCTCCAGAATGCCCACAGCAACCCAGTTCTCCAGTGTCCACTCCAGGGCCAGCTTATGTTTGCCTTTGCTTTTCTCTTCTCATTCTTTTACTTACCTGTTATAGTCTGTCTGGTCCCAAATAAATAAAAGATTTGAGTTGGTTTTTAATAAGAGACAAAGCAGGAAATAATAAGAATCCAGTCCTGAGACGCGCCAGGCGTTGTAGGGCTGTGTCGTTGTTGAGGAGACTCGACGGGATTGGACTTGCGGTATTTTCACACTCGCTAACAGGTCGACATGCAAATCTTCGTGAAGACCTGACCGGCAAGACCGGTAATCACCCTGAAGGTTGAGCCTGGTGATACCATTGAGAATGTGAAGGCTAAGATCCAGGATAAGGAAGGCATCCCCCCTGACCAGCAGAGTCTCATCTTTGCAGGCAAACAGCTGGATGATGGCCGCACTCTTTCTGACTACAATATCCAGAAAGAGTCCACCCTGCACCTGGTCCTCCGTCTGAGGCGGTTGCCGTTAATTCTTTAGTTTTGCATTCATTGTGCCCAGTGATGGCACTACTCTGCATTCCAGCCATTTGCCCCAATTTAAGTTTAGAAATTACCAGTTCAGTAATAACTGAGTCTGTTCAGAGTGTTAATAAAAGTTTTGTTGCATGGTAAAAAAACAAAACAAAAACAAAAAAGTCCTTAAAAAAAGAAGTTAAAGGATACAAGCCAAGTCATAAAGTTGGGCAAACCAGACCAAGGCTGGTGACTGCCATCTAAATTCTGAAATCCATCACAAAATCTAGCAAAGGGTGCCTCTTCCCTCCTCCCTAACCCCCAGAATCTTCAGAATACAATAAATATTTTGCTGAAGTGATTCCTTGAGAGACTGAAACCCGACTTTCATTTTTTACAAAATAAAATTATTTTGTACTGCAGCAACAAATGTTCATATCATTGTAAAACAAAGGTGATTTACAGCCTCAGCGCGAAATCCTTTTGGCAGGAGGGGGAGATGTGGTAGAGTTGCATCTAAGCCTCCTGCTGACCATTGGTGCTGAGAGCTGCGTGGCTGGATTTTCGGCAAATCCCCAACCATAGTTTTCATTGGCATTTTTGTATCTGCCTGTAAACTGGGAGCCTTCCTATGATTACTATGCTTTTGACAAATGAACTCATGCAGAGCTTTCATTAAGTTTCATTGAAAGGACCTGGAAATGCCATAAAAATTATTATAATCTCAAAATCATCACATTCCTAATGCATGCGGCCGGGCTTCTTGTTGAAATTGACTGATGAGAATATTCAGTTTTTAATTTTCTGACTTAAAATAAGACCATCTGCAGCTGTTTCTTTTAGCAATAATTTTTAATTAAATGCAATAAAACTTACAGGGAAGGACCCTAATAAGAAAATCGTGTCAGGAACACCCTTATTGTAACATTTACTAGAGTGATATTAAGGCCCCCCAACTATTTTTTTTCCCTTGCAGAGCTATAATATAGACAGAATCCTGATTAAGTGTTAATCACAATGTGGTTTTACCTTCATAAAATCATGGTTTCCCCCTGTGGGAGGTGTGAAAATAATTCTCACTAATAGAAGACAGTCTCGTTGCATGAATTCTTTGGTGAAATGTCAGCAGCAGGTCTCCTGGACCAGCTGAGCCCCAGAGGAGGAGCGAGGTCTTTGTTCCAGCCCAGCCTGGAGGGTGCTGGATGTATTCGGGCCTCCCTGTTCCCTGCCTATTGATTGGGGACGAGCGAAATCATGCACAGGGTGCAGCCAAAGAGAAAAGTTATGCCTGCATTTCATGCATTCCTTCAGTAAATCCATGTCAAGTGCCTGCTAGATGCTAGGCACTGCTCTGTGAGCTTTGTAGCAAGCTGACAACATCCCTGCTCGGGCCCAGCTGATATTCTGGAAGGAGTCAGACAGTATACAGACTTAATAAGTAAATGAGATAATTATAAATAATGAGATCATTCTTTAGAGATGAGATGATTCTTTTATGAAAAAAAGGAAAAAAGCAATGTGGTAGGAAGTGACTGGTAGATGGGGGTGGTCAGGGAAGGCTTCTCTGAGGAGAAGACATTTGAGTAAAACCTGGGTGGTGATCAGACATCATCAGGAGGGAGGGCATCCCAGGCAGTGGCAACAGCAGGGACAAAGGCCCTGAGACTGAAGGCCCTTATAGGGTTTGTGAAGAGGCCAGGAGGCCAGTATGAATGAGTACAGAACACAATGGGAGAGTGATGGGGGATGGGGTAGGCAAGGGCCTATGTAAAAGATTTGGATTTTACTTTCATGAGATGCCATTGGAGGGAAGTGTTAGGATCCAAAAATGTTTGAATTATCTGAACTCCAGACCATTTCGCAGAACTTGTACATTTAGGGCCAGATCAGCAAATGTAATTTGAAAATGTAGCAAAGAGTATTTCCTATTCAGAATGGTTCTTGAAGTGTAAAGAGGTCCCTGCCCTGCCCCTTGGCTATGTGAGTTTTGGGTCTCAGGTCTCTCTTCTACCTGTGACTGCTCTGAAATGTCGTGGAATTTGTGGTTCTGGGTTCCCCACCTGAATGCTGTTTACAGAAGATGGTGGTGTTCCAGGAAACTAGGAGGAGACTAGCCCAGCCACGCCAGAGAAAGGATGGGAGGTGATAACGTTGGGGAGTTTCTTGAAAAGGAATGTGCTGCATTTGGACTTGTACTGCCTATGGGAACTAGTTTGATCTGTGAACCACAGGGAGCTATTGAAGGTTTTCGAGCAAGGGAATGACATCATCAGCTGTTTCTCCAGCACAGTTATTGTCAGCTGCGTAGGGTGGAATGGAGGAAAAGAAGCTGCCACGGTGAGGTGTCTAAACATTAAAGGATGGAGGCGTGGCAACAGGATCTAGTTCTTTCAGCCTCTGTAGTGTGGTGCCTCCCAGCACAGCTACTGCACAATGTCTGGCTAGTGTGGAGCTCCCCAGTGTAGCGTTCTCAGGGTGGCTGATGGCATTTAGGCAGTACAGGTGACAGGACCAGGGAGTCAGCGTGGCACAGCAGGAAGAGACAATGAACTTGAGTTCAGCTCTGCTCTTATCTGATCTGAACCTCAGTTTCCTCACCTGTTCAACTGGTACGGTGGTCCGTTTATCACGGAGCTATCATGAGGAGTCAGAGATAGTGTATGAACAAGGGCTTTGTCAGGTATTAAAAACAAATACCTACCGTCAGTCTTTTTTTTTTTTTTTAAATATATATATATTTTGATTGATTTCAGAGAGGAAGTAAGTGGGAAAGAGAGACAGAAACATTAATGATGAGAGAGAATCATTGATCGGCTGCCTCTGCATGCCCCACACTGGGGATCAAGCCCGCAACCCAGCCATACATCCTAACCGGGAATCAAGCCATGGTCGACATTGAACCACGGTGGCCGGGCATACCATCAGTCTTGAACGTTGCTGCTAGGAGAACACATGCTGCTGTGCATCACAGCACGTAAGGCTTTCTTGAGTGTTCACTATATGACAGGCACTGTCTTAGACCCTGTATATATATATTCATTCAGTTAATCTGACAAACAACCCTACAGCATAGATACTTTAAAAAAAAATCTACACTTGGCAGATGAGGAAACTAAGGTACAAAGAAGTTAAGTAAAGGGCCCAAGGTTACACGACTGGTCAGCAGTTCCAGATTTTAACCCAGGCAGCTTTCAGCACCTGTGCTCTCAGCTCTGCTGTGATGTTCTTCCTCGTTTTATGTGCATAATTTCATCTAACTTGCTGAATTTCCCTTGGGAAGTAGCTACTCAATCTTACTATTTTGATAGAAGAGGAAACTGAGGTTCAGAGTGGTGTCATGACTTGTAAGTCAGTAAGTGATGGAGCTAGGACCAGAGGAAAGTATTTCTAGGAATGGATTCTTCCCTCATTCTGGTTTACCCTTTTTGAGAACTTCCCACTTGGAATTGACCCTCAGATGTCAAAGGTGAGGACACACAATGGGGTATGAATCTTCAGCACTGAAATTGCCTTATGACAGGCAATCAGAATGAACAGCTTAGGACTGCCACTTGCATAGGTCTGCATGGCCAGGGGATGATGTAAAAAACTATATATAGAGAAAACAGCACACATAATTGCAGCAGCAATCAATGGTTTGATACTATACTGAAGGTTAAGGCGTCCTTAGATCGCCTGGCTGGGCTCAGGAAGGGACCTTGGGGAATTTATCATCTGTGCTTACGATACTCTAGGTCAACAGGACAAAAAGCTCATAATAATTTCTGAGTGATGATTTAATGTGTTTCATCTGACTCTTTGTGAATGCCCCAGGACTGTTCAGCCTCCAAGAGATAAAAGCAGCCACTGAGCCATGTGTCAGGGAATTCTGAGCTTGCAGCTGCGAATTGCGGTGGTTCCGTCTTGGAGACACATGTGTCTTGGCTGTTTTCCTGCAAGACGAATGTCTCAGGGTTGAGATTGTTTTTCAGGATGATGTGGCTGGTCTCTATGTAAACAGACCCCTTCTCTACATGCATAGGGTTGGTCTGGAGTCCTGGATAGGGCCCAAGGGAGATTTGTCCAGGTCAAGGCATGACCCAAGAACTTGAAACTGTAGACTTGCTTGCATGATTATAATTAAGAAAACAAGACACGGGGGGAAAAATCCTGCCTTACAGAATCGTCTCAGAGACCTTAAGTTCTGCTATATTCTGTTAGGATGAGATTTTCTTATACCAAGTGATGTCCTGTGAGCTCTCCGTCACGGTCAGTAGTTAAGAACAGTCATTGAGCTGTCCACCTGGTGAGTGAAAAAGATACTAGAATCTATCATGAGGCTGTTGTGACTTGCACAGGCCAGGAAGGTGGCATGACCTACCTCAAAAGGTTGTTGTGAGGTTTGAATGAGTTAGTAGTTGCAAAGGATATATAGCCAGAGATGAGTGCATTTTAAATGCCCAGTGTACTCTAACTGTTCTAGTTAACACTATAACAGTGTCTGTACTCATGAAATTCCAAGAAGACATTTGTGAATCCTCACCCACAGGAGCCAGAGTTTCTGAGGAATGCAGTTTGAAAATCACACCTCACCTCAGGTAATCTGGGCATGTTTCTTTTAATAAGTGCTATCTGTTGAATATACATATTTATAAGTCTTGTTTACCAATAATGTAATCGGTGCTTTATAGCACCCTGTGCCAGACACAGTAGGGGAGGTGGAGAAATGGTAGTTCCTACCCATCTTTCAGAAACAAGCCTTTTGTTCTGTTGAATGGGGAAAGGAAGCAACACTCAGCAGGTTCCAGTATCTGCCAATATTTTATATACATGTGTACACTCCACTGCTTTTATGTGTTATCTCTTTGATAATCAGCCCCATTTACAGGTAAGAAAACTGAGGCTCTAGGACATCATGTGGCAGAGAAGGCAAATGGGACCCAGAGTGGGCACAAGAAAGCAGGTCCCTACCTCATCGAGCGGTGCATGCTCCTGGCAAGAGTTGCCCCCACCTTAGGAGGCAGTGAGTTACCCTCACGGTGGATATGTGCAAAGGAGCTGGGTGAACCCTGGCCAGAGGCTATCCTGGAGATTCCTTTTGTGGGCCAGAAAGCTGGGCTAGAGAACCCAGAGAAACCTTGATGTAGCAGCTACGTACGTGTGCACTATACTTTATATTTTATAAAGCTTTCCATGCCTGTTAGCTCCAGCAATCACCGTAAGACATGATTAAAAGCACAATTTAAGTGAAGACCTAAAGGAGTATTGGTGGTAACCTGCAGAGTTATTTTCTGGGTGGGGCCTTGGGTAAGCCATTTTCCTGGAAGGTTTCCCAGTTTCCTTGACTGTTAAGTGGGGACATCAATATGACAGGTATCTAATGTTTAAGAATAACCCATGCCAGGTGCTTGGTGCAGGGCCTGACATGTAGTGGGTTCTCAGTGAATGTAATTATGATTGCTGTAATGGTTGTACCTACTGCGAGGAAAGGATCTGAGGCAATGTAGGAAGAGAAGGTCCCTATTAAGCCTGAGGGTTTAGGTAATACCAGGATAGGAGTAATGAAGAGCAGAAAAGGGACTGGAGGCTCAAAGAGTATTGTCCAAGATCACATAGCTGGCAAGTGTGTGAAGCTACCATGCCACATGTTCCATGGGAATTGAGGTGAACAAAAATGGGTCCCTGGGACTGACCCAGGGCAGGGTGTGGCAGGTCCTGGGCCACACCTGGAACTGCTCTGGGTGATAACAGAAGAAAGGAGCGTGATGTCATGCAGCTAGGGATTGTTCTGGGCTCATGCTTCCCTCTTGGGAAGCTCCTTGTAGATGCAACATCTGGTTTCTAGGGAGGTCCCTGGTCCAAACCCAAGTTTCCTTGCTGGCCTGAGGCCAGAGGTCAAGGCTGGGTTCAGAGCTGCAGAGTGAGTCAGTGGCGGAGTAGGGATTAGAGTTTAAGAGGCTGCTCAGACCCCCAGGTTTCCATCCAAGGCTGGCCAGCAACACTTGGAGTGAAGAGACTTTTGCTCCAACTTTGGTCTTTCTTTGACCCTCCCTTATACACCAGTGTCGGGGAGGGTGATTCAAGATACCACTGAGCCTGTCTGAAATCCTTCACTAGACAGTAGAGAAAACTGAGGCACAGAGAGGGCCTTTAGTTCCTCGATTCCTCCTTCCACCAGATAGGCTGCCTCCCTCTTAAATGCATGAGGCAATGCTGGAGAGGACAGTGAGGGCCAAGGAAGGACATGGCATTCTGATGGGGGAGTTTCAGACACTGTATGAAATGCGTAGGAAAGTATTTTGGAACAGAAAGCTCTCTTTGTGTTCCTCAATCCCCAGCAGATGAAACCATCCTTGCTGACCTCGCTTACCTAGGATGGATCACTTTCTCCTTTGCACTTCTGTGTATAATCTGTCTGCCGTGTTGTTTATGTAATCTCTCTCCCTTACTGCACTGTGTGCCCCTCCAGGGCATCACCACCTACAACTGATCTCTGTGTACCCAGCACTTGGCATAGCTTGGTACCCAGATGGTGCTCAATAAAAGTTAGTTAAGTAAATGGATGTATTTTGGGGATAACTGTGTTATCTCATAGGGGCACATCCCACCAGGCTAGGATTTCCCATAGATTCTTCCCAAACCCTAGTGTTACCCTGGATGTTGGGACAAGAGAAACAAGGCAGGTTGACAGTTGGCCTGGGGAGAAGGACACAAAATGCCTCATTGCACAATTAATTATTTAAATTCAACTGTGCAGAGTGCTCCAAAGAAGTGTGGGCTGTTCTAAGAGCTTCTGATAGGTGCCTTGACCTATCTGTGGCTGGAGAAAACTTCTGAGAAAGTGAGACTTGGGCCTTAAATATGATGAGGAATTAACTTGATAGAGGGGGAGGATCAGGAAGAACAGCCCAGGCTTAAGGAACAAAGTGTGCACAAAGATCTTGTGAGAAAGGTAGTTATTGTTCCCATTTTACAGATGAGGAAACTGAGGCTCAGAGCAGGGTCATGACTTACCTAAGGTCACATAGGTAACTCGAGAGGAAGCTATGGTTTGCATGCAGATCTATCTGACTCCAGAATCTAGGCACTTTCTTCTGCCGGCTATGCCCTGGATAGACGGTAAGCCCCGAGCTAGCCTATGTGACATAGTGTGCCGGGCCAAAGCCCTCCCTTCCCACTGAGAAGGTGGACTCCACACACCCACAGCTCCACTCCCTCCCCACACCCGGGACTCATCCACACACAAATCCTTCCTTTTCTCATTTGCTCTGCATTTCATTTACCTTAGCTTCACCTACCTGTGTGACTCTTTCCTCAGCCATTGTACTATGGGAGATCATGCAACAGACTCTCTCAAGCTCCTGACAGTCTGGGATTTTTACCACATATAAGCCTGACCTTGGAAAACTTCTGTGAACCTCAAGCCTAGAAAGAAATACTCAAACCACTTCAGAGCAATTCACTGGGCATCTATTATGTGCCAGCCCCTGCAGGGTTGGGAGCTGGGGCTTACAGATGAGGCTCAGACTTAAGGTCTGTGGGGGAGGCAGATCCATAAACAGCTGACTGAATGCTGTTAAAAGTCTGATAGGATAATGAACAACATTCTGGCAGCACAGAAGAAGCAGCCAAGTGCAGTGAAGAAAAGGCTTCCCTGAAGAGTTTGTAGGGTTCAAATTGGACATTTGAACTGGACTTGAAGGGTGAGTAAGAGTTTGCATGGTTGAAGAAGTGTGGGAAGGGCATTGAAAAGGGAAAGGACAGCATGTGCAAAGACACAGTCAGAAAAGTCCTGAGTGTTCAAAGACTGAGGACAAGTACACAGTGGCCAGACTTGCATGTGGTAGGGAGTGACCAAAGGTGAGAGTTTAAAGCCACTGGCTTCAGGTTCTGAAGTGCAGAGGATAGAATCAGAGGCTGAGAGTGCCGGTCAGCAGAGGGGCCCTGAGATTCCGGGGTGTTGTGGGAGTGGGCGGAGGGGAGGCTTTCTCCTGCCCTTGTAGCCTCCAAAGGCAGTCCCCTGCCCTTTCAGCCTCCACTGAAATGATCTGGGATTATGCAAGACGCCCCTCCCCCACAGTTGGAGAAGGAGAAGGTGTGGATGTAACAATGTCTTTTGAGGCTGGAGTCGGTCTACCTCCCAATTATCCCTGGGGAGGTGACTACTCAACTCACAGGGCTTCATTCTCAAGTTGCTGCTAATCAAGGATGCCTTGGTGACAGGCATAAATTAGTTTCCTTTGAATAGGCCAATTAGAGCTAATAACTGGGGGAAATGTGCATAGGTGGCTTTGGTCCAGGGGCCATCTCTAGATTGTGGTTTTTCAGAGTCCTGAGTTGGCATCTGCCCTGTTCGACCCCCATCTCCCTGGTCTGAAAAGCAGCTCGTTTTTGTGTTTTGTATAAATGATGTCCAGCCCTGCATGGACTCTCCTCCTTCCACAGGCTGGGCACTACTCTGTGACCCACCATATTTAAAGTGATTATCATTAATAAAGGTGTCCATGGTGTCCCACAGTTTGGTTTTGGACTGGCTTAGTCTCCCTCTGGGAGCAAGAACTGGCCCAGAATATCTGGGCTCTTTGTCGCTCTGCCTCTTGCCGTAAACCTTTTTTGCTGTGTTCTGCTTTCTGGGCCTCATCTTCCCCATTTGCAAAACAAAGGGTTCCGGGAAGTAATTTGTATGGGCTGACATGCCTTTCAAGATGACATATTAGTTTTCTGTTGTGCCATAGCACTTGACTACACATTTATTGGCTTAAAACAACATCAACTTTTTATCTCAACAGTTCTTTAGGTCAGAACTCCAGTGGGCTTGGCTGGGTACTCTGCTTAGGGTCTCACAAGGCCAAAAGGAAGGTGTCAGCTGGCCTGGGCTTTTATCTGAAGGCCACTGGGGAGAATCCACTTGCAGGCGCATTCTGGTTGTTGGCCGACTTCAGTTCCATGTAGGAATTAGGTCCCTGTTTTTTTGCTGGCTTTTGGACAGGGACTGGGTTTTGCTCCTCGAGGCTGCCTGCATTCTTTCTCGTCCTGTCCATGTGGCCTTCTCCTGCAACAGTGGTTGAGTCTCACAGTTTGAATCTCTGACTCTAGTCAGAGGAAGTTTTGTTTCAAGGACCTGTGTGATTAGGGTGGCCCAGCCAGGTAATCCAGGATAATCTCCCCATTATAAAGTTTGTAATCTTAAGTACATCTGCAGAGTCTCTCTAGCCATGTAATACAAAATAGCCATAGGTCCCAGGATTAGGATGTGAACATTTTGAGGTCCTTGATTCTGCCCATGACAGTCTGCCCTCTGACTCTCAAAGATTCATGTCCGTCCCAAACGCAAAATTCGCTTCATCCCAAGGTCCCAAAAGATCTTATCCCATGAAGGCATCAACTCAGCAAATCTCTTCCGACTGTCATTAGCTCAGAAGTCCCATATCTCTTCATCTAAATCATCTAACAGGGTAGGATGTGGGTAAGGCTCTGGGTATCATCCATCCTGGGCATAATTCCTCTTCATCTCTGAACCTGGGGAACCAAAGAAGTAAGCTGCCTGTTCCCAAAAATACAAGATGGGACCAGGTATAGACATTCCAGTTCAAACAGGGAGAAATGGAAAACAGAGTCAGATGACATTCCATAGGTCCTCACACCCCTCTCCCAAAACAATGGGGGGAAATACATAGAATTAGCCCCTTAGCTCCCCCCTCACTTCTGCACACAGTGGCTATCTTGTCTCTAGGATACCTTTGCACATCCTTGTGTCAGTTGATTAGAAGCAGTAGGGAATGCATTTGAAATGTAGCAAAGAGGATTTAGGTAGGACTTCAGAGCAAATTGGATATGAAAAGGATTTGCTAGCTCCAGGAAAGGAAAAGCATGTGCTTCGGCACCTACTCTGCCCTTTCCTCAACACCAGGAAGTGGGAAATGCACAGATTTTCACATTAGATTTGCCACTTTCCAGCTGTGTGTAGTTAGGGGAAGTCATTTCACCCCATTGAGCCTTAGTCTCCTGTGCTGTAAAATGGGGCTATTACTGTATATGTCATAGACTTGTTGGGAAGATCCAGTGGGAATAGTATGTGGAAAGTACTTTGTAGACTCGGAACTCGTTGCAAATGGTAGCTGTTTGTGGTCTGAGCCCTGCTGTGCCCACCCTGGGGTGGGGGTGGAGGGTCCTAGGAAGCTTGGCTGTCATGGCATCTCCTCTTCCTTCTTTGGAATGACCACCACCCCCAAGCTAATCTGACAAGAAGTGCAGGATCCTGTCTTGTGTGGCATTAGCACAGAATTCTGGCCACAGAGGAGGAAGTCATGCTGTTGAGATAGTCCAGTAGGAGTTCATTTTGGTTCAGAAACGCTTTTAAAAATGTTTTTGTAAAAGGCAACATGCACTCCAGAAATCCAGATCTGTAGAAGAATATCAAATCCTGCACCACTGAGTTCCTGCCCTCCAGCTCCCTCCCAGATACTTTATGTACGTGCAAATATGCACGCATACTTACGTATACATATCTCTCCCTGGCTCTTGACTTTTGCTCAACATCGGTAGAAATCTATTGAATTCATTTTCCCAGACCTTGCTTTTGTCACTTCAGACATTGTTCCCTATCACAGTATATAGATCTGCCTCCGTTCTTTTTAATGACTGCAGGGAATTCCAATACCTAGTCACCTATTGATAGATATGTAGTTTCCAGTCTTAACGCTTCTCTGAAAAATGTCACCATTGGTAATTTTATAAACATATTCGAACACATTTCAGAATATATCTGAAGGTTTTTTTAAAAAAGACAATCCTACCATGCTAACATAATCACTATTAGCATTGGGGTGTGTTTTGTTCTTGTCTGGTATGAATGTATCTAGGATCTGTTTAATGTGGATGTAGTCATGTTACGCATAAGATCTTTTATCTTGCTTATTTTATTTAATTGTGTATTATATTTGCCTATACAATATTATTGAATAACATAAATCAATAAAAGTAACTGTGAGACAGCCTCAGATAAGCTCTGCAGTACCAAATGACTGCACACATACTCCATTGGAGAGGTTGTGCCCCAAATTAATGTACTCATTCCCTTTCACTGTATATTCAGTGTCTGTAATATCCTGCTACATTGTAAAAAGTGCTTAGGTGACCATATTTATAATTAAAGCTTTATCCATGTTTGGGTTTGTTTCTCTAGAAGAGATTGCAAGGGGAATGGGGGTTCCCTGCTGCCAGGTGCTCTGCACTAACCCCCTGGGCCTGCTCAGTTAGTCCCATCTAAGATCGGAACAGTGGCACCATCAAGGGGCAGTGAGGAATGATTGTGAAGACTGTTCATAAAAGTGGAGGCAGTGGGGGTTATCATGGTAAAGTGCAGGATGAATGGTTGCCTCCATGTGGGGGCAAGGCCGGCATGCATGCATTTGCAGAGCGCTTCGGGGGCCTGCTGGGTTAAATGCGGCTCTGCAACTGGTTGGTATCAAATTATGGACGGCTGACGAGCAGATATGGGTCGGTGTGAATAATTCAAGATTTTGAGACACAAAAAGGATTACTGGAGGGAGGAAGAAGACGAATAGGCTTAGTTAAGGAGAAGACAGATTTTGTAGGATAAGATTTCAGGAAAGATATAGGAAAAGTTTGACACCAAAGGGCATGAGTATAACTGACAATCGTCCTTTCTCGCTTATCTGGAAAGGACACAAGTAGGGAGTGGGGTCCCCAGCAGTCTCCCATGGATCAGTGCTGTCCCCAGGCACCAGGCAGGGCTGACCTTACCAGTATGCTTGAGGGGACCAGCCCTCTCCCACCTGCTTCCTACAGTGTCCAGGGTCTCAGACCCTGGCTTCTTGCCGTCCTTTTTCCCCAAAGAAGACTCAGGGAGTTGCTAAAATCAGGGTGTTTGGCTTCATCTCTGCTTAGTGCAGCCCTTGGCCTGACAATTAAGTCAGTGCTGTTTTTGTTCTGGAAAAGGCATTACGCCTTGGGTCACTGCAGTTTTCTGGAACCCAGGAAATTATAACTTCACATTCCCCCGAGGAAACGCCAAGTTGTCCTCAAATCAGGTCCCCCCACCATTTCCCCACAAAGAATGCAGGAGTGGGGCCTTCTCCAGCGACCTCAGACCCTGAGATTTCAGACAGCCTTCCTGCTGCACTGTGAGACCAGCCGCTACCTGGGGGCTGGGAACAGCTTTCCTGGGGGACCAGGCACTTCAAAGAGCGGCCCCCTCCCCATCACCAGAGCCACATATAGCAGGTCACACATGCCCCATCTGTCTGTGAAGTTTGTGAGGCCCGCTCCCTCTCCTCAGCTCCACTCTTCCCAGCAGGGTCCAGAGCCTACCTCAAGGCCTTGCATGCTTGTTGACACACCCATTTCTCCCAAAGTCTCTGTGCTCCCCTCTCCATCCCTCAGTCAGAATTCCATCTTGTCCTCTTGCACCTCCTGAGCCTTTGCCCGAGCTGTGCTTTGTGCCCAGCTGCTCTGTCACGCCTTCTGCAGCTTCACATTCTTCCCAAGGGTACAGTTGGGTCTGTTTTAAGTACCACCTTCTCCATGAAGCCTTTGTTGTACCTTCTGAAATTAGCGGCACCTCCAGTGTCATCTGAATTTTCCCCACAGTTTTCTCTCCTTCTCTAGCGACTCCAGGGCCTTTCTGTTGCCTTCCCATTTTGTGGCTATGTGCATGATACTGAGTTAGCTCCCTGCCTCTCCCGTGTCTGGCAGGAGTCCTGCATGTTCAGTTTTGTGTTTGGATATGAAGATGGGCAAGTGGTGAGTGGACAGAGAGATGGGTAGATAATTGGACGGGAGGGTGAGTGTCCAACACTGGTCCATTGTCCACGGTGTCATCTTGTCCAAGACGGATTGGCCCAGGGAGACCTCTGTGCCGTGCTTCCTCCCCTCCATCTTCCTCCCCACTATTAAAATAGAAAACAATTACTATATTTTTAAGAGTTGTTATATTTATCAAATGAAGTCTTATGTTTCTTGTTCTTAATTTTCAAACTCTGGGAGTTGAATACGTGATATTCCTTCAAGGGCAAGGGAATCTAAATCGAGTTGCCTTTTGCTCATGTTTGACATTTTGCTTGATTTATTTATTTTTCCTTTTTGGTTTTTTGGCTCTCCATGAAAGGGAGGGTCCCCATCCTGAACTTAGCACAATACCTGGCACACAGCAGGGTCTCTGTGAATACTGAAAAGCATCACAGTGTGCTGAACAGCCTAGGAGCCCTGGGGGGCTGTGCAGCTTGGAGATGGCCCTGCACATGTGTTAAAAGTGAGATCTGAGCTTGAGAAGAGAATGAGGCTGATGTGCGGTGCCAGATGTCCTCCGCTGTGGTCTTCTCCTTTTAGCCTTGAAATCTTGGCCTGGGCTCCGCCTTCCCTCCCCGAGATGCTCACTTGGGGGCTGACACTGCGTCAGACCCGACTGCAGACAGCCCTCCTCCGCCCCAGGGCTCCACAGCAGGCATTGCATGCAGAGCACCATCTGGATGCCAAGACTCACCAGTCCTAAGCGGGGGATATGCCAGGTTCACCCTGCCCTTCTCCCCCACCTCTGCTATTGAGAAAGTCCCAGCCAGCCCCTACCCATCAGGGAGCAGTTTTCATGGACAAAGAACTAGGCTGGAGAGAATGTAGGAATCTTGTTATCTAGAGAGCTTTTCCAGCTTCTCTTGATCCTCACAGCAACCCTTTGGGATTCCCACCTGACAGGTAGGGGAACTGAGGCTCAGAAAACAGAAGTGGCTTGCCTAGGTTTGCACATTAGGGGAGCTTGGATTTGAACCTGATTCTCCTGATCCTTCCAGGTACAGCATTTCTTAAATCTTAATATGGCTAAAAACAGCAACAACAACAACAACAACAAAACCCCAACACCTATTAAAATGCAGATTTCTAAGTTCCGCACCCAGAGTTTCTGATCCCCAAGGTCTGGGGTGTGACCTAGGAATCTGCATTTATAACAAATCCTCCAGATAACCCCAATTCACCCTTAGAGAAACACTCCCCTAACCATGTGCCCTCTCCTTAACTAGCTTTGTGGAGAAGTTACCTCTCCCTCAGTCAGGTCCATTGCAGAGGGAAGGAGGCCTTGGGACCTGGCTGGCACTTCTGTGTTTATGTAAAGTAAGGGATAGGAGAAAGGGTCTCTTCAAGGACGCCAGCCTGCACAGGTAAGTGTAGTTGGCAGTGCCCGAGCAGCTTGCTTTTCAGTCAGACTTGGTTTAAAACCCTGGCGACATAGTTTAGCAGTTCTGTGATTTGGGACGAGTCGTTTTATGCCTCTGTGCCTCAGTTTTTAAATCTGTGAAATGGAGCTAATAATCCCTTGTTGGGAAAACTAAATTAGTGTTGTGGTTGAATAAAAAGGAAACCCCACTTTCTCCAAAATAGAATACATAAAACCCTGTTATCTTGCCATGCCATTGTTTGTGCTAGTTTTCCTTGCTGGAAAATCTTTCCCTCATTTCCCCTAGTAACTCAATACTGCCAGTCTGGTCAGTTGCAGAAGTCCATGATGGGTGTCTGGTTACCCTCTAAGGTGTGCAAGGAGGTCCCCACCCCTGGGTTTTAGAGTAGCTGGGAAGAACAGGTGTTCTATACCTCCTGGAATTTAAGAGTTAACAGAAAGTCTGCCTTAGTTCACTCAGAAAATATATAGAGAGCTTCTAGGTTTTCATTTGTTTGTTCTATTTTATTTTTCCTTTTCTGTCACTAGTACATGTCAACAAAATGTTCTTGATGCCCCAACCCCAAATCATTTCCACTGTAAGGGTTCTGAAGGCAGAGGGGGATTCACCTGCAAGAAAGGCTTCATCCAGTTGCATTCTGAAGTCATCCTCAACGTGCTGGCCTCATCCACCCATAATTTATTCTACTCTGGGAAGTTTGAATGAAAACTATGATGTTAGTCACTTTGCGATTGGAAGGGACTTTTGAGAAGGGGCGACCCATCTCTCACTGAATGCTTCAGTTCTCACCAAGCCAGTGCTTGAGTGCCTTTGGGGGCTGGGTTTGCATCTCCTCCTGCAAGGCTGTGGCATCCTTGCAGTTGTATCTGTTAGTTCCTCTTCCTGCTCTGAGAGGTTTCTAAAGTTTCTCAAATAAGGGAGTCTGGGAACAGGGATAAAGACAGCAGGACTCCACTTACTGAGGCTGGGCTGTGAGAGAGTTTATCCAGACAGGGACCCAGACCCTTGAGCAGGGTCACAAAGTGGGCTTTGTATCAGAAGCAGCATAGGTGAGGTGAGCTCTGGAGTGGAAATCACCCCAGTATGCTGTTTTACAGGCTTTCCCATTTGTATACCACCTTAATGCACTTTATCATAGGATCCTGCGCAGCTCAGTGAAAGTCCCCCGTTCTTCCCTGAGTAGTGACAAAATGAGTCCCAGGATCTGGAGGGTCTCAGACTAAAGTTGGGGGCCAGGGGCCCCGTAGGTAGAGAGAAAGGGCGAAGAGATGAGGAGTTGGGCTGCTTGCAGGCTGGATTTGGAGCTGGGTGTAGATGCAGAGGTGAGAACCCATGCCTACCAAACCCTGTTGATTTAGGTAAAGACAACTTGCTCCTATGAAAACTCTTCCCTAGTTAGTGAGACTTCCAACTTGCTTCACATAAGACTTTTCTCCTTGAATCAGTAACTTGGGGTTTTGTTATAAATGCAGATTCTGAGGCCAACACCCCAGACCCTGTTTTCATTGAACCTGGGTACACAGTCTGATCTTGATGTAGAAGAAAATGTTTCAGCCAGATTGGGGACTGAAGGGGTCCCCCACAGGGGAGCTGAAAGATGGGATTCGTGAGGATGGGGTTGAGGGAAGAGGGTGCCGTGCCGACCTCTCGGTTCTGTTTTCCAGCTCATTGCCTCATTTCCAGCACTTTTCTTTCGTCCCAAGCCAGAATGGCCTATGTGATGGGTGGTTTTCCCAGCCTTCCATTGTTGTAGTCTCTGTCCTGGATGTGTGGGGAGCAGGCTGTGCCAGATGGTGTTGCAGCCAAACTCTCAGAACCCATATTTCAAAGCAATTACAAAAATAAAAAATAAAGGGGAAAAAAAAGAAAAAAGGCAGGCTTAGTTGCTTAGCTCATAAATACTTCCAGATACTGGGCCACAGGCCCCAAAAACTGCTCACATGGCACCCAGGCCCATGGCCGGGAGTCACCTGGCACGCCCCTGCACTGGGTCTTGAGTCGGGAACCACCATTCCGGGTTAGGTCACTCAGCTTCTCTGGGCCTCAATTTCTCCTCTTAGTTGGAAGTAATGATGCCTACCTTACAGGTTTGTAGGGAGAATCAACTGAGAGTAAATACGTGGAAGTGTTTGTAGACTGTCAAGTGCTGTGCGGTTCTTAGAGCCGAAGGTTTTGGGGAAAATCAAAGGAGGCAAAACTTAGGGAATCACTCCCCTAGAGGCAGCATATGTAATTTCTTTGTAGTCAAAGATCAGTTCTGGTCCTGACTCCACCACTTCACAAGCCTCAGTTCTGTCATCTGTGACATGGGCTGATAATACTCCATTTGTAGACCTGTGTGAGGAGTAAATGAGACTGCAGGTAGGGACTTGGCCAGGGCTTGGTGCACAGGACGCTCTTGGGGTAGCCACAATCTTAGCGCTATGCCATGAAAGACTTTATCGTTAAGAATGAGATTTTTGTGATGATTTGCTTGGGAATGCTGTCCTCTCCGTTGAACAGCTAACATGTCAATTTGCTTTCCTGCCCACTGTCCCCCTTGACCTCCCAACAATCTGTGAGGTAGGTAGGCAGAGCAGGGATTTTCATTGCCATTTTGTATGAGGAAACTGAGACATGGAAGGAATGGTTTTGCCTAGGTCACAGGGTGATTGGAAGAACAAGAATTTCCTGACTCCCAGAACAGCCTTTCCAACTCTGAACTATTTTGAGGTTGAAAATCCAATCCCAAAATGTATCTTTAGTGGGCTGTAGTATGGAGACATGGGTCTGTCCTGGATGGAGCTTTCAGTAAACATTTAAAACAGCAACAACATAGCTCCTATGTTAAGAGTCACTGTTCTAGATGCTTTTTATATGTCAACTCACTAAATCCTCACAAAAAAACAATGAGAACAGGTACTATTATTCTCCTCACCTCACAGATGAGCAAACTGAGGCAGAGAAAACTCACCCCAGGTTGACTAGCTGGGAAGTAAGTGGCAGAGAACTAGGTTTGGAAACAGGTGGGCAGGCTCCAGATTCTGTGCTTCTAATAAGTGTTCTCTCTCAAGGACTCATGGCAGTTCACGTAGAAGGTGCTGGGGTACAGAGGTGAGGGGACATGACCCCACATTTTGCTGTAGACTTGCCATGCAGCCTGGGGCAAATCTCTTTCCTCCACACCCCCCGCCTTACTTTGCCTACCTTTATCATGGGAGCATTAAACTGTCCAGCTCTAGCAAAGGTGGCATTTTTCTGCGTCCCAGGGAATGTCTGGGGTGTGGAGTGGCCAGCTGGAGCCCCAGCCAGCCATTGTGTGTTAGACTCACAGGGCGGCTGGGTGTGGCCCCAGCACTGCCAGGCTCTCCCCAGGGAGGAAGTGTCCATGTTTACAGGAAATGCAAGACAAGGCCTAGGAGGTGGGTGGAGGAGGGGCAGCCTGCCTCCAGGAGCCCTGAAGATGTGTGTGGGCACTGGTGGGGATGAGGGCAGGTGCCCCTCTTGTCACCTCAAGAATGAGGCTTTTTGTTGGTGTTGAACAGAAAGGTCTCACTTCCCAGGGACCCCAATCCCTCCTCTCCCGCCTCCCCACTAGACTGCCAAGCCCTATAGGCCTCTAAAACCCCCTCCTCCCATGGGAGGCTCCTGGAGCAGTGGAAAGCGTGTTGAGCTGAGTGATAGATCTACTTCTGTTCCTTCTGGCTCTGGACCTCAATTTCCCAACCTGTTAAATGGGTGACTTGTCGCAGCCCTAATAAACGCACAGCAAAGCTCACTGCCCTCGTGGAGCCCACAGCCCAGCTGTGAGGACAAGATGGGAAAGGAACAGGCCAGTCCAATTCAGCCCTGTAACCCGGCAGTACAGGTTGACTTCACAGAAATGTCCCTCAAGAAGAGTGTGTAAATTGAAATTTTGTAAAAAAAAAAAAAAAAAATGGGTCCTGTGTTGATTATACTAGCAGTAAGGGTTATTTTTTTTTTAAGCCTGAATAAAAATTGGAAAGGAAACTAACTTCATTGAGTCCACGCCAGGTGTCAGGCACTGTCGTCATTGCGTTTACATGCTCCCAATCACCCTTGAAGAAGCAAGAATTATATTTGGGAACACAGGACCTGAATTTAAGTCTTAGGACTGCCACTTGCTAGCTGGGTCACCCTGAGCAAATCCCTGAGCTTCTCAGAGCCTCAGTTTTCTCGTGTGTGAAATGAGGATACCAGTTTGTTATGTCCTGCACCTTCGTCTTCATCCCACAGGCTTGCCACCGGCTCCCCAGACTGTAACCACCTCCTGTGGTCTCCAGCTTCCAGGGCATCTCCCTCCCTTCGCTGTTCACAGGTGGGCAGGATGAATTCGCCAGGGAGCACAACTGGTCAGGTCTTTCTCCTCGCTAGAACCCTTTGATGCTCGCCAGTACTGCTGGGATACACAGTCCAGATGCCTTAGCCCTGCATTTGAGGCCCTGGCTGCCTCATCAGCCTCTTCTCCCAAACCTCCTTACCTCATAGTGGGTGACTGTGGCTCCCCATACTCCCGCCCTGGCATTTCTCCTCTCTGTGCCTTTGTGTAAACTTCCCTGGAAGGTTCTCCCTTAGCACTCTTTTCTTTGTCCCCTACTCAACCTTCAAACTCAGCTTAGATCTCACCCTGGGCTAGAACCCTCCTGTGTTCCCTCCCCTGCAACACACAGACTGAGGATCCCTTTTCTGTGCTGCTGTCTCAAAGCACTCCTCGCCTGTCTCCTATCTGTCTGCCTGTGTGCATCCCCACTAGGCCATGAGTGCCCTAGGGGCAGATAAGGTGTATCTCCTTCACCCTGTACCCCCAGCACCACGTAGGGCAGAGCTGATTTGGGAACATCTCAATCTGTGTCTGTTCACGGATGTACACAGGGACCTGGCTGGAGGTGTTCCCCATGAGTCAGTTAAAACCAGGAGGTGCAGAGTTTAACATGGTGGACTGGCAGGAAGGAACTCAAGTTTGGTGAGGAAAAGAAATCTTGTCAAAAGCTAAGATGAGGGGTGTTTGTGGGTACTGGGACATGTACGGTGCCTGTGCAAGTAGGTGTGGCTGGGCAGGGGCAGATTCTGAAGCTTACCCAACTTGGGAGGAGCGGTCTCTTTAAGAAAAAGATTATACAATTAAGAATATAAAATAATTTGTAGAGCCTTGAAAGAGACCCATGCAAGTATGACGCTTACACCTTACTATCTTCCTGGTAGACCTGCATTAGTAGTCAGAGACGGCTTCCTGGAGTAGGAGGTGAGGTAGGCACTGGGTCCAGAGAGGAGACTCCATCAGCATGGGCATTGGGGCCCTGGCCGGTGTGAGGGTGTCAGGTCAGCAGACGTCCCAGGCATCTGTTCTCGGCTGTAGCCCCCGCCCTGGAGAAGCAAGGTGGATTTATAGGATCTTAAAGGCCTTTGACAAAGGGAAGCATTTTTCTGAAAATGCTTGTTTCCCATTTGACGCAAAGGAAGTGGATGGAGTTCAACAAGACCATAAGATAAACCATGTGACGAGAGTGCGTGTGTGTTATTGTGTGTCTGGGTTAAAGTGTGTTGCCCTTGCTTCATCACCATTCCTTCTGGATCTGAGCCCTAGTGTGTTTGTCTCTGTCTGGCTCTGTGTGATTGATTTCCTATGTCCTGATCTAAGCATTCCACTCTGGCCACATGTGACTCATATGGTCATGCATGTCAGAAAGGCCTTCAGCTCCTGCCCTCCTCTGCCGGTTGCACTGTGGATACTTCTATGTCCTGGCACCTTTGGCACATGTGCATGTCTGTCTCCCAGCACAGGGAAGGCAGCAATGAACCAGGGGAATGAATGGGTCTAATGCAGGGGTGGGCAAACTTTTTGACTCGAGGGCCACAATGGGTTCTTAAACTGGACTGGAGGGCCAGAACAAAAGCATGGATGGAGTGTTTGTGTGAACGAATATAAATTCAAAGTAAACATCATTACATAAAAGGGTACGGTCTTCTTTTTTAGTTTTATTCATTTCAAACGGGCTGTAGTTTGCCCACGGCTGGTCTAATGAGTAGGTCCAGCTATAAGTCATCTGCTTATGGTTCTGTCTGGGAAAAGTTGATGGAAGGGGAATAGCAGAGTGGACCTTGGGCAAGCTGTTTAACTTCACAGAGCCTCAGTTTGCCCAGATGAAAAATGGGGATGATAATGGTGTTTGCCTTATTAAGTGGTGGAGAGGATCAAGTGGGATAATCCATAAGATGCATTCAACTTAGTGTTCAATAAACATCAGTTGCTGTTGCTGCTAGAAGCAGTATAGAGTAGGTCCTGTAGGACAGGCTCTGAAACCAGAGGTCCTAGGACATGGATGAGTCTTGAAATAATTACGCTAAGTGAAAAAAGCTAGATACAGAATGTCATATATTGTCTGATTTCATTGATATGAAATGTGCAGAATAGGCAAATCCATAGAGACAGAAAGTAGATTAGCGGTTGCCAGGGATTGGGGGGAGGGAAGAGGACTGCTTAATGGTGTGGGGTTTCTTTCTGGGTTGATGGAAACGTTCTAGAATTAGATGGTGATTGAGGATGGTTGCACAACTCTGTGAACATACTGAAAAGCACTGAATTGTACATCTTAACAGGGTAAATTTTATAGTATGTGAATTATAACTCAATGAAAATGTTATAACAGAAAACAAATCCCTATAAAACCATTGACACTGTGTTTTAAGAGGAAGGGTGGAGATGTCACAGGTCAGAGAGCAAGGATATACTTCTGTTTTTACTTAGTGAAAAATGGAAACTAAATTTTTTAAAAAGCCTCTCCTTCAGTGCTGTTTCTGGGAACCATTACAAGCACTATCCCTTGGCTGACCCTGGGTGCAGATTGCATCCCCTCTAAGAGGGAATGGAGCAAAGCCTCACTCTAGAAGTGAGGAGGCTCCAGACAGGCAGCCGCTCTCAGAGCCTGGCCTCCATGCTGTGGGATGCATGCAGTCTGGCCTCAACACACAGTTTCACATGTGACAGTTTAGGCCCCTTGGTCTCTAAACTTACAGCGCTGACCACACGGCTCTTTTGCCTATTTTCCTGACATCTTTCATGACTCCTGATTTACAGATTTTAAAAAATTAAAAAATGAAAACTGAGGCGTTTTGTTTCTGAGTGTTTTGTTTCTCTACCTCTATTTCACAGATGTGCAAATTGAGACCCAACAGGATGGTCCTATAGCCCAGATCATGCAGTAGATTAGAGATGAATCCAGGACTCCCAGTTTTGGATCCCTCTCCTCTTCAGCTCTTTCCATTGTATTAGATTGAAGGTTCCCAGCTACAGTGCAGATAGCTCTACCTGTGAAAATCCCAATGTCCCTTTGAGAAAGGGAAGCATGGGAGGGGTCAGTTTTGAGTGACAAGGAAGTATCAGAGCAGAAGGTGCCAGCTGGGGAAGGCCTAGAAGGATCATTTGAGTGAACTCTGAAAGTGGAATGGGAAGTAGGCAAGAGACAGGACTGAAGGTCTGAAGATTTGGAAATCCCTGATTGTGCACCTAGCCCTCCCCTCCATCCACTTCCAAACTCTTCCAGCCGCTCTGCCAATTAGGATAGTCATGTTCGCCAAATCGTCATCCTGTCTTCTCCATCTCAGACTTTCCAGCTCCCATCCCTGAAGCTCCTGCCCCTCCCCACCAAGCTGGCAAGCTTTAGAAAGGTCCTAGTCTGTCTTGGAGGAGCCAAAGGATGTTGCATCTGCACTCTGGCCTCCATCACACATATAGCACCGGCATGGACAGACTTTGGGGCCAAAGCGCCTGCTGAGAGATCCCTAGCGGGGGAAATGTTCCTTTTTTATGAGTTATTAGGTCCTTTTGGCTGTGCTGGGGGTTATGACTCCCAGCAAGTATCATAGGACAGGATTTAATAGGCTGAGTTGGATAGCCCTGGGCTGGGTTGCAAAGTGCTGGTCTCCCCACATGGATCCTCATGTCCTTTTATGACTCTAGCCTGCTGGAAAGGACTGTGCTCATTTGAAAGGTCATTTAAGGTAATGAGCTCTGGGCAGCTTTAATTTATGTTCCCTTTAAAGCACAAGTTGACCCAGAGGGAGGACACAGCTCCCTGGAGATCAGTCTGGGGGTTTATAACTTGGGCCTTGTGCAGACTCTTCTGGGCTGGCCAGAAAGGACTTACTACATGCCAGGAAGTGTCTCTATCATGTTCTCATTTAATCCCACAATGAACCTACATAGTCTTCCCCACTTTACAGATAAGAAACTGAGAGGTTGGGTGATTTGCCTAAGGTTACACAGTGACTCTCTTCTATCTGATGCCAAAGTGTAGGCCCTTTGGTCTCTAAACTTACAGCCCTGACCATGTGGCTCTTTTGCCTGTTTCCCTGGCATCTTAATGTAGAGATTTTAAAAAAATTAAAACTGAGGCGTGAGAAGGTTAAGTAACTTGCTTAAAGTAGAGCTGGAATTCAAGTCTGACTTCTGAATCCACCCTCTTAACCAGTACTTTGCACTATACTTTCTTTGAGGCAAGAGAGAGTACTTCAGTCACCTTTGATTCCTCCATGAGATAGCTCCTTGAAGTAGGTGCTAATCTATATTTGTTGAATAAGTGAGTGAGGGAATGGGTAGGTAGAAGGGTGGATGATTGGATCGCTGGATAGATGGCTAAGTGGATGGGTAGTTGGATGGATGGACAGATGGGTGGGTGAGTGGATGGAAGAGGATATAGATGGGTCAGTGGTTGAGTTAGAGGGCTTTCTTATGTGTAATATATTGGTAGCTGCACAGAAGCTGTCTAGAAACAACACCTCACTTAGTTATGATTATAATAGGTATTTTCATTAGAGAAGCCATAGAACAAAAACATTGTGTATTTGTTTTCCACTAGTACCTATAAGACAGAGCCTGGAACATGGGGGGCTCTGGATAGGTGTTTTTTTGTGTGTGTGTGTGTGTTTCTTTAATGATTGAAAAACCAAACAGACAGGCACCAGGTAGCCAAAAATATAAAGCTTTGCCGTCTTCCTTAGACCATACCGTGCAAAGGATCCATCTCAGAGTTGTATGTTTACAGACCGGGAAGATGGATGTGGTATGTAAGGTTCCCAGTCAGTTTCCTCAAGCGAAGAAGTGGTTACTCACCCAAGATAGGAGTTCTGCAAGGGCCTGCCTGCCAGAGCATTTGGACAGAAGGTGTCAAGGAAACATTTCTCAGAGCTGTTTTCTTTCCCTGGGTGTGAAGCTCAGCCCGGTAACAACTATCAAGGGTCTGAAGGAGCAGATCTGTAGACACTTGTGCTCTTAGAGTCAGAATGTGTTGGTTTGCTTATTTAACTGATTTCTCTCCAAGGTCTGTCACTACAACTTTCATTGAATCTTCAAAGACACTGGATGATACTTGCTCTTATCTGTTGTGAAAGCACATTTTTAATGGAAATTTATCCTCATTTGTTGTGTTCACAGTGAAATAAAAAAGTCAGAAACAACATCAGAGCACCTGAACCTTTGCCTCCTGACTTCTGTTTTAGAGATCTTTTGAGAAAACAGAAGTTACAAGAAGAAGTAGAATTAAAAGAGCATGGGCCACATTTCTAGCCAAAGCTGAGGTTGGATTGAGGACAGATAGTTGGTGGGTCAGAGGTCACTGGGCTTATTTCTGTGAGATCTGGGAATTTCCAATGCTGAGCAAGATCATTTGAGTCAGATGTTATAGATTAATAATTATATGGTGTATTTTATTTTATTTTATTGTTAATCCTCACCTGAGGATATTTTTCCATTGATTTTTAGAGAGAGTGGGAAGAAGAGGGAGAGACAGAGAGAAACATCTATGTGAGAGAGACACATTGATTGGTTGCCTCCTGCACACACCCTGACTAGAGCCGGGGAACCTGCTACTGAGGTACGTGCCCTTGACCGGAATCAAATTCGGGAACCTTCGGTCTGTGGGCCGATGCTCTATCCACTGAGCCAAACCGACTAGGACTATATGTTTTATTTTAAAGCAGTGGTTCTCAACCTTCTGGTCCTTTAAATACAGTTCCTCATGTTGTGACCCAACCATAAAATTATTTTCGTTGCTACTTCATAACTATAATGTTGCTACTGTTATGAATCGTAATGTAAATATCTGATATGTAGGATGGTCTTAGGTGACCCCTATGAAAGGGTGGTTTGACTGCCAAAGGGGTCGCGACCCACAGGTTGAGAACCGCTGTTTTAAAGTGTTAGAAGAACACACAGTGTGACTTCATGGGTATTATCACTTAGGATGGGACCAGAGTCATAGCACATGTTAAAAATTAGTTGACTTTAAGACAACAGTAGGTAAATAATAAAATAACTCACTGAATCCCTCAACTGTTCAATTAATTAGGCACCGCTGAGGCTTGGAAAAGTTAAACATGGCCAATAAGTGACATGCCAGAATTGGAACGCAATCTAACATGGGAGTGTGAGCTCTCATCTCTGCAATCCACTGCCTCTTGAAAATAAAATAAAAGACAGCACAAATAACAAAAACAAAACCTGCTTTGCCCTTGCAACCTGACATCCCACGCCACACCTCAGCACTCTGAGGGAACCCAAGTGGGACTCTGTTTTCATGTCTATAAAATGGGATTGAGCATTGGGAGAGTCCTCTTCAGAGGTAACATGTGTTGGCCTAGATTTGTCAACCTGACCCAGTGCCTCCCCCTCCCCAGGGTTGGGGAGGTGGCTTTCATGAGCTCTCTCCCCAGTGTCACCCAGGGCTCAGCGGGGCTCCATGGAATTCAACCCTGTGCCTGGTTTGAGACAGAGCCCCCAAGTTCTGTGATGCCCAGCAGCATCTGATGTTGGACAGACTTCACAGCAAGCATCAGGGCCCAAGGAAACCCACCTTCCCGTGTCCCAAGTTGAGAAAAGCCTTGCCTGATGGGCTGAGCTGTTGGATTTGAATTTCAACAGCACTGGAATATCCCTGAACAATTTAAGCAAGAGGGTGACACAATCAGATTGGGTTTGACAAGGTCCCTCTGGCCACCGGGTGGAGGACAGATTGGAGGGCAGCCAGGGTGGGACGGGAAAGAACAGAAAGCAGCTGTTACAGATGTCTGTCCAGGCAACAGATGGCTTGAACCACAGACGTTAGGATAGAAATGCAAACAGAGGTGAGAGATATTTACAGTAAAACTGGAAGAGGTTTAATGCTTAAGTGGCGGCTGGCTATGCAAGGAGATGCGCAGGTTTCTGGCTTGCTGCTCGGGAGGATGGTGACACCACCACCCTGTGGGAAGCTTGACTGGGAGTCCTTTCCTCCTTTTCAATACATTCTAGGAAAGGCCTGGCATGCACCTTCTTTTCTTGATGAAGAGGAATGGTTTAGGACACAGTGAACTGCTCCATCTCTTACCATTACTGGTAATCCTCCACAGGAAGTCATGGGGCCTAATGTAGCCATTCCTCTTAAGAGGTAACATGTGTTGGCCTAGATTTGTCATGTGACCCTTAAGGGGAGAGCAGGGTCCACTCCCTGCCTGCTGGACATATGGTTGCAAATCGATGCAGGTGGCTCTCGAGGGAGGGGAGCTAGGGCTCAGACCAGCCCATGCAGTCACTTTCCGGAATGTGGTTCTGAGCTTGCTGAGCAAGTACAGTGTGCCTGACCTTTACAGTGTGTCTCCACTAAGGGACAGCTCCTTAGTGGAGGGAACTGGTGGTCCCTGACCGTGAAGGAGGTGCAGGGAGGTCCTTGGTGGCTCTCTCATGCCTTCATACACCTTGGTGATATATAGCTTGTTGCAAAATATGTTGTTTGCTCTCATAGTTTGAAAGAAAAAGGCCAACAAAGTATTTTTTTTTGAAAAGAAAGAAAAAAAGGTCTAATCAGCGGAGTAGCCAGTTGGATAGCAAAGTAGATCTTGGCTCAGCCTAGGGTTCAGGGTCAAGGCTCAGCCGGGGCCAGGACTGAGTTTTGGCCTCTTCACGCAAGTGCACAGTTACAAGTGCCCTCCACACATACATTATGTCAGCAGATACCTAGGCAGGAAAGGGCCCCACCATCACAGGCCACCTTATCCTTGAGCTCTCTGGCCTCATGGCCCCCATGTGGACTAGGGGATGCTCATCCTGCTCTTGTTTATTGGGCTTCAAAGTGTTGTGGAGACAGGCATCCATGATCCCCCTACAATAGTTGAGAAGGAGCTCCAGGATGGGCCCCGAGTTCAGATGTCGCCTGAGGCTCAGTTTCTCCTCTTGTGATGTCGCCTACCCTAGCCATGCTTCCCCTGTCTGGTCCAGGACCTGAGGTAGATGCAGTGCTCCTGGGCTAGAGTCAGGCCTATCCAGTCCAGCAAGTGGATGCTCCCTTCTCTTTTCCCATTCATTCATCTATCCCTCCATCCCTCCATCATCCCAGCATCTCATGCTGGCATTCCCAGAGGGCAGGAATAAGTGTGTGATAAAAAGTTAACACATTCGCCGAAACCAGTTTGGCTCAGTGGATAGAGCGTCGGCCTGCCGACTGAAAGGTCCCGGGTTCGATTCCGGTCGTACCTGGGTTGTGGGCATATCCCCAATAGGGGATGTGCAGGAGGCAGCTGATCGATGATTCTCTGTCATCGATGTTTCTAACTCTCTATCCCTCTCCCTTCCTCTCTGTAAAAGATCAATAAAATATTTTTTAAAAAAATAAAATAAAAAAGAAAGCCCCTCCTTCCCATCCTTGACTTATTGCAATTTATGATCATACATTTAGTTGTTCCTTTTTGAGAACAGGGACCATATCTGCTTTAGTCACTTGTGTTTTACTGGTTGTCTAGCTCTGTGCTTGACATAAAGCAGGCAATCATAAATATTTCTGAATCTTGAATTTTTTTAATATATTTTTTATTGATTAAGAAATTACATATGTGTCCTTGTCCCCACGTTACCCTCTACCCCCCCCCGCTCTTGCCCTCCCCCCCCTGTTGTCCGTGTCCATTGGTTAGGCCTATATGCCTGCATGTAAGTCCTTTGGTTGCTCTTTCCCCTTTACTCCCACCCTCCCCTACCCTCCCTCCAAAGCCCCACAGTCCAATCAATGCCTCTCCATCTCTGGATCAGTCCTTGTTCATCAGTTTATGTTGTTCCTTATATTCCACAAATGAGTGAGTTCATGTGGTATTTATCTGCTCTCCAGTTCCATCCATGGTGTGGCAAATGGTGAGAGTTCCTTTTTCTTCTTCCTCTTCTTAAAGAATACCTTTCAGCATTTCATATAATGCTGGTTTGGTGGTGATGAACTCCTTTAGCTTTTTCTTATCCGTGAAGCTCTTTATCTGACCTTCTATTCTGAATGATAGCTTTGCTGGATAAAGTAATCTTGGTTGCAGGTTCTTGCTATTCATCACTTTGAATATTTCTTGCCACTCTCTTCTGGCCTGCATGGTTTCTGTTGAGAAATCAGCTGACAGTCGTATGGGTACTCCCTTGTAGGTAACTGACTGTCTTTCTCTTGCTGCTTTTAAGATTCTCTCTTTGTCTTTTGCTCTTGGCATTTTAATTATGATGTGTCTTGGTGTGGTCCTCTTTGGATTCCTTTTGATTGGGGTTCTCTGCGCTTCCTGGACTTGTAAGTCTATTTCTTTCACCAGGTAGGGGAAGTTTTCTGTCATTATTTCTTCAAATAGGTTTTCAATATCTTGCCCTCTCTCTTCTTCTGGTACCCCTATAATTCTGATGTTGGTACGCTTGAAGTTGTCCCAGAGGCTCCTTACACTATCTTCATATTTTTGGAATCTCTTTACTTTTTTTTTCTTTTTCGGTTGGGTATTTTTTGTTTCTTTGTATTTCAAATCTTTAGCTTGTTTCTTGGGATCCTCTAGTCTTCTGTTGGATCTCTGTAAATTATTCTTTATTTCAGTCAGTGTATGCTTAATTTCTAGTTGGTCCTTTTTCATGTCCTGCATGGTCTCATTATACTTAATGAGGGACTCATTAAATTTATCGGCGGTTTCCATAAAATTCTTGAAAAACCTTATAAACGTGGCCTTGAACTCTATATCCAATCGTTTGCTTTCCTCCATTTCTGCCATTCGTGACCTGTTTCTCTGTCTCCGCATTTTGACTGCTTCCCTGTGTTGATAGAGAGGCTTTGTGTGCTAGGTGTCCTGTAGGGCCCAGTGGCTCAGCCTCCCCAGTTACCTGAGGTGGACACTCTTGGTGCACCCCCTTGTGGGCTTTGTGCACAGTTGTTGTAGCTATGCCTTGGTTGTTATAGGATCACTGGGAGGAATTGACCTCCCGGCCAATTGGCTGTGAGAATCAGCTGTGTCTGCAGTGGGAGAACTTCTGTGCTGGAGACACCCTTCTGGGGCGCGACTTGCTTCAGTGGGGCTTTGATGCTCACTGGGACTGCACCCTGAGTGTGTCCCTTATAGATCTGAGAAGTTGTGATCTGAATGGTCCCCCTCTGACCACTGGGTACAGTGGCTCTTGAGTCTAAGGAGGTGCTAATTTAGCCTCTGCCTGAGGTTACCCAGCAGGAACTACGAAGAGGGCTGCAGATTCCCCTTCCTTTTTTTTGGAGTTTGGAAGTGCCTTGATAAGGCTCAGCTGTGAAGGATGCAAGGGCTGTGGGGCCTTGAGCCTTCTCTTATAAGTTCTGGGTCTGTCTGACCCGGCTGCAGTTAGGTTAATTACAGGTTGCAAATGGCTGGGGCATTCATATGCAAAAGCCTCTGCGGCCGCCTGGGTGGGCGGGGTCTCAGGGAATCAACGGGCGGAGCAAGCGGCTATGGCGGAGCCTCAGCCCTGCCCTAAGGAGACGCGCGTCTCAGTTTCCCGGTAACGGCTGCAAGCACCTCTGAGGGAAAGCAGCCCTCAAGATCGCCCGCTGCCAGACAGTCCAGTTTCTCCCCGCATGAGTTCTGGGTCCCCAGAGACTTCCCGGAACCGGAGTTCAGAGCCGTCGGGAGCTTGTGACTCCCTCCGGATTCAAAAAGACAGCCGCGTCCTCGGGTGCCAGCCCCTTTCCGCGCGCGCGAGCCCCGTACCTCTGCACTTCTCTCTTGCAGCTTCTCTGGGTCTCAGTGTGCCTTTCCTTCCTTCTAGTTGTAGAGTTTACAGTCAGCCAGGCTTCCTGTTGTTCTGGATGAAGTCCGTATTGTTTCTCTGAGGTATTAATCAATTGTTGTGAGCGGCATTAATTTCCCGGTGTTTATCTCTGCCGCCATTTTAGTTTCTCTCCATAAATATTTCTTGAATGCATCTATGAATTAATTAATGGAATGCCTACATAGTAGCCATAGCAGTATAGATATGAGATTGTTATCATACCTGTAGAGCTGACCCTTGAATAGCGCGGGTTTATACTACACTTGAACACGTTTGTTCAAGGGTCAGCTGTACTTTCTTTTTTTAAAAAAAATATTTTATTGATTTCTTAAAGAGAGAAAGGGAGAGGGATAGAGAGTTAGAAACATCAATGAGAGAGAAACATTGATCAGCTGCCACCTGCACACCCCCTACTGGGGAATGTGCCCGAAACCAAGGTACATGCCCTTGACCGGAATTGAACCTGGGACCTTTCAGTCCACAGGCCGACGCTCTATCCACTGAGCCAAAGCGGTCAGGGCTCAACTGTACTTTCTATCCAGTTAGAAACCATGTGTACAGAGGGCCAACTTAAGTTATACTCGGATTTTCAACTGTGTAGGTGATTGGTACCCCTAACGCCTGTGTTGTTCAAGGGTCAACTGTATATGCTTTCTAAGCATTGATCCTCATAGCATCTGCCAAGAATGTGAGATGGGAATTATCCCCAAGAAGACCAGATAGAAATGAATACCCCGAGATGTGTCTTGTCCATGACCTAGCTGATGGCAAGGTGGAATTAGGGGCCGGCATGTGTATCCCACACTTTGTCTACTACATCCAAGCATTTCTTCTTAAGCTCAGAGAACATGGCCACCTGTGGACTGACCCTGTTGTCTGATCAGCCAGTCTAGACCACCAGATCAATCATATTGGATATCTCTTGTCCTCATAGTAATTATTTCTACCTTCCTTTAGCATCACAGCCTAACAGGAGAAGGATCTGTCTTAGACAGCATGTGTAAAGGCACTGAGGCAGAGTTTGGCATGTTCAAGGAACTAAAAGGAGGCCAGCATGACTAGAATGGGGGCAGGTAGGAAGGTTTGTGTCTGCATGTTACTCACTTCTGAGTCTCCATGAGGGCACAGAGCTCTGTGCACACAGAGCACTTGTTTTTTTTTTTTAAATTTTTTTTATTGATTAAGAAATTACATATGTGTCCTTGTCCCCACTTTACCCCCTATCCACCCACTCATGCCCTCATCCCTCTGTTGTCCGTGTCCATTGGTTAGGCCTATATGCTTGCATATAAGTCCTTTGGTTGATCTCTCCCCCTTACCCCTACCCTCCCCTACCTTCCCTCCGAGGCCCGAAGGTCCGATCAATGCCTCTCCGTCTCTGGCCACAAAAACTTTTTAAAATATAGATTTGGTCTTATTGTCTCCCAGTTTACAGCCCTCCAGTGGCTGCCCACTCTAATTAGAAGAAAATACAATACACCCCACCCCCACCCCAGACTCCACAGCCAACAAGAAAGTATATCATCTAACTCTTGCCAAAGTTCTTTATCTAAAT
>NW_006286675.1:5930562-5963246 GCF_000327345.1 Myotis davidii | reverse complement strand
GTCCCAGTCCCTTTCCGCGCGCGCGAGCCCCGGGTGAGCCCCGTACCTCTGTGCTTCTCTCCTGCAGCTTCTCTGGGTCTCAGTGTGCCTTTCCTTCCTTCTAGTTGTAGAGTTTACAGTCAGCCAGGCTTCCTATGGTTCTGGATGAAGTCCGTATTGTTTCTCTGAGGTATTAATCAATTGTTGTGAGCGGCCTTAATTTCCCGGTGTTTATCTCTGCCCCCATCTTAGTTTCTCTCCAGAGCACTTGTTATTGGCTTATAGCATTAATTGAGCCCCTGGCCTATTCACTTTGTCTTTGCTGGACACAGAGCTCTAACCTTTTCTCTCCTCTGCTCTGACCCCAGTGCCTACACAGAACCCTACAAGGTCTGTCCCATCTCAGCCGCAGCCCCCAAGGAGGACCTCACATCGGATGAAGAGCAGGGAAGCTCGGAGGAGGAGGACAGTGCTCCAAGAGACCCCAGCCTCACCAACAAGGTAGGGTGCCCCACCCAGGGTAAGGGGCCCATGGGATGTGGGAGATCAGAAATGTGAAGGTGGAGAGAGGATGGCAAAGGACCCACTCCATCCCCTTTTGATGTGGAGGGAGCTGTTGGCAAACAGCCAGGCCCACGCTGGATACAGAGGCTGAATCACAGAGCAGCTGGGGCTGCAGCATTAAGATACATGGCAGACATGGGGTCCTGTGTTGGTGATGCAAGGGCGACTGCTCCTGCTGATACCTCGTGGGTCTGAGGAAGTTTGGGCTTCCCAGAACCTTTGTGGATGAACTAGAATAAAGTTTCCTGAATGAATCAAGACAGGCCTGGAGTCTAATGACATGGGCCCCTGGACCACAGTTTTCTCATCTGCAAAGTGGGGAACATGAAGGTGAGATGAGTTAAAGGATATGAATGAGTTTCCTTAACTGTGTCCAGAAATCTGGAAAGACAGTTGGTTTCTCCATACCCTGCAGTGGTGCACTAGGAGGTGGGGCTGAGAGAAGGGCTGCCTAGCCCTTTGTTTGTAGGCAGATAGTCACTTGGACCCAAGTCTCAGTGGTGACCCAGACCTTCCTATGGAGCATTGGTACATGGTTGTAATTACAGATGTCCCGCAGTACCCTTGGGATTGGTTCCAGAACCCCCACAGATACCAAAATCCATGGCTACTCAAGTCCCTTCTATGACCTGTCTTTGCGTAGAGGCTACAGCAGGGTGTGCCTGTGTATCATTTTATTCATGTGCCTTCAGCATAGTGCTCAGAGTGTGGCAAATTCAAGTTTTGCTTTTTAGAACTTTCTGTGATTTTTTTTTTAAGAATATTTTTGATCCTCAGTTGTTTGAATCCACAATATATGTGCTCACTATTGGGTGCTCATGGTGAGCCCTGTTTCACTTCCATCCACTGACATCATCTCATTCCTTCCGTACTCCCTTTCTGGAAAGCAAGAATTTCTGTCCATATTTGACATTTGAAGAAACAGAGAGGTAAAGAACTTGCCCAGGGTCACACAGCTGCTATTCAGTGTTACCAGGGAAATATTTCAGGGTGATGAGAGCCAGGAATTGAGACCACAGGGACACCCCTGCTCTAGGGGGACAGGCTAGGAAGGGTTAGATGCTTGAAATTCTCTCAACTCCGTCTTCTGGTCCCCTCTCCTGTCTGCCTGTGAGGAGTAGCTGGGAAGGCAGGGGAACACTGCCTCCTATCTGACAGGCCTCCTGTAGGCACCTTGTCCTGTGTCTGTCTTCCACACTTTGCCATCTCCTTCCCATCCTAGGGTAGGTGTGTCACACTGATGAAAGACTGTTCGTGTGGAAGCACTCAGCAGGAGTGCCTGGCCCTCACCCAGCATTTTATAAATGGTTATGTCTTTCATTTTGTTTTTACACCCTTGATTTCTTTTAAAACTTCATTTATCTCTCCATACAGTGCTTTCATAAAGTGACCTAGCCAGTGCCATGGGGAACCCTAAAGGGGGCTTTCCCACCTGGCCCCTCATCCCCTTCCCCTTTCACTCTTGTCCCTGCTTCTCCCCCTCTAGATAGAGAGTGAGTGCTTTCCTGGCACCAGACGCTTCCACATTTGTTATCTCTTTTATTCCCTGTAACTGTTTCAGAGTCAGTACCATCATCCCTGTTTTACAGTTGAGGACACAGAGGTTCAGAGTTTAAGTGGTTTGCCAAGACCACACTGCTAGTGATTGAGGGGGTCGGGATTCAAAAACAGGTCTGGCTGGCTCCAAGCCCAGTGTTTGTCTTTTGCTGCAGTCCTGGGGGCCTTCTCATACCTCTCCACCCCTCCCTGTTTCCCAGAAAGGAACCACTGGCTTTTTGGGGAGAAGGAAGGGGAACGTTGAGTTAACATGCCTGTGCCTGTTTGGAGATGGATTTGCCTTTTCTGGGCATCCCTGAGGTCATGGGACCTGGGAGCAGAAAAATTATGGTAGTTCTTGGGAATGTGGTCTGAATCTGAGATCCGAATCGGATATGGGTACCCTGTCGGGAAGAGTTGAAGAACTGATGTGACTTTCTGTGCTCTAAGGCCCCCCACCTCGTGTTGGCTTCCTACCACAGTCACAGAGTTCTCTGTTAGACCTTCTTCTGGAATCATCCTCATCTCCTGTTACCGTTGACCAGTCACTCTCTGTCACGCAACTCAGCCTCCCGTCTCTAAAATGGGAGCATTAATAGTAACTGCTGGGCTATGGGTTGAATAAGAACACAGATGGGAAAGTGCCGGCCACATGGTAGGGGCATAATAAGGATCTGTTGTTTCTGAGGCAGAGGCAGAGGGAAAGTGGGAGAAGGGAGGGTCTGGCCTCCCAGGACCCCTGTGAAGACATGAGGTATTAGAGCCCTGGACACTGGTGATTGGCATCCTAGCCTTCTGGTCTCCAGGCTGCTCCTTGGACACCCCCAGGAATAAGAAGCTTATGAGAGGCAGGATAGCATAGAGAACAAGAGGTTCACACCCCGCTTTGCCTCTTGCTAGGTGAGTGATTTGAGCAACTTCTTAACCACTCTGTTCCTCAGTTTCCCATCTACAAAATCGGGAATACACTCACAGTACTGCTTCAGAATCGTTATGAGAGTAAATACGACTATGGAAACGGAGAACAATGCCTGACACACAGGAAAAGGACGTACAAAGGTCAGAGCTTTCGGGTGGGAAACAGCCTGCCTCAGTTCACGTGGGACTCAGCCACAATGCCAAGTCCTGGAACTAAGGCAGCTCCTGCCTCAGGCAGGGGCCTCTGCTACATGCCGCTGGGGGCCGGCCATGTGGCCAGCCAGGTGTGGGGCCTACACAGGGAGCCCGGGTCGAGACAGGAGCATCCTGTCATTCTGAGCACAGAGGGAGAAATGCGGGTCCTGATTCCCCACGGCAGGTCAGTTCACTCTCGGGAGCCCAGCCTTCTTATCCATCACACGAGGCTGAGCTTCTCTGTCCCCTGCCCCTCCTTCTTCTTGGTTAGGTTTTCATCATGTGTCAAAGTCGAAATTACCTTTAAAAATTGTGTTTTCATCACACCAGATGTGCCCTACTAGAAACTCCCTGTAGCATATGAAATCATTACAGGTGAAATCATTCCAGGATTCCCCTGGAATCCTCCTTCCCAGTCCCTGTGCCCTTACGGAGGTAACTGTAGTACACAGTTTGGCATGAACCCTTCCAGAACTTTCCTCCTGAATTCACCTACATACTTTATTATGAGTGGGAAATGGGTAGTATTGTTTGTGGAGTTATTTTTCCATAAATTATTTAAAACTGTAAGAAACCTGGAGTAACGTGGTTGGGTTTGTACACAAAATTCTTAGATATTTTCCCATATTGGTATGTAGAACTCTAAATTATTTTTTAGTGCTGCGTAGTATTCCATTTTATGGCTATGCTGTGGTTTATTTCACCATCCCCCTGCTGAGGGACCTTTACAATGTTTTTCATGTGCTTGCATCACCAACAGCATTGCAGTGCACTACTCATACACCTCCTTAGATGCACGTGCAAGATTTCCTCCAGGGTAGATCCCAGAAGGGAATCAGTGGGTCAGAGAGCAGTCCTTGTACCTGCCGCTAAGCTGACCCCTAAGAGGCTGTTCCAGAGCACTTCCTGGCTCTTCCAGAGAACTCAGTGTGGAAGAGCTCCCAAGTTTCCGGGCCTCAGGGCAAGCGTGAAGGGAGATTTCCAGAGTGAGCAATCTTTCCCGGCTCCTTTTTTGCTGTAGACACTTGTTGGGGTGGGAGGTGGGGAGGAGGAGCATTTATTCCTGAGTCTTTGTCTCCCGTAGTGTCTGAAAATTCTATTTGTCCAAAAGGCAAAGACCTCTCTTCTCTGTGCCTCATCACATCGTTGGGAAAATGGGACCCAGATTTCCATCTCCAATCACCTTCCAGGACAGGCCTAGAGAAGGTGTGAGAATCAATAGAATTGCCCCCCACCCCTCCCCCTGCCTCAGGAGTCAGGTTGGGGGAGCGGAAGGGTGAGTCTCACCCTTCTTGCAGTTTGATATGGTTTATGTAAAAATAAAGGGTGGTGAGCCCCACCTTCCTAGATGTTTTGGGGTGACCAAGTCAGGAGGAGAGAGGTTGTTGGAGCAGGATAGGAAGCTGAACCCAGCTAGTCCACCCACATGGGACCTCTTTCTCTCTCCCACTCCTAGACATACAAAGGGTGTGGGCTGAAGGAAGGAGGGGGCAAAAAGGAAAAATGAGAAGGACTTAAAAATAGATCTAGCTGTGAAAGGAGACATTCAAAGGCTGGCTGGCCTGTTGCTCGTCTCTGACAGTGAGCCCAGTTCTCAGACTAATGGGTACTTTTCAAGCTAAATACCAGCTCCCCCGAGACCAGCCCAGTGGTTGGCGGCCCCTCCCTAGCCCGAGACCCCTCGTCACTGAGTTTCCCTGACGGGTCCACCCCTGACCCCAGGCAGAAGTTAGTGGCCTGCCTCTGGAGCAGACTCTCCTGCCATCACACCCTCCGTGGCTCCCCATTTATGCAAGTCTTCTCCTCCCTGGCTGCACCCGAGGTTGTCAGCCTAGCCTAGGCCTCCTTGCAGACCTCACGCCCCTAGGCCTTGTACCTTTGGCCTCACCCTGACCGTCTGCCTAAGTTAAAGGGTCCCCATGAGCCCTGGGTATTTCCATGGGCCAGTCTCCAGCCTGGGTTAAGTGTCCCCATGGCTTTCTCCATGACACAGGCCTCGGAACCCACCTGTGCAGTCCTGCACGTTGGCCCCGCTGCAAAGGCTACTCCCCCTGGTTCCGGGGAGGCCTGTCTAGACTTGCATCAGCTTCCTCAGGCTGCAGCCTGCTCTCCTTCCCAGACAACAGCCTCGTCCCCTTTCCAACATGAATTCCTTCCCATCTGCAACTCTTCTCTCTGAATCCTCACTCGGTTTCTCCCTGTCCCTCCTCTTCAACAGAAATTTATTTATTTACTAAGTACTCACTGAGCACCTAATGTGCCAGGCACCCTTCTATGGGCTCAGCATACAGCAGCCACAAGTCAGGCTAGGCACCTCCCTGTCCTGGTGGCATATACATTCTAAACAAGAGGAACCGTCAACCAGAAACTCCTGAGGTGGCACAGGTGGTGAAAGTGCTGTAACCAGACAAACAAAACACATCGTGATGGTGGAGGACAGAGCACCAGGGGTGAAGACGGGGGGTTGGGGGGAGTGGAGTTAGGGAGGTTAGAGTAGGCCTTTCCCCCCATTTTAAAAATTATGTTAAAATACACATAATGTAAAATCCACCAGCATAACCATTTTTAAGTGTATAGTTCAGTGGCATTAAGTACATTCACACTTGTGCTACTATCAGCACCATCTGTCTCCAGAACTTTTTCATCTTCCTAAACTGAAACTCTGTGCCCAATAAACATTAACTCCTCATTCCTCCCCCTACCCCCACCCAGTCCCTGCTGATCGCCATTCTACTTTCTGTCTCACTGCTCTAGGGACCTCATACAAGTGGAATAATACAGTATTTGTCCTTTGTGACTGACTTATTTCACTTTCCATAATGTCCTCAAGGTTCATCTATAGCAGTGGTTCTCAACCTTCTGGCCCTTTAAATACAGTTCCTCATGTTGTGACCCAACCATAAAATTATTTTCGTTGCTACTTCATAACTGTAATGTTGCTACTGTTATGAATCGTCATGTAAATATCTGATATGCAGGATGGTCTTAGGCAATCCCTGTGAAAGGGTCGTTCAACCGCCAAAGGGGTCGCGACCCACACGTTGAGAGCCGCTGATCTATAGTATAGCATATGTCAGAATTTTTTTCCTGAGAAATAGACATATCAGTGATGAGAGAGAATCATTGATTGGCTGCCTCCTGGGCACCCACACTGGGGATCAAGCCCACAACCCAGGCATGTGCCCTGACCAGGAATCAAACTTTGACCTCCTAGTTCATAGGTCGACACTCAACCACTGAGACACACCGGCTGGGCACAATTTTTTTTTATTTTTATTAAGGCTGAATAATATTGCACTGTATGTATAGACAACATTTTGCTTATCCATTTATAGGTTGTTGGACACTTGAATTGCTTCCCCGTCGTGGCTATTGTGAATAATGCTGCTATGAACATGTGTGTACAGATACCTCTTTGAGACCCAGCTTTCGGTTCTTTTGGATATAGATCCAGAAGTATAATTACTAGATCATATGGAAATTCTATGTTTAATTTTTTGAGGGGCCACCAGACCGATTTCCATAGCAGCTGCACTCCCACCAGCAATGCATGAGGACTCTAATTTCTAAGGGAATGCCTTCTTGATGAAGAGGAAACCTCTGAGCAGGGAGCTGTATAGTGTGAGGGAGAAAGCAATGGGAAGATCTAGGAACAGAATTTTGCTGACAAAGAACAGCTGTGCAAAGGTGGGCTGGTGGGAATGACCTTCTTGAGCTAGAAGACTTGGTCAGTGTGGCTGGAGCAAAGAAGAAGGAGGTGGGTGGAAGAAATTCTGTAGGACTTCCCTCAGCCCACAAACATATTCAGACCTTCCCCATGCTTCTCCTCCTTCATTGTTGTCATTTGTTCCGTATGACCTCCCCTGACCTCCACAAACGAGGCCCTCTCCACACTGTCCACCTCAGACCCCGTCTTACTCAGCTCAGTGGCCTTCCCTCTTCCTTTGGCTTCTCAGACTCTATCCTCTCCTGGTTCTCTCCCTACGCCGCCACATGAGACATTTATTTTCCAAGGCCTGAGCTCTGGCCCTGCCTCTCATTTTGTGTCCATTGCTCAGTCAGCCCATTCCAGGGCAGTGGCCAGCCCTACTTAAATGGCATTCCCAGAGGTGACTCTCGGGCCTGACCCTGCTGTGCAGCCCCACACTCTAGCTTCCAGCTGCCCTATTAAGTCCTTCTCAGGAGCCCTGCAGACACTTTGAACTCCACACATCCCAAACTGAACTCGTTATCTTCCCACCCAACCTCCGACCTGCTTCTCCTCTTTGTTTCCTCTTCTGGTTGTTGGCACTAACCATTTCATCTTTGCCCTGTGTTAATCATGGATCAAATGAAATTCAACAAATGTGTAGACCTTTTGCAGATATCATGAAGGATATAAAAATGAGTTCTATCTGTTCTTTTTTTTTTTTAGGTCTGTCTGTTCTTCAAACTCACCCCAGGGCCTTTGCACTTGCAGTTTTCTCTACTTGAAACACTATTCCTGCCTTTTACACAGTTGGCTATAGGTCTTAAGTTAATGTCACCTCCTTAAGAGGGCCTATCCTGCTCACCTGCTGTGTCTGGCAATGGGATTTCTGTTTATTTTCTTCTTCGTGCTTACCTCAAACTGTGATTATTTTTCTGCACATTACTTGCCTCTCCCTGTCAGAATAGCTCCCTGGAGGACAGGGACCTTGCCTGACTTATTCACAGTTGTGTCCTTACTGCCTGGCACATAAAATAGTATTCCATGCATAGCTTAGAATAAACTAATAAAGAAATGAATACATTAGACTCAGCTCCTGCATTTAAGTAAGGAAAACAAACTTAAATGCAAGACAGTTTAATAAAAAGAAAACACTTATTTGGTTCCGTGTGGTTTACTTGGCATAGTGAGGGGCCAAGCTGCGCTCCAGCCCTGCTTCTCACCGGCTGCCCAGTAACCATGCAGAGAGTGCAGTGTTCAGTACAGTCACACAAAGAGATGCTTCAAGGCAGCATGAGTGGAGGAGGATGAGGGAGGCAAACTCTCAGAGCACAAGGGATAGGAAAGGATAGGGGCTCAAAGGTTCGGGAGGTGTCCATGTACCCACATGTCTCACACAACTTGTTCCAGGTCCTGGAGGGCTTGGGAGCTTTCAGAAGCCAAAGGGCCGGATATGGGGACAGTGAGAATGCCCTGGCACTGAGAGAGCTTGTTCTATGGCTGATTTTCCTCTCTGCCACAGTGCCCCTCCGCCCACTTGTTTAGGATTTGGACCCCAAGGTCATACTCAACCTTGCTTTCTCCTTCCTGACTTCGTGGCAGTCACTGTGTACACCTAGTATATAACCCTGGTGCTCAAAGTTCGCCATGCAAGCCCCACACTGGCCTTTTCCTGTTGTCAAACAGTCCGAGCTTGCCATTCACAATCACGGTCACTTGGGGATTCTGGAAGGTGAGAGAGCTAATATGGGCATTTGCAGATCACTTTGGTTATTTTGTCTTTTGTTGTGGTAAGAACACTTAACACGAGAGCTACCTTCTTAATGTCCATTGATGGATAAGTGGATAAATAAACTGTGGTGTATACATATAGGAGAGTATTATTTAGCCTTTGAAAGGAAGAGAATCTTGTTACATGGATGAACCTGGAGGACATTATGTTAAGTGAAGTAAGGCAGTCACAGAAGGACAAATGCTGCATGATTCCACCAGTATGAAGAATCTAAAACAATCAAATTTATAGGAGCAGAGAGCAGAATGGTGTTGCCAGGCACTAGGGGAGAGGGAAATTGGGGGTGGCTAGTCAATGGGTAAAAAGTCTCAGTTATGTTGGAGATTGCTTTGACTTACAGGAAGGAAAACTAAAGCTCTTAGAGAGGCCATCACTTTGCTCAGGGTTATTTGGCAGGTGAGAGGCAGTCAGGAGTAGAAATCAGGCTTCCTGTTGCCTCATTCAGGGCGTGCCAAGACAACTTGATGCTTCTAGTAATGTATTGCACACTGCAGACAGAATCAAAGATTCCGTCCAAAATTAGAAGTTTTCTTAAAGTATCCAGGCCAAACCCAGACTCACACTAGCCTATAACCAGAATAAGGCAGGTGTCCACATGAATTAGAAGCTGACCCCTTGGTCCAGGGGATGGGCCTCTCTTTGGCCCCACTTGTTCCCCCTTCGTCCTAGCACGCATTGCCTCATCTTCTCCATCCGCATCCCTTCTCTGCCCCTGTGGGAGCACAAGTAACAGCTAGGATAAAAAATGAGCCATCTTTCTCTGAGCTCCTCTCTCTGAATTTTCTAGCCTTTGAAGGCTGTGCTGGAAATCACCATCTGAGTTCCAAGGGGGAAGGATCATGGCCCTGACAGTGCTGCCCAGAGGCACGTTGGAGACAGTGTTCTCCTAGAGTCAGGCTTCCTAGCGCTCTTCCTTTTCCAGGTGTGACTTCAGAATCCTCCAATGCGCCCTTCATTGGGGCCCTCAAATCAATGAAGACTCGTTAAGAATATTTCCCCAAGGCTTGAAACAGACTCTTCCCTCTCTCTAGAGATGATTTTTTTTTTTAATGGACTGCAGAACAGAGGAGGCTGACAGATAGGGAACATGGGGTGCCTGCCTTGGCTTAGTGTGTGACCTAGAGACACTTACTGAGTTTGGAGGGGATTCTGGGCATAGGAACTTACATGTGCCAAAAAGGCCTGGAGGTAGGAAAAAGTAGGCTGATCTTAGGAATAAAATTGGGTTCCCTGGGGCATGAAGAGTGCAGGAGAAGTGCTGGAAGGGTCTTCAGGTTAAGTTAGCGAAGGGCAGGACTTATTTGTCCCTCAGTGGCCTCATCTGTAAAATGGAGATAATAATGGTAGTGCCTGCCTCATAGGGTGTTGGGAGGGTTCAGATAATACTTAAAAAAATTTAGAGCCACACTTAGCACATACTAAGTGTTCAATAAATGCGAGCTGTTACATTATTAAGTAGGTATTACTATTATTATCCCTGTTCTATAGATGGGATTCAGAGAAGAGAAACAACTTGTCCAAGGGCATAGGTAGAGGAAGGGGTAGAGCCCAGGATTTGGAACCAGATTTTCTGGCCCCAAAGCACGGGCTATCAGCATAATCCTAGATGACAAGTTCTTTCTGTCATCTAGCGCTGAGGAGCCACAGGAGCCACTTGGGGCTGCAGGAGATGGCAGAAGGTGTCTGCCATGGCAGAGGATGGATTAGAGTGGGTTGATGCCTGGAGCTCTTGATGAGCTAAGCGACATGTTCAGCAGAGGATGTAGGGATGCTAGGTAGCTGAGGTCCAAGATAGGGACTGAGGAGCTCATCACTTTAGAGGCAGAACAGTTCTGAGTGGGAACAAGCCCAGGGTGGATTGAGTGGATGAAGATATCTGAGAAGGAAGTCTTACGGCAGAGGTTCTCAACCTGTGGGTCGCGACCCCTTTGGGGGTCGAACGACCCTTTCACAGGGGTCGCCTAAGACCATCAGAAAACACATCTATAATTACATATTGTTTTCGTGATTAATCACTATGCTTTAATTATGTTCAATTTGTAACAATGAAATTGGGGGTTGCCACAACATGAGGAACTGTATTAAAGGATCGCGGCATTAGGAAGGTTGAGCTCCACTGTCTTACGGAGACAAGAGGCTGAGGGTTACAGCATGGAGATTAGAGTTCCCAGGTGACCCTAGGTGGAGAGGACAGCTGCAACTGGAAAGGGAAGACCAAGATGTCAGGATGTGGGGCTTGGCAAGGACCAAGCAGAGATGAGGTTGAAAAGAGAGGTGGCTGTTTAAACGTAGAGCAGGTATGTAAACTCCAGAGCCTGCCAACAGGGAGAGTGGTGACAAGCGAGGAGCTTTGAAGGTGGGCCCGCCTATTCTGCAGGATAGGACATCAGGAAGTAAGACCATATGACCCCTGGTGTGCTTGGGGCTATCCTGAGGGCCAGGCCAGGAAGCCTGGGGTTCTTGACCTGCTCCCCCCAATGATTATTGTTAATATGGTAGTGACAGTGATGCCTCGTTTTTCCATTGCTCTTCACTGAGAAAGAACAACTTTTCCATCCCTGATTCTGTATGATCGTTACAACCTCTTTACCAGTAGCTCTCAAAACCTTTTGGTCTCAGAACTCTTTTTTTAAAAAAAAATATATTTTATTGATTTTTTTACAGAGAGGAAGGGAGAAAGATAGTTAGAAACATCAGTGAGAGAGAAACATTGATCAGCTGCCTCCTGCACATCTCCTACTGGGGATGTGCCTGCAACCCAGATACATGCCCTTGACCGGAATTGAACCTGGGACCTTTCAGTCCTCAGGCTGACGCTCTATCCACTGAGCCAAACCGGTTTTGGCTGGTCTCAGAACTCTTAAAAATGATTGAGGACCTCAAATAGTTGTTGTTTCTATGAGTTATATCTATTAATTTTTACCACATGAGAAAGTCACACTATCTTTTAATATTTTAAAACAACAATAATAACCCATTATATGTTAACACAAATAGCATTTTTAATGAAAAATAACTGTTTTTTAAAAAAAGTAGTGAGGCCCTAACCGGTTTGGCTCAGTGGATAGAGCATCGGCCTGCAGACTGAAGGGTCCCAGGTTCGATTCCGGTCAAGGGCATGTACCTTGGTTGCAGGCACATCCCCAGTGGGAGGTGTGCAGGAGGCAGCTGATTGATGTTTCTCTCTCATCTCTCTCATTGATGTTTCTAACTCTCTATCCCCTCTCCCTTCCTCTCTGTAAAAAATCAATAAAATATATTTTTTTAAAAAGTAGTGAGAATGACATTAGTTTTGCTTTTTGCTTTTTTTTTTTTTTGCAAATATCATTAATGTCTGGTTTATTGGAAAACAGCTGAATTCTCCTAGTTGCTTCTGCATTCAGACTGTTGGAACTGTTGTTTTGGTCACCCTTCATGAAAATCCAGGCTCACACAGATATGTAGCTGGAAAAGGGAGGGAGAACCCCAGAGGTTCTGGGACCACACTTGGCGAACTGCTGTTTTAGAAGGAGGCTAAGTACCCCCATTTTAAGGCTGGACAATGAAGCACAGAGGCCAGGACTCCCAACTGTTTTTGTGACCCACTGTTTAACCTCAAAGATCCCTAAAGGAGGCCTGTCCCTCCCAACCTGACCTGGCCCCAGAATAGTCAGCAGTGACCTGGCTGGTTTGCATGGGGCCTGAGGAGGAAGTGCAGGACCGGGCAGCCCTAGAGAACAGAGGTGATAAGCTGCTTCAGCCTCCGACAGAGGGGCCAGCAGCCACCTGATGTAACACCCACAGCGTCCGCCTGAGAAAGGCGATAGCCCTGGCGCCCCAGGCCCCGTGCTCCTGGGAGGAACCCTGTTCCCAGAAGTCTGTCCCTCGACACTGCCGTCAACCTCAAAAGTTCATTTCCTGGTTAAATAAACATCTATATTAAATGGCCCGGTTGGACAACGCCCATAAGCAGCTTCTGAAGAGAGCCTTGAGCACATGGCCTCCCTCTTGTCCGGCTGGCGAAGACACATCCATCACTGGCAGAGTCACGAAAGCGGGACGGCCGGGACGTCCCACCCGGAGTCTGCCTGTCTGGCAGAGGGCTGCAGGGGACGTGCAGAGTGGCCAGTGCCCCGACCCTACCAGAAGTCCAGCCCACAGCTTTGAGATTGTAACAATGGTAATGACGACAACATCAAAAGTGTGGGCGGGGGTTGACCACTTCCATCCATCATCTTATGGAGGGCGGGACTATTGACCCCCATCTTCCAGAAGAAGAAACTGAGGCGCCTGAGAGGGGTTTGCCTTTGGTCGCATAGCTGCTCGTGGCCTGGCCGAGATGTTGATCCGGATGCCCTGATTTTTGGTATAGTTCTTTCCTACATACACAGTGGGCACTACTTTGAGGGTAAGAATCAGAAGAGCTGAGGCCCAGAGACTAGCCCAGGCCACTCCTGGAGTGTAAGTCTCCTGCTGCTGGCTCTTCAGTGCAGGAAAAGATAGGTACTTCCCAATTTGAAAAACCCACCATCATCTATAATGAACAGAGATGCCATTTGCTGAGTGCTTACTATGTGCCAGGCACGTTGTTTAGTGCTGGGATGTTGGAGCCACACTCTCTCGATTTGAATCTTGGATCTGCCACTTATTAGCAGTGATTTTGGGCAAAGGGTATGACTTACTTGTTCCTTAGTTCCTCATCTGTAAAATGGTGATAGTAAGTACCTACCTCATAGGTTTTTAGGAAGATTCAGTGAGATAATATGTGGAAAGGCATTCACGCACGAACGCACAATCCCACATCCAATTGGGCACACACATTTCCAGCAGCACACATGGAGACCACAGCTAGACACACTGCTGCACCTAGGGCTACACAGCTGCACTCTCCTCCATGAATACATCCATCACCTAAATCTACCGGCATTTACCAAGCACCTATTGTATGCTGGGCACGGGGCCCACAACAAGGACTAGCCCCTGAACCCCCTTCTCCAATCACTAACACTGTTCAGGTTGTGATGCCATCACCATTTCTTAAGTCCCAATGGAGCCCCCCATCCCTTTCCTTAAAAAAATATAAGAAAGAAGAGGAGATAATATGTGTAAAAAGGTTAGAGCTTAGTACATACTAAGTATTCAATAAATGCAAGCTATTGTATTATTAAATAGGTATTATTATCATTATCTTCATCATCATCATCATCATCATCATCCATGTTTTACAAATGGAACTCAGAGAAGAGAAATAACTTTTGTCCAAGGGCATAGGTACAAGAAGAGGTGGAGCCCAAATTTGAATCAGGCCTTCTCAGCATCATGCTGGATGACAAATGAGAACTGAATCACAGGCCCCTGGAAGATTGGAGGTTGGAGGTCATCTTGACTCTTGTCCTCATTTCATAGGGGGAGAACCTGAGCTTCGGATCTCTTGACTCCCGTCCTTACTCTGCAGAGTAACTCCCTTTATGGAAGCTTGACCACAGGGTTTTCTTAGCTGTTGAGGCCTGTCCTGGCAGAATGCATGTTCCATTGAGAGGGTTTTGTTTACAAATCCTTTTCACACGTGGGACTCTGAAGGAGCCCCCGCATTGGGAAGAGTGAGCCACTCTTGTCCACAGAGCCCCGTGCTAGCCCTGCAGATGCCGAAGGCAGACGGTGAGTCACAATTCGGCGCCAGTGGGAGGGCGGGAGGCCAGGTGAGGCTGGAAGCTTCTGCAGGCCTCACAAGTTTCCCTCCTGCTCTGTAGATGCCGTGACAGCTGCAATGAGATGCAGGCAGGAGACTAACTTGTGGTTCCAGGGTCTGGACTGTTAGGGTGGCTTCAGAGGGACTGAGTCTCCAGAAAACACTAAGAATCTATTAGAGATGGATTAGCTAGGGCGGGAACTCATTTATTGAGCACCTACTATGTGTTGGGCAGTGTATCTAACTTTATCAGTTTGTTCAAACATTTATTGAATTTTGTGTGTAAGGATAATATTAAGGAGTGTGCGTGCTATAAAGAAAAGTATAGTGCCCTGGCTGGTGTGGCTCAGTTGGTTGGGCATGGTCCCTTGCACCAAAAGGTTGCCAGTTCAATTCCAGGTCAGGGTACATGCCCACGTTGCCAGCTCAATCCATGATGGGGAAGTGGGGTGCAGGAGGCAGCCAATTGATGTTTTGCTCTCACATCATTGTTTCTCTCCCTCTCCCTCTCCCTTCCTCTTTCTTTAAAAATTAATCTTAAAAATATTTTAAAAAGAAAGAAAAATACAGCAAGATAAAGGGTTAGGGTATTGGTTCTCAGCAGGGGGTGAGGTTTTGCCCCCAGAGGACATTTGGCAATGCCTAGAGACATTTTTGATTGTAATAATGAGGTTGGGGGCTGCTACTCTCATCAAGTGGGTAGAAGCCATGGATGCTGTTAACATAGGATAGTCCTGCAACTAAAGTTGTTGGCCCAAAGTGTCAGTCAAGCCCAGGTTGAGAAACCCTAGGTTTAGAGAATGTTCTTCAGGTCAGGTGGCCACAGATGGCCACACTAAGGATGGGATGTGACCTTTGAGCAGAAACCTGAAAAAGTCAGAAAGTAAGAATGAGAAGATCTGGAGAAGAACATCACAAGCATAGAGAGCAGTGAGTGCAAAGGCCCTGCGTCAGGAACACATAATCAAAACGACCGGAGTGTGAGGTCAGGTTGATTATTTTCCACCGTATTTCAGATGAAAAAATCTAAAGCTCAGGGGTAATGGTTTGCCAAAGGTCACCCAATTAAACAGTGCTGGGCCAGGATTTGAACTTGGATGTGCTTGATTCCAGAGCCCATTTGCTTTCCACTGCCTCAGCTGCTACTGTCAGATGATAGATTTTTAGGTATCTAGATATTTATGTATAGATAGATTTATAGATCTATAGATGAATTTATACACACACACACACACACACACACACACACACACACACACACACATATATATATATATATATATAGAGAGAGAGAGAGAGAGAGACTCATTTAATCCTTACAGTATACATGTGTGTTAGATAACATTCTATTATTGCACCCATTTTACAGATAGGAAAATTGAGGCATAGAGAGGTTAAATGATTTGTTCAATTTGTGAAAAAGGCAGAGGCAGGATTTGAACCCAAACTGCCTAGTTTCTGAGTTCATGCCCATAACTGCCACACTGTATAGTTGCTCTCTCAGCAGGTAGTGAGTTTCTAGAGTAGATTGTTCACTTGACTAGTAACTCCTCAACTTTGGTAACACATAGGAAGTAAATTTAAAGGTCATTTTGTTCACACATGAGGAAACTGAGGACTGACCTCAGAAAGTTACTTGTGCAGGGTTGCACAAGGAGGTGGTGGTAGAACTGGAACCAGAATCCAGGCGTCCCTCCTGAGTGCCCTCTGCTCCACCATGGGCCACTTTGCACCCCCTACCCCGACCCCACCCATACCTGCACATTCCCAGCATCCACCATCTGTTCTGTCCATAGAGTCTTTGTTCTCTGGATCCCAGCCACCAGCCATGTCTGATATGTGGCAGGCTTGGAGCTACAGAGGAGGGGCCTGCTGGTGACAGAATGCCCAGGCATCTGCCTCGGCCCCTGCCCATCCTTCCTTACAGCTGCAGAAGTTGGGGCTCAGATAGGTTATGTGACTTGCCTTCTGAGGTCAGCCAAGACCATTAATGCTTCCAAAGTGGATAATTCTCTCACTTATTCATTCTTTCAGTCAAAAGAAGGAATCTATGGTATGCCAGGCACCGCTCATGCAGAGGTGAAATTGATGGTCCCTGCCCTCCAGGGGAGACATAATTGGTGTCCATTTGCAGTCTCCTTGTAGTTTAGCATCTGATTCTGCACTGCTTAGTATTGCACTGCCCAGAAAGGATAGCTTACCCAACCAGTTCAGGGAGGGTATCAGGAAAGTCTCCTTGGAAGAGGTGATAGATGCCGTGGCTAAGTCTTGAAGGATAACTGGGAGTTAGCCAGGCAGGGAAGGGGAAAGGGACACTGAGGGGACAGCATCTGTAAAAACAAAGGTAGGAGAGAGCTGCCTATGCACAGAGAATTACAGGTTATTCCAGATCACAGCCGTATTAGTGGCCACTTATTGGCACTCACTATGTATCAGACACTGCACTGAGCATTAGCTCAACAACCTTCTGAGTTAGATGCTGTTTATATCCGCATCTACAGATGAAGAAACCGAGCTGCAGTTTGAAGGTCACACAGGTAATGGGCGCCAGAGAATGAACTGAGAAGTTCGTGGAATTTGCCCTCGGCAGCATGGAGGTCCTTCTGTGAACCCGATGCTTGTGGATCCAAGATCTCCGTCTGGCTGCCCCCACTGGTGCTGCCCCTCCTGACAGTTCTGTTTCCTCCCACAGGTGGAAGGACAGTCCAGAGCCCATGTCATCGCACAGGAACTGCTGTCTTCAGAAAAAGCGTGAGTCCCCAAGCAGCTGCCTGTGGCCTTGAGCTTGTTAACAGAGCATCACCCCTCCCTGGCTGACACAGGATGGGAATTAATGCAAACTCCACCTCCTTTCCCTCCACAGATACGTGGAGATGCTCCAGCACTTACATCTGGTGAGTTAATCATTCTAATTGCCAAAACAAATTGCCCTTTTACAAGGCGGTGATATAAGAAAAGCAATGAGGAGGCAGAGGTGATTTCCATGAATAGAGGCTTGGCAGTAGGCATGTGTTCTCAGAGGCTTTTCAGGGAAGCCTGTCTCCTAATCCACATGCTTCATGGTGGATGGTGCCATGCGTTCTGTGGACATGCCTCTCTGCCGGGTGGGGGCTGCTTGGGGGACGTGGTGCGATTTCTGGAAGGATAGCTTCCGCTTGTTGAGGAAGGCAGAAGGAGGACAGCTATAGTTTTGAGGTATTGCTGTGTGTGTGTGTCTGTGTGTAAGTGTGTATGTGTGCATGTATATATGTGTGTGTGTGTGCATTATATATTTTGGTCCATATAGAGAAGGTGATGTGTTTGCATAGTGACAGAGCAGTTGGGGTATCATGAGGCTTTCCTAAGTTATCTCAACATTGGGGCAGTTATGCCTGACTTGGTGGTAAAGGAATCCTCTGGACTCTCAAAGGAAAGGAGGCCAGACTTGGGGACTGCCCAGATATCAGACACCTCTACCCTTCACAACCCACAATATTGCCTGGAAAGTTTCCCTTTGCAGTCTGATTCAGTTCAACAGATATTTTTGAACACTTGCTCATGACAAGAGTGGGGAAATGGAAAGACAGATCAGACAGGGCCCTTGCCCAGGAGCAATCTGGCCAGTGAAGGAATCAGATTAGTGAAGCAATATTATTCGGAGCACAAGGGGAGTGACTGACAACCTGGGAAATCTAGGCAGGCTTCCCTGAGGAGGTGATGTTAGAGGAAAGGAAATAGGGGTACAGCAAAAATATGGAAATTGAAAGGATGTGGTGGGCTCAGCTACCCTAGGCTTGTGACAGCTCCTTACTACTCTGGGCTTTTAAGTCATTTGCAGTCTCCTTGTAGTTTAGCATCTGATTCTGCCCTGCTTGGTATTGTTTGCCATGTCTTTCCAAGAATGTCAGAGCTGGGGATGTCCACCCTGAACATTTTGTCGGTGTTGATTTGGAGGTTCAGAGGGAGTGACTTGCCAGGGTCACACAGCAACTGAGCCAGTCATTCTGATTCTCAGTACACTGTTGTCGCGTGTTAATCCTGAATTCCCAACTGCCTTTGGATTTCCTCGGGGTAGGGACTTCTCTGGAAGAAGCAAAGCACCAAGCCAAATCTCTTGCCGAATGTAGTTGAGGTCCCTGTCAGTGATACTGCCTTGGGGTCGCATTGCCATGAAAGCAGGGGCCCCCAGGTCCCCAGGAGGAGATGGAGCATTGCTCTGGTCTGCCATCTCAGCCCCTCATTTTTGCCCTCAGGAAGAGAGCTTTGTGTGCATTCTTCAAACCCAAAGCCCTCGTGTATGAGATGTAACAGAACACTCCTCCCACCTTTACATCTAAAAGATCTATTTAGCAAAGGCAGCAACGATCACTCATGTTTTTTTCTTCTCTCTCTCTTGCTTCTGAGCTGGCAGCAGGTCAGAGAGGGGGTGGGCTGTTTTGTTTTATGACTTTGTTAAGAGGTTTTTAACTGGGAAACTTCCATCTGTGTTTGCACTGCTTCCTGCCAGTTGGAAAGCTGCTAAAGCTGCTGGTAATTCATAATAACCTGAGGAGAGAAAAAAAAGAGCCCATAAAAATCACAACTCATAAGCTAGTTGCGGGAAATTGTGGTCTGGAGTTCCATGTATGATGTCAGTGCTTATGGGGATAGAAATGGCAGAAATGCCACAACGTGACTCCAAGTCCTAGTCTGGGACCCTAGTCAGAAGGAGACTCATAGACTTTGGGGCGTTTCACACCACTCCCCAACCTGGATCTACTGCTGATTGCTAAGTCGGTAGGTTCTCTTTCAGAGCTTCTCCTTAGAGACGTGATGTTGTTGAAATCCCAAGGCTGCCCAGTGATGAGGAGGGGCGACCACACCTTCTAAACCTCCCCAGCTAGCAAAGTCCTTGACTTCATATGCTGTTTGTTGAGAAGGGGATGAGGGTGGCCCCTGGTCTTCTGAGTTTGGGATTCAGCTCTGTGCTTACTAAGTAGTACTAGTAAATAGAGCTAACTCAGAGATTACTAAAAATTCTGGTCATCCAAAATTGAATTGTAATGGTCAAGATCCTGTTTTGTAGAGCCTATTAATTAAGAGTAGGTTTTACATGTTTTAAACGTTTGTGGGGGAAAAGGGCAAAGAAGATGGAATGCATGACTGAGACCATCTGTGGATCACAAAGCCTAAAGTATTTATCTGTCCCTTTACAGAAAAAGTTTGCTAACTTCTGGTTTAAAGACTCACTTTATCCTTCCAAGAACCTAGTCAAAAACACACTCATCCACCTGTCCATCTGCCTCCATTCATCTAGCCAGCCTTTCGCCCACTCATCTGTCCTTTCATCTAGCCATGCAGCCATTTACCATCCTCAATTCATCCACTGCTCATATGTGCATCCATTCATCTCACTATCCACCCTTCTACTCATCCAGTCATTCAACTCTCCATCCATCCAATTTATTCATTCCTACTGAATGGAACAGCACAGGATGTACCATAGGTAGTGAGATAGGCCTTGTAGCCCCAAAGATGAAAAAGGCCCCAAACCTGCTCTTGAGTAGTCTCTCTTTTATTTTGGGGGTAAATGTGGGGAGGAGAGCAACATAAGTCTGCAGGAGCGTAAGGGAGGGAGAGACTTACTCTCCTTTGGCCTATCTAGGAAGGTTGGCAGAAGAATTGACACCGGGGCGGACTTTGAATCAGCCCACAAGGCCAGGTTCTAATGGAGGAGGGCACGGAAGGCAGGCGGTCAGCGTGGAAACGCTCACTGGCCTGAATGTACATGATATGTCTGGAGAATGGTGCATCATCACATATGGTTAGAACATGGATACATTTGGAAGGGTAGGTTAGAGGTGGAATCAGGGGTCAGGTGATGGGTCCAAAACAATGCTCGGACCAAATTGAGAAGTGCTTAAACTGTCAGGCTGACGTTTTATTTGGGCCAAGGCGTCGAAGGCCTGTTCAGAAGCCAGTCTGCCGGCTAGGAGAGGTGACTGTGGCAGTTATCACCGTCTGACGCCCCAGGAGAAGTTCTTACACCTCAGAGGGCCCTACGTGGTCTGGTCCTGTCTGCCTCTCCTGCACTGTCTCCAGCCACAGAGCAAATGAAGTCACGTCTCCTGGCTTTTCCACTTGCTTTTCCCTCCACTGGAATGTCCTACCCGTGATCTTCTCATAGCCAGTTCCTCCTTCTCACTCTGGTCTCAGTTCAAGTCTCACCTCCTCAAAGAAGAGGAGGTGCCCCAAAACTTAATGGCATGAAACAACCATTTTATTATACTCATAGATTTTCTGGACTTTGGACAGGGCAAAGTTGGGGGGAGCATGTTTCTGCTCCACGATGTCTGGAGAAGACTTAAAGACTGGGGCTGACTCACCTGGAACCAATATAATATTTTATGACAACTATAACTGAAAAAAACATTTTAAAATAAATTAATTAAATTTTAATTTAAAAACAAAGGTCAGGGGTGAGTTGATAGCTAGGGTCTAGAATCACCCAGAGGTGCCTTCACTCACATGGCTGCTGGTTGGTGCTGGCTATTGTCTTGGACCTCAGCTGGGCTGTTGGCCAGAACACTTACTTGTGACCTCTCCATGTGGTCTCTGCATGGGCAGGTTTGGGCTTCCTCACAGCATGGTGGCTGGGTTCCAAGAGTGAGTGTCCCAAGAGCGAGCCAGGAGGAAGTGCGTGGCATTTTTATGATCTAGCCTTGGGAGTTATGTCACACCACTTCCACCATACTCTCATTAGCTGAGACAGTCACAAAGGTCCACCCAAGTTCGAGAGGAGGGAATGTAGCCTCTACCACTCAGCAGGAGGAGTATCAAGCTCACATTGCATAAAGACCACGTGAGATAGAAGATATTTCTATGGCTACAGTTAAAAATTGTATTTGAGTCCTGACCTGTGTGACTCAGTGGTTAGAGTGTTGGCCAACGGATCTAAGGGTCAGGGGTTTCAATTCTTAGTCAAGGGCATGTACCTGGGTTGCAGATTCGATCCCTAGCCCTAGTCAGGGCCTGTGGAGGAGGCAACCTATCAATGTGTCCCTCTCATGTCAATGTTTCTTTCTCTCACTCTCTCTCACTCTCTACACATCTCCCCCTCCCTCCCACTCTCTTTCCACTCTCTCTAAATATTAATGGAAAAAATATCCTCGGGCGAGGATTAACAAAAAAATTTGTATTTGACTGCTAGTAATAAAAACCCAATTATGATGGCTAAAATAGAGACTATTCTCCCATGTGAAGTAGGTCCAGAAGTAGGAGGTCCAGGTCAAGTTTAGAAGCTCCACAAAGTCTCAGGGACTAAGGTTCCATCTATTTGCTGTATCCTTTCCATGGGTCCTCACAAGCACATACGGCTGCTGCAGCTCTAGCCATCACATCTATGTCCCAGGCAGGAAGAATGAGGTGGGGGGGGGGGAGGTGGGGAGGTAGTAAAAGCTATGCTACTTTATGAGTTAGTTCACTTGAAAAAGAATTCCTGAAAGTTTCTTTCAATGACTTCTACTTCCATTTCATTGCACACTCCTAGTTGCAAAGGAAGCCAGGTCAACTGGAAGTCAGTTTGTCAAAGCTGGGTTCAGCTCAGAGGCTGTGCTTCTTGTGTGTTCATTCTGGGGCCCAGGCTGAAGGAGGAGCAGGTACCCTGGGGAGGCTCTTCCCATGGTGATGGCAGGAGAGCTAGTAGAAACACCAGAAGGCTTCTAAGATTCAGCTCAAAACTTGCTCTGTCCACATCCCACTGGCCAGAGCAAGTGCCATGGCCAGCCCAAAGGCAAGGGACAAGGATATGCTCTCTCCCACAATGAGTCTATGGCAAGTGTCGATGCAGGGAGGGCGAAGATCTGCAACTGTACTGCCTCTTCTATACTCTCTCATGCTTCATTTTATCTTCTTCATTGCCTCTTTAACTACCTAAAATTATCTAATTTATGCACCTGTTTGCTTGTGATGTTGTGTTTTCATTTTCATTCAGTTCCAAATACTTTCTCATTTCCCTTGTGATTTCTTATTTGACTCATGGATTATTTAAAATTATGCTGTTTAATTTCCAAATATCTGTGAATTTTTTCAAATTTCCTTCTGCAGCTGATTTCTAATTCTATTGTGGTTGGAGAATGTATTTTGTGTGGTTTCAGCCCTTTTAAACTTTTTGAAATTTGAAAATTGTTTCTGACCTGGCACGTCCTGGAGAATGTTCCATGTGTGTACTTGAAAAATAATGTGTTTTCTGCTCTGATTTTTGAATTATCCATTGCTTCCTTCAATTTTGTCTGCTTTGCTTCACGGTTATGGGGGCTGTTTTTAGGTGCTTGTCTATGGTCTGGCTCCCTCACTGAGCTTGGAGCTTCTTGAGAGCAGAACTTGACATTCCCAGTGGATTGTGATGCTCAGTACACCAATGGTACTCAGTAAATACCTGATGAGTGACTGAGTGGTGGTAGGGTCAGCCCTTCCAGCCATCTTAGCATCTCTTCAGTCAAAAATATTTTCTGAGCACTTCCTGTGTGGATACAGGGTACGTATGGAGGAATGATAAGGGGCGGTCCATGCCGACCAGAAACTGATGGCCTATGAGAGAGATGGGCATGGAAAAAAACCATATTAATCCTGTGGTGTCCAGGGGAAGCACCTGCTTTAAGCTTCTGGGGTCTGAAAAGGATTCCCGGAGGAAACGTGACTAAGTTGAGATTTGAAGGCTGGGAGGAGGTAGCCAGGTGAAGGAGCAGTGAGGAAGGCTTGCATCTGGCAAAGGAATCAGGATGTACAAAGGCCTGGAGGCCAGTTAGAGAAGGGTGTGCTTGGGATCTGAAAGAAATTCAGCCTGTCTGGAATGCTGTGAGTGAGCAAGAGAACTGAGGCCAGCAAGGTATGGGGCGGACACGGAGAGCCCCATGAGGCATGTTTGGGGTTTGGGTTTTATACCCTGAAGGCCCTGGGGAGGCTGCAGGGTGATTGCAGCAGAGGTGACAATGGACTGGAGTGTTTAGGCAGGTTTCAGGACTAATATGCTTGGTGATTGATGGACTGTGGGGTGCATTAGAGGGAGGGAGGGCTCCAGGCTGACCCTGGATTTCTGTCTTGCTAACTGACTAAGAAGGCAAGTGCTGGAGGGGTTCAGGTTAGGCTTGGGGAAAGATGATGAGTTCATTGTGGGTCTTGTTAAGTGTGAGAGGCTCAGGGAAGACTACCCTAGTGGTCATCTGGGCATGGGATGTGCACTGGAAGTGATCAAATGTAGAGATGTTAACTGAAGCTCCTGGAGAGGCCCAGATTTCCCTAAGGGAGTATGTGCAGTCAGGTGAGGGCTCTCAGGTACCCTGAGGAGGAAGAAGGTGGTGCCCTGGAGGGTGTGAGCCTAGGGACTGGCAGGTTTTCATAAAGGGTCCGAAGGGACTCCGGGAGAGGTTTGGGGAGGACAGAGTGTAGAAAGGCATGGGAGGCTTCTGGGTCCAACCTGTGCGCATCCCACTCACGCACCCCTGCTTTCCTCAGTGGCAGTGACCACTTGAAAGGGTGTCAGGAGAGCCCAGGACAGAGCCCGACTTCTCAGACTGCTCCGAGAAAAAGGAGATTCATTCAGAAGCCCTCCCTCATCACTCTGTGGGAGTTTCATTAGGCTGTGGCCTCAGTGCTGACATGACAGGCCAATGCCGGATCTAGCAGGACTGTTGTAATTTACGAGTTTGCCTACCTAAATTGGTGTGCCATAGGTGTGCTCCCCACCGCAGTCCCCTCTTCCGTCGCCCAGCGGCTCCTGCTCCTCATAATGGTCAGTGTCCAGTGTCTTAGATGCTGTAGAGTAGTGGGGGGCGGTGAGCATGTGTTGACCTCTTATGTGTGCTTAGCAGTTTATATACATTATTTAATTGCATATAATTTGTGCTCAGTAAATATTTTCTCAGATGGCTGGATGGGCCCCAAACTGAACCTCAGAGAAGATCACTTACCCAAACTCACACAGCCAGTGAGAAGGGAGGCCAGGGCTGTTTGACTCCAGAACCCTGAGAATTGGAGGAGACAAATGGATGTGGAACAGTCCAGTTAGGTGGTGAGGAGCCCCATGAGGGAGGAAACCAGTGTGAGTGCAAGGAATGCAGTCAAGGATGGCTTCTTGGGAGAGGGAGTTTTGAAATGGACATGAATGGACAGAAAGTAACAACAGACCTTCCAGAGGGTAGGAGCAACAGGAATAAGTGCACAGAGGGGTGGGGTATGGGAGTTGGGGCAGGGTGTGGGGTGTACAGGAAGTGGCCAGAGAGCGGTCTTCAGAGCGAGTCTGAATGCCGCGTCCTAAGGGTTTCAAAGAGAAGCGTAGGAGTTTGGGAGCCCTGAGGACTTGAGCAGGGAAGGTTGGTCTAGTAGGTTGAGTGGGAGGGAGTGATACTGGGGACAAAGTTTAAGCCCCAAAATGCTTGTATTTTCATTCAGTCCAGGAAAATAAATTACTATGTGACCCTGCAAAGTCTCTTGTGCCTTCCTCCCTCACCTTGAAGTAGCTGGTGGGACTCAGACATTGTTAGCCACAGACGCTTGTCTTCAAATAAAATTTTACTGAGAACCTGGGAAGAGTGGATGAAAGTGGAGGTGCTTTGGTTCAAAGGCATATGGAGGCCAAAGTTTGGGCTCCCTTAACCCTGGGTCTCCATGGAGCACAGTGTGAAAAATACTCATCTAAATCAATGGTTCTCAAAGTGGGTTCCCAAACCAGCAGTGTCAGCATTACCTGGGAGCTGGTGAGAAATGCATATTCTTGGGCTCCCTCACAACTGCTAAATAAAAAACTCTGGGGGTGAGGTTCAGCCCTGTGTTTTAATGACCCCCCCACCCCCAGGAGCTATGGATGGACAGTAACTTTGAGACTCACAGACAGATGATCCTGTAAGGCCCCTTCAGCATGGACTCTCTGTGCTTTCCTGCCCCCAGAAGCCAGCATCCGCTAGGACACTGATTCCCAACCCTGGTTGTACATGCGTACCTGGGAGTGTTAAAAACTACAGATGCTCATCCCACCCTCAGAGATTTGTACTTAATTGGTCCAGGGTGCTGCCTGGTCATCCAGAGTGGAAAAGCTCCCCAGATAATTCCAATTTGCACCTAAAACTGAGAACCTAGTGAAAAAGTAGCAAACATTCATTCAGTACAGTTAGAAACAAAGCCAGGTCAATGTGAGGGTAAAACCAAAGGGAATGAGACGCATTCTGCTCTCTGCTTAGTTGGAGGGACGATAACAGAAATATTCAGAGTAAGTAAACGGCCTGACAATGCAAAATTTTTCAAAGCCATTGCTTTTCAGGCTGGGATATTTATAATCCTACCAACGGTGTGCAGTAGGTGCCCAGGAATACGTGAGGCCACAAGATAAACAGAGCACATTTTCTAAGCGCTTCTGCCTTGCTCTAGATACATAATTTTAAATAAATTAAATCAGGCATGGATATATTTTGGAAAATAATGTAAAACATGCATTAACTTTTAAGCTAAAATATGAGACTTCAGAGACATTCTGAGACCAGGGTGGCTCCCTTCAGGCTGTGACCCAACATTTCCGGAGGCTATAGGACACATGAGAGGACGGTAAACTGACTGCTGAAGTAACCTAGGAAATGACCTCATGGTGGAGGTGGCATTTGAAGCAGCTTTGAAAGATAAGCAAGATATGAATCAGGTTCCAAAGGCACAGAACAAAGACAGAGGCTGGAAAAGAGGAGTCATAAAAGCAGCAGTGCTCAAAGTGTGGTTCTGGGACCAGCAACAACAGCAGCACCTGGCAACTGGGGAGATAGTAAAATTACCCAGTCCCACCTTGACCTACAGAATGGAAACTCTGGGTCCGGTGAGCAATCTGTGTACTTTGAACAAGTTCGTCAAGTGACTGTGAGGCACACTTAACTTAGAGAACCACTGGTACACAGAAATGAGCTGTCAGCTGCAGAGGTAGGCTGGACCGGCTTTTGAAGGGCCATGAACTCCAAGCCCGTGATTTCCACTTGGCCCTGAGGTCTAGACACAAATGAAGGGTTTAGAGGAGACAAAAAAGCAGTGGGGAAAGAAGTGCTTGTTCTCTCTCTCTCGGGGGCCTCAGAGAACTGGTTTTTCAAACAAGCTTTACAGTTAAATGAACACATCTTAAAGAGAGGGCTCCAATTTTTAATAACTGTGTGCATTTGTAACCACCACCCTGATATAGAACATTTCCATCATGCAGAAGATGCCTCTCATGCCCCTCCTCCGTCAGTCACTCCCCAGAGGTTGCCACTGTTTTGCCTTCCATCACATTCCATTGGGTTAGCCTGTTCTTGAAACTCTTATGAATGGAATCATGAATGATGTATTCTTTTGTGTTTTGTGTCTGGTGTCTTTAGCTTAATTTAATGTGCAAGATTCATCCACGTTTTCATATATATCTGTGTGTGTGTGTATTCTTTTGTATGGATATACCATAGTTGGTAGATCTATCCCTCTGTTAATGATTATTTATTTGGGTTGTTTCTAGTCTAGGCAGATCTCAGAGATATTGCAGGTTCAGTTCCTCACTATTGCAGTAAAAGTGAGTTATAATCTTTGCTGGTGGAGGGTTTTGCCTTCCATTTGCAAAAAAAAAAAATCTATAAAAGTGTATTAAAGCGAAGCACAGGTATGCCTGTATAAAGCTGTTATATCTTTTAAGGAACATATGCACTCATTTCTCCTCAGTATTTTACCTTGGAGTGGAATTGATAGGCCATAGATTTGGCTTTATTATAAACTGCCAAATAAGTTTACAAAGAGGTTGAAGAAATATATACTCCCACACTGAGGTGTGGGAACACAACTTATTCCTCAAGCTTACCAGCTTATTGGTATTGCCAGTCTTTTTACTCACGGCCATTCTGGTGATTGTGAAGTGGTTTCTCACTTTGGTTTGAATTGTCATTTCCCTGAAGATTAATGAAATTGAATATTTTTCCTTCTCTTTATTAACCATTTGGAAATCCTTATTTGAAAAGTGACTTTTGCTTCTTTTTTAATTGGGTTGTCTGTCTTTTTCTTATTGATTTGTAGGAGTTCTTTACATATCCTGGACACAAGCTCATTTTCAGACATGTGTATTGTGAACATTCTCCCAGTCCGTGCCTTCCCTATTCAATTTTTTTAACAGCTTAATTGATATATAAATTTCATACCATCCAATTCAGCCATTTAAAGTATAAAATTCAATGGTTTTTAGTATGTTCAGAGTTGTGCAATTATCACCACAATCATTCTTATCACCCCCAAAAGAATCCCCATCCACCTGAGGTAGCACTCTCCTTCCCCCCACCCACTCCAAGCCCTGTGCATCCACCAGTCTTGTTCTGTCTCTGTTAGATTGGCCTATTCTGGATATTTCATATAAAGGGAATTATGTAATTTGTGGTCTTGTGTCTTTGGCTTCTTTTACCTAGCATAATGTTTTTAAGGTTCATCTATGTCATATGTAGCATCTAACAGTACTTCATTCCTTTTCAGGCTAAGTAATATTCCATTGTGTGGCTGGACCACATTTTGTTTATCTGTTCATCACTGGATAGACATTTGGGTTCTTTACACTTTTTTATTATTTTGAGAATGCTGCTATGAACATATATGTACAAATTCTTACATGAATATATGCTTATCATTCCCTTGGGTACATATCTAGGAGAGCAATTGCTGGATCACATGGTAACTTTTTAACCTTTTGAGGAACTGCCAGACTGTTTTCCAAGTGGCTGTACCATTTTACATTCCCACCATCGTAATGTGAGGGTCCCATTTTCTCCACTTCCTTTCAGTGCTTGTTTTTATATGTATGTCTTTTTTAGTGGTATCTCATTGTGGTTTTAATTTTTAGATGTTCCTAATGACTAATGTTGTTGGGCATCTTTTCATGTGCTTCTTGGTCATTTGTATACTTTCTTTGGAGAAATGTCCCTTCAAATCCTTTGCCCATGTTTAATGGGTCGTCTTCTTATTATAATTCTGTATAGAAGTCACTTGTCAGATATATGATTTGCAAATATTTCCTCCCATCCTGTAGGTTGTCTTTTCACTCTCTTGATGGTGTCTTTTAAACCACAAAAGTTTTTAATTTCTAATTTCTCTGAAGCCTAATTTCTCTATTTTTCTTTTGCTGCTTGTGCTTTGTTGTCACATCTAAGAAAGCTTTGCTTAGCCCCGAATCACCAACATTTACTCCCATATTTTCTTCTAAGAAGACCAAGCACCCAGCACCCCTGGGAGAGGGAATTTAAGCTCTTCCATTTAAGTCTTTGATTTTGAGTTAATTTTTGTATATGATGTAAAGAAGGAGTCCAAGTTGATTATTTTGCATGTGAATATCCAAATAGCTCAGCACAATTTGTTAAAAAGACGATTTTTTCCCCATTGCGATGCTTTTTGTCATCCTTGTTGATAATCACTTGATCATAATGTGAAGGTTTATTTCTGGATTCTTAATTCTATTCCGTTGATCTATATGTCTGTCCTCATGCCAAGACCACACAGTCTTGATTCCTGTAGCCTTATAGCAAGCTTTGAAATCAGGAAGTGTGAGCACTCCAACTTTGTTCTTTGTCAGACTTGTTTTGGCTGTTCTGAGTCTCTTGCACGCCCATATGAATTTAGGATCAACTTGTTAATTTCTGTTAAAAAGGCATTTGGGATTTTGATAGAGGTTGAGACGAGTCTGTATATCAAGCTGGAGAGTGTTGACCTCTTAACAATATTAAGTTGTGAACACGGGACATCTTTCTATTTACTTAGGTCTTTAATTTCCTTCAACAGTGTTTTGTTGTTTTCAGAGTACAGGTTCTATGCTTCTTTATTAAATTTATTCCTAAGCATTTTATTTTTTTTTTCATCTTACCAATTTTAAAATGATTTTAACCTTTTATTTAAAAATAATTTCAATTTTACAGAAAAGTAACAAGAGTAGGAGTAGTACATTAAACAATCAAATTCTCCTTTTCCATATTCATCTTTTAACATGAAGTCCAAATTACATATTTTTTTGTATAGTTAGTACTATTTGTAGACATTTTTTTCGTCAATACTTTTTTCAGTGCTTTCTAGAGAGAGTGGAAGGGAGGGACGGAGAGAGGAGAAAGAGAGAGAGAGAGAGAGAAAGAGAGAGAGAAAGGGGGAGAGAGAGGTGCATCAATGTGAAAGAGGCACATTGACCAGCCACCTCCACGATCACTGACCCAGGCCAGGAATCAAACCTGGAACCCAGGCACATGCCCCCCCCACTGGGAATCGAACCCTCAACCCCTCGGTGTATGGGCTGACACCCTAACCACTGAGCAACACCTTTTATATTTTAAGATGTCTGTGCATGCCCACAGAGAATTGTTTTCAGGGTTTCAAAGTACCCTTCAGTGGTTGACCTGGCCAAGTGAAGTTGTGTCCCCTGTGCAGCTCAGGGCTTGCCAAGGCCTTTGTGACATGGGGGGTCATGGTTGAGGTTGGTGTGTGTTTGGCCAGATGGGATGCCAGTGAATCCACTTGACTTTTGGCAGTGACATCAGTAGTTTAACCATCTCTAAGGACATTGTGTCTACCCACTAACTGTTGAGCCCGGAGAACAGGGATGCTGCGTCACCCAGAAAACTCAGTAGTGGGTTTGGAGACGGGGAACATATGCAGGGGACAAGGCCCCTGAATGCGAGCTCCCCTCTTCTACTGCAGGCAAGCCCACTGTTCCTGAGAGCCCTGTCTGAGCCACCAATAGGAGGAGGACTTGGCGTGGGGCCATGGAAGAGCTGGGGTTTTTGAATCAGGCTGATTTGGGCTCAGTCTTGCCATCTTGGTGGCATTGGATAAGTTCCTTAATTTCTCTGGACATAATTCCCTTACTGCTAAAATGGAAATAATAATAACGCCAAAGCGATAGGCTTCTGGTGAGGATGAAATGAGAAAAGGAATGTACAGTGTTGAGCATGCAGTGGCTCCATGGCATGTGTCCTCAATAAATGTCAGCTGTTGTTATTTATTGAGCACCTTCCTTGGGCTGGTTTCTAGGGATACAGAGATAAGTACTACCCAGTCTAAGGAGAAGGAAGGCACAGAAGGAAGTATTCCTAAAACACGACAGAAGGCAGTCTGCACAAACCCTGTGAAGAAGGTATTCGTACTCCCATTTCACAAAGGGGGAAATTGAGGTTCATGGAGATGAAGGGACTTGCCCAGGGTCACCCGTAGGGGTATATCTAGGTAGAGGATTCGTTTGTTTTCTGAAGCCCGATAAGGTTGCAGCAGGGACTCCACAAAGAGCTGGGGAAGCAAGTATGGTGAGAGGGTGGACTGGTTCAGGAAGGCCTCAGGTTCAGAGGGGTTTGGATTGAACCCTGCAGCCATTGGGGCTAGTCAGTTCTTCCTCCTTATTGTCTCTGGTCCCTCCACTCTCTCTGTCTCCTTAGCCAGACTCTGGTCCAGTTTCGAGTCTTGAACTCTCTCCTGCTCTCCTAGAATGGCCACCTCACTGGTCTCGCTCCCATTCTGGCCACCCCCAGTTTCTCCCAACAGAGTGAACTTTCTAAGCATCTGAGCACATTTCTCCCTGCTTAGCTCTATTCAGTAGTTCCCCATCACCCTAGGATGAAAGACAAGTCCCTTGAAAAGTTTTCAGGGCCGTGTAGGATGGGACCCCTGCCTGACCATCCAGGATCAGCATGTTCCAGTCCCGTGCACTTCTTTCAAGGGTGCACAGACCCCCACACACTGCACCCAAACTGCACTCAACTCCTCAGTTCCTCCTCCACTTCAGGGCCTTTGCGCATTGCTGCCCCCTCTACCTGAAACACTCCCCCTCTTGTCCCAGTGTAGGTGTTACCTCCCTGGCAGGCCTTCCCAGAGCTAAGCCAGGTCTGCCTCGTAGGGACTGCCATGGCCCCTTGCTTTTCCCCACCACAGCACAGACACCCAGCACATACACCCCTGCGTTGAAATGGCCTCTTTACTCATTTCTTTTCCTCCAGATTACAAACTCTTTGAGGGCAGAACTGCATCTCTCCTGCTCCCACTCTCTCCCAAGGCTTGATGCAGAGCAGGCATTCAGTATATTTGTTGAATGAGTGAGAGGATGAGGGCCAGGGATCTTCCACCGCCTTCCTGCCTGGGAGATGGATGCCAGGACCCCCAGGTGCGATGGTGGGTCAGAACTACTGAGGGAGCAGAAACTCTCAGGGAGTGATGGATGGTGTGGCTGGCACTCAGCGCTCCCAGCTGATGCATGAGTTTTAAGAACGGATGTATGTGGCGATTCTGATTATGCTCCAGTTTTTTAAATGAGTCACGTTGATGATGGCCATCCTGCCCATTGGGACTGAGTCAATTTAGTGAGAATTAATTACAGACAAGAAACCAGCTTGCAGAGTAGTTAATACTGAAACTCCCTGGAGTATGATGCAAATGCAACCGCCAGTCCTGTCTTTGCTTGTCCTTCTCTCCCGCTCCCTGCCCACCCCCTTTCTGTGGTGCTCAGGGCCTGGGCATCGGGATGACTGGATTCTTCCCCATGACTCATTCTCCTTTTCTGTTAAATAAGGGTCCGGCAATCCATCAATTAGCAAGCATTGAATCGCTCCTTCTCGGTCACATACTCTGCTGGACCTGAGAAACATAGCAGGAAACAAAACAGACATGGTCCTGCTCTGAAAATGTCATGTCTAAAATATAATCATAACGGCCTCAAGGACAGCACTTTACAGTTTTAAACATCAGGACGCACTCCCAGCACCTCATGCTATACAGTTATCCCCATGTTACAGGTGAGGAAACTGAGGCTCAGATAGGTTACAGTTTGCCCACAGTCATCCAACTACTCTTGTGCTATAGTTAGGCTTGAACCCGGCCAATGAGAGACTATGTCGAAAGTCCTCTGTCAATCAGCTGCCCAGCGAGAGGGGTTATTGTCCTCATCGGTGTTTTCTTTCTTTCTCGGGGATGCCAGGGCTGAGAAGACTCTGCTGGGCTGGAGGCTGGACCCTAAACATGGAGGCTCACCAGGAAAGAATGGGAGGGTCCTCTTGCTCCCAGGCCAACAGAGAAACCTCCCCTGCAGACTCAGAATGATCCCGTGTCCTAGAGCCATCTGTGGCCAGAAATAAGAACTAAACACCACCTCCCTACCTAGCAGCCCTCTTGTAATTCACACTTTCTCTGCCTTCTGAACTGTGCTTTCAGGAAGGGCTATGGTTGCTCAGATACAATGAGATTTATTTCTAATTATAGTTCAAGCATGTGGCTTCCCCTGAAGGACACACATGCCTTCAGCCCAGAGGATCTATCCATTAGTGACAGACTCAGCCCCAAGAGTTTCTGACCTTCGTGAAGGGCCAGAGGTTCCCCAAGACCTTCGAGTTTTA
>NW_006286675.1:5926689-5930526 GCF_000327345.1 Myotis davidii | reverse complement strand
GGGACTACAGGCTCGGGTGGGCCGCCCTCCCCTCGTCCTCCCTCGATTCCTGGCAGAGCAGGTTGCCGCAGCAGGAGGTCAGCGCAGGACAGGATGAGGTGTTCAGGAAGTGAGACCTTTGTAACCTCCACATCTGCTATCCTGTACGACAGCACAGACAGCCTCTTTATAGACGATGGAGGGGCATGGACCTCCTGCCTTTCATGTTCCCAGGCTCACTCCCTGTCAGTCCCTCCCTTCCACCACCACCGCCCCCCCAGTCTCCTGCTCTCGCTCTGTCATTTCTCATTTTTTCTTTATCTCTTTCCACCTTTCCCTCTCTCTGCTCCAACCCCACCTTCTGCCCTTTCTCCTAGCCTTCTCCTGTCACCACTAGATCTCTCCCTCTCCTGCACTCCTTTTCTGTGTGGGAGAAGACAAGGAAGACTTCTTGGAGGAAAGGCTACCCATCCTCTCAGGCACTCTCCCTTTTTAGATCTCTACATAGAGACCTTTCTAGCAATAAAGACTGTTCAGCAATGGAATGTACTGTCTTGCTCAGTAATGCGTTCCCTGTCAGGGAGGCAGTCAAAAAAGGCAGAGGGGCCGAAACCGATTTGGCTCAGTGGATAGAGCGTCGGCCTGCGGACTGAAAGGTCCCAGGTTCGATTCCAGTCAAGGGCATGTACCTGGGTTGCGGACATATCCCCAGAAGGGGATGTGCAGGAGGCAGATGATCGATGTTTCTAACTTTCTATCTCTCTCTCCCTTCCTCTCTGTAAAAATCAATAAAATATATTTAAAAAAAAAAAAAGGCAGAGGGACCTGAATGTTGGAAAAGAGATTTGACCTCCCTGATGTAGGCTGGACCACATGACCCTAATACTGAGGTTTTCCCAATATGTATTGCTCCATAATTCAAGTTCATTTCAGGATATCTCCTGTATTTAAAGCTACAGACCTGAGCCTCATGCAAAAGCAGTTGTATTTAAAGATAAAGTATTTTTGTTGTGAGAAAGTTTTTCATTTTTTATCATTTGAATGTTTATTACATTTAGTTTGCTATTTAAAGTAATTAATCGTGATACAGAAATTTTAGAAAACAGAGACAAGAAGGAAAAAATTATTCCTAATTCCATACTTCTGACAACAGCCACTGTTTTCATTTCACTCCATTTCCTTTTAGCTTTTTCCTTTGTTCATTTTTTTACACAACTGTGTTTGGGTGAGAAGACAACTTTGTATCCCTTCTTGATTTCTTAGCTCCAGGACATGAATATTTCACATAGTCACCATCTGCATCATTTTTAGTGACTGCTTGATATGCCATGGAGTGGATGCCTATGACTTCTTAAGACTTTGTTGTGAAATGACACAGTGCATGAATCTCTTCAAAGATGGCTTATTGTTAAGAAAAGCTTTATCTTTCTTCAGAGAAGGAATTACCCAACTTCTTACGCACCTTGTAAAAGAAGAGCATGCACCCAAGTTCCCACAAGGGAGGGGGTGGAATGAACCTGCTTTAAGCCCTACTCTAGTGGTTCTCAACCTTCTGGCCCTTTAAATACAGTTCCTCATGTTGTGACCCAACCATAAAATTATTTTCGTTGCTACTTCATAACTGTAATGTTGCTACTGTTATGAATCATAATGTAAATATCTGATATGCAGGATGGTCTTAGGCGACCCCTGTGAAAGGGTCGTTCGACCACCAAAGGGGTCGCGACCCACAGGTTGAGAACCGCTGGCCTACTCTGTACTGGGAGTCGTGTTGGGTGCTCATTAGGCATCAGCTCCCTGTGGTCACAGGTGTGTTGTCAGCCCTGTTTTACAGGTGAGGATGCTGGGGTCTGAGACACGGGTTTAAGGTCCCAGCTGTCTGTGTAGGCCAGGGCTCCAAAGCTGCAAGAGAACTGCCAGGGAGGACGGGATCAGTCCCATCAACCCGTGGGTAACAGGCCTTTGGGGTTTCAGGATTTCCATGGAGCTGTTGTGAGGGCCTTGGATGAAATGGACCAAGAGGGCAAGGACACATTGGCCAGGGAGGAGCTGAGGCGTGGCCTGAGCGAACTCCCAGCCATCCTCAACCTTCATCAGGGGATCCTGGAGGAGCTGGGAGAGAGGCTGCTGCACTGGTGAGCAGTCCCCGGACTCCCGCCCCGACCTCTGTTGCTCTAGGGGGTTGGGGGGCTAAGAACCCCACTACGTGAAATGGTGTCTCCATTTGACAGGTGTGGAAGTCGAGACACAAAGGTGTGTGTGGATCATTTGCCCAAAGTAAAACAAGTGTGGGAGGGTCAAGCTGGGGTCCTCACCTGGGGTGTGACTCCAGCTCTCATGTCCAGCACTGTGCTGGTCACAAGGCTGAGTTCTCGCTGTCCTGTCCCCCTCCCGGCTGCAGGGAGGGCCAACAGAAGGTGGCCGATGTCTTCCTGGCTCGGGAACAGGAGTTTGACCACCACGCCGCTCACATCCTGCAGTTTGACAGGTATCTAAGTCTGCTCGCTGAGAACTGCCTCCATTCTCCCCGGCTGGCAGCTGCTGTCCGTGAATTTGAGGTGGGTCCCTTGGTCCTCTGAGAACCTGCTGTAAGGATACAGGGGTGGAGCTGGGAGGGTATGGCTAAAAGCAAATCAGTGGGGCTTCTAGATCAGTTTGCAGCTAGGGGACAGAGGGGTGGAGAGGGTGACCCAGCAAGAGGAAGAACCCAGAAGATCCCCTGTTGGACAATCAGTGACAACTCAGTGAGCCACAGCCACAGCAAGGGTTTAAGTGGCCCTTCTTCGGTCCCAGTAGAAAAGCACAAAGTAAGGTGGAGCACCAACTGGGGATCCAGTTATTGGGCAGAAAAATGCAGTGCTTTTTTCTATTACTAACACTAGATGCACAGCTGGGACTGCAAGAGGCGTATGACTGAGTGTAGCACAGAGTGCGAGCCTAAGGAATGAACTGTCACAGTGGGGTGGTGCTCATCTGGGAGGCCTTCCTGGAGGAGGGAACTGGTTTAGAGATGGTGGAAGCTCAGATTGGCCAGAAAGAGGTGTGGCTAGGACAGTGCAGGTGGGATTCAGGAGCCCAGTTCCTGAAGGCCAGGGTCCCTGATGGAATTTTGTCCTCCCCGTCTCTTGGGAACAGCAGAGTCAGCAAGGAGGCGGCCAGAACGTGAAGCACAGGCTGCTGCGGGTGGTTCAGCGCCTCTTCCAGTACCAAGTGCTCCTCACAGGTGGGCCCCATGGGAGGTCAAGGTGCACTGAGACTGTGGGGAGGGAAGGCCCCTGAGGAGGGGTGGGGTGATGATGGCAAGATGTGCGATGGTAACCTCTCCTCCCATCCTGGCAGGAAGGGGTCGGGGAGGACTGCTCTCAGTTCCTGCTCCCTGCCTCTCCAGAGGGACCAGACCCTGCCACCACCTTCTCTCCAGCTGAGCTTTGGACCCTGTGCTGTCACCTTGGGAGCCACACTTCAGGGGCCACCTCTTGTGTCTTCCTCCAACCTCTCCCATCCTAAACACAAACTCACACTTTCCCGCATTCTTCATTTCCTCCCTGTCTTAGTGGGTGGCTGGTTTCCTAAAGCGGTTCTTATCACCCAAGTCCTCCTTGTGGCTGAATCAGTGGCATTTCCCACCTGGGACCTTCTGGCTCTCTCTGTGGCTTTGTCACTGACCACCTCCTGCTTCTTCAGCCCATCCATCCTGGGACCTGTGACATACTCTCTCCCCTGCCTCTTTCTGACTGCTCCATCATCTCTGATAACAACCTTTCTTCCTCCACTATCCCCATAAATGTTTGTGTCTCTTGGAAGTCAGTCCTAGGTCCTCTTTCTTTCCTTCTCTACAAATTCTTCCCAGGAAATGTC
>NW_006286675.1:5923046-5925646 GCF_000327345.1 Myotis davidii | reverse complement strand
TTCCTCCACCTGCCAGAAACACACACACCTCTTTCCAGAGCTCCAGACCCATTTACTCGATTGCCTCTTAAGTGGACAAAGAGCCCTCGCCTGGGGAACCGACATTCCAGTGGGTGAGATAGATTCACACCTAGCAATATGCATGTACATCCAAGTAGTGACCAAGGCTGTAAGAAAAATACATGAGAGCCAGGAGACAGAATTCATTCACCTAATTTGACAAATATTTATTGGGCATCCACTGTGTCCCAGGCCCTGTGCTAAATGCTAGAGATATAACAGTGAATTAAGCAGCCAAACTTTATAACACTGTGGAGCTTATCCTCTAGACCCGCGGTCGGCAAACTGCGGCTCGCGAGCCACATGCGGCTCTTTGGCCCCTTGAGTGTGGCTCTTCCACAAAATACCAAGTGTGGGCGCGTACGTACAGTGTGATTGAAACTTCATGGCCCATGCGTAGAAGTCGGTATTTTGTGGAAGAGCCACATTCAAGGGGCCAAAGAGCCGCAGGTGGCTCTCGAGCCACGGTTTGCCGACCACTGCTCTAGACCACTTTGAGGAGGTAGCATTTCAGAGATCTCAGCGGAGTGAGGACATGAGCCCTATGAAGATCTGGAAGAAGAAAGTACGAGGTAGAGGGACTACTGAGTGCAAAGGCCCTGGGGTACGAAGGAGCTTGTCATGTTCAAGAAACAGCAAAAAGCCAGCACTGCGAGAATGAATGAGTGACTTAGAGAGGCAGCTGGAGCAAGGCCAGCCTGTGTTGAGCTTTGTGAATAAGAATGTGTTAAAACATCACCCTCTACTGTGTTGACAGTCACGTCTGTCTCCCCCAGACATGTGCTTCCTAGCGGCAGGCTCTCACTTTGCTTGTGTCTGTACCCTGAAGGCACAGCACAAAGCCAGGCACACAGCAGTCGCTCATGAGAGAACGACTAGTCGTGGTGGCAGTGGTGCTGGTGGCAGTCCTGGAGGCCTGGTTTGTGGTGGTATCGTGGTGTGATGGGGCTAACAGGGGTGACAGGGTGGACACCCCATTCTTCGGAAACGTTTCTTCCACCTCTGGAGAGAGAGGGGCTCCTGCTGTGGACAGGAGGGGCTGGCTCATCAGGGCAAAATGACTCCTGGCTCTTGTTCTGCCTGCAGACTATTTAAACAACCTTTCCCCGGACTCCGCTGAGTATGATAACACACAAGGTAAGTCCAGCATGAACCCGGAGTCGGGGACACAGTCCTGTTTTGCCCCAACTCTGGACTCTACATCAGTTCTAGGCCCAGGACATAGTCCCATCCCCCCCAGCTGGGGGTGCAATGACATGAAGCTTCTAGGGCTTCTAACATGACCCCCTCTTCGCCTCAACACGGGACTCCCCAGGATGGGCTCTGGTCCAGTCAGGAGGAGAAGGGGCTAACAGACTTGGTTATGAGAGGAGGCAGTGCCACATCTAAAACATTCACCGTGTCCGTTTCCTCCCTATTCTGTGTGGCTGTCCATGTGACCTGCCAAGTGGTCAAATACTGTTACGTGGCACAGCTATTGTTGGGCCTGTGACCTCACCCAGACATGGGAAAAATTAGTGCCACCCACTTACAAGGCCCTGAAAATGCAGTGATCTCAGAAGATGGAATGGGGAGGGGAGAAGACATGCAAGAGGCGAGGATGATGGCAACTAGACTGGCCCTCCCCAGAAGGCCCAGCTGTCTGCTCTGCTTCCCTCCTCAGGCGCGCTGACCCTCATCTCCAAAGTCACAGACCACGCCAACGAGAGCATGGAACAAGGGGTAAGTCCAGCCTCGAGGCTCCTTCTGTGGGGTACAGGTCCAGGACTCCCTCCTCCATGTCCACGTCTGCCTTGGAGTACAATTTATGTACTATACATAGCATATGTTTAAAGTGTACAATTAAATAAGACTTGATGTTTGTGTGTACCTGTGAAATCATCTCCATAATTACAATGCTGAACATATCCATGGCCCCAAAAAGTTTCTTTGTACCCCTGTATCATCCTTATCCCCACCCCCCAGGCAACCACTGGTTTGCTCTCTGTCACTATAGATTAGTTTTCATTTTCTAGAATTTTATAAAATAGAATTATTCAACATGTACTCTTTTTTGTCTGCCTTCTTTCACTCCTTTATTGGATACTTGATATACAGATATTTTTTCCCAACCTGTGGCATGTCTTTTCATTCTCTTAGTAGAGTCTCTGGAAGACCAGAAGTTCTTAATTTTGATAAAAAGCCCACTTTATTTTAATTTCTTTTATGGATCATGATTTTAATGTTATATCTAAGAAATCTTTGCCTCACTCAAGGTTAGAAAGTTTTTCTATTCTGGTTTTTATATTTTAGAAGTTTTCTAGTTTTAAATTTTACATTTAGGTCTCTTAATCCATTTTAAGTTTATATTTATGTACTAGAGGCCTGGTGCATGGATTTGTGCACTGGTGGGGTCTCTCAGCCTGGCCTGCAGGGATCGGGCCAAAACTGGCTCTCCGACATCCCCCAAGGGGTCCTGGATTGCGAGAGGGTGCAGGCCAGGCCGAGAGACCCCACCAGTGCACGAATCCATGCACTGGCCTCTAGTATGTATAAGATCT
>NW_006286675.1:5913958-5923036 GCF_000327345.1 Myotis davidii | reverse complement strand
CAAGGGACCCCACCAGTGCATGAATCTGTGCACCGGCCTCTAGTATGCATATAAGATCTTTGGTTAATCTCTTCCTGCCCTTCCCCCTTCCCTCTGAGATTCATCAGTCTGTTCCATGTTTCCATGCCTGTGTGTTGAGTGTCTGCCCCCTGGTGATCAGTGCGCGCCACAGCTACCGGTCGAATGGTCACTTAGGCTTTTATATCTATAGATGGTATGAGATTTGGGTAAAATTCATGCTTTTACATGTAAGTATCTAATTGTTCCAGCACTATTTTTTTAAAAGACTGTCCTTGAACTCAAACCTGCCTTAACCCACCAGGCCAGACTTCCTTGTGCACATTATAACCACAACCTCACACATATTCTTGTACCAGCATGCATTTGTATGCCAACATGCTCTTCACATGATACACATAAGCTCACGTAGGGAACATTTTTTTCTGATTTCTACATTTGGGTCTTTCTTTTTTTATTACCTCAGCCATGAGGCGTGTCATTCAGTGTACGCATGGGGCTTGGGGTTGGCACGAATGCCCAACTCCAGCGTTAGACAGCATTTACAGCAATGACGGCTCCTTCAGGGACTGATCAGAGGTTTAATCAGAGGATGAATGCACCTGGCCTCTAGCTGCAGTTACTCAGATCAAGCCTCAGGAGGTTCCCTAGAAGAAAACTCTGGCTAACAAGGTCAGGCTTTTGAGACTTGAAATCAAATTGTCCATTGATTGCCTCCCACATACACCCCGACTTGGGCTGAGGATCTACCCTGCAACCCAGCTACATGATCTCGACTGAGAATCAAACCTGTGACTCTTTGATGTGTGGGCTGACGTTCTAACCACCATGCCATGCCTGCCAGAGCTCACCTTCATTTTTTTAATATACTTCATTTTTTACAAATCTTTTATTGAGGTAAAATATAGGGTGTTCCAAAAAATGTATACACACACTTTGAATAATTATAAAGGCAGTGTTTATTAAAATACATTTCATTTTCAAAATTGAGCTATCAGCTGTTAAAGTGTGTATACATTTTTTGGGACACCCTGTATACATAACAAAAATGTTGCTATCCTAACAATTTTTAACCACATAGTTCAATGGCATTAAGAACATTCACATCATTGTGCAGCCATCATCACCATCCATCTCCAGAATGTTTTCCCCCTTCTCCAAGTAAAACCCCATACATATTAAGCACTAACATCCCATTTCCCCTCCCCTCCCCCCAGTACTGGAAACACCATTCTACTTTCTGAATAGTCTTTACATTTTAGAAAATATTTAAATTTAGCAGAAAATTTGAGAAGATAGTACATAGAGTTCCCATGTATTCCACACACAATTTCTCTATTATTAATATATTAATATGGTACATTTGTTATATTAAAGAACCAATAGTGATAACATGTTATTAATTAAGGACCATAGTTCATTCAGATTTCCTTAGTTTTTGCCTAATGTCTTGTTCCAAGTTCCCATCCAGCTTATCATTTAGTCATCTTGTCTCGTTAGTCTTCTCTTAACAGTTTCACGGACTTTCCTTACTTTTTAAAAAATATATTTTATTGATTTCTAAGAGGAAGGGAGAGGGAGAGAGAGATAGAAACATCAACAATGCAAGACAATCATTGATTGGCTGCCTCCTGCACACCCCCAACTGGGGATCGAGCCTACAACCTGGGCATATTTTCTTGACCAGAATCGAACCCGGGACCCTTCAGTCCACAGGCCAACGGTCTATCACTGAGCAAACTGGCTGAGCTGACTTTCCTTACTTTTGATGACCATGACAAATGTGGGAACTCCTAGTCATGTATATTGTAGGATATCCCTCTTTTGGAATTTGTTTTTCTCATGATTAGACTGGGTTTGTGATTTGGGGGCGGGGCGGAGAATAAAAAATGGAAATAAAGTACCACTTTCATCAAATCCCTATGAAGGGTACATGCTAAGCAACATGATTTATGACTTGATGTTGACATCGATCGCCTGGCTGAGGTAGTGTTTGCCAGGCTTCTCCACAGTAAAGTTATACACACACACTCACCACCGTGTCCATACTCTTTGGAAGAAAGTCACAATGAACAACCCACATTTAAGGAATGGGAGTTATGCTCCCTCTCCTTAAGGGCAGAGTAGAGTATCTACCTAAACTGTGGGATTCTTCTGCTTGAGAGAATTGTCTCATCTCCTTCATTTGTTAATGTCTTCATTATAAGTAAATAAATCATTTATAGCAGTTAGGACTCATGGGTATTTGCTTCATATTTTGGGTTATAATCTCATACTGCTTTATTTATTTTACTTACCAAATTGTTCCAGTTGTTGGCTATTTGGAGCCCTTTCAGTTGGTTCCTGTACCCCTTTCACGTACCCCCATGCATAGGTGTTTGAGTACTTTTTCTTTTTTTTAGCACTTTCTTACTTTCTGGCACTACAAGATACTCCAGGATCATCTATTATATTTTCTGCCCTAGTCTTAGAATCATCCATTTCTCCAAGGCACTCTGGTTTCTTTAATGGTATTAGAAACCAAGATCTGGGCACTAGGTATGCTCATTGCTACTGGAATATTGTTTTATTTAGGTCATCTTAGCTGACAGAGCAAAGAAATATATGTTTATGTATAGTTGACGCTTGAACAACACAGGGGTTAGGGGCACCAACCTCTCATGCAGTTAAAGTTCTGAGTATAATTACAATCGGCTTTCTGCATACACAGATTCCCAACTGCACATTGACTCTTGAACAACATGGGTTTGAACTGCATGGTTCACTGGAAAGAATTCCATATAACCATCTACATTAAGCTAAACAGAAGTTCTTACTGATGTCTCCAATTCTAATCGTTACTGCATCAGTGGATCATTCCCTTGTTTATCTGTAAATTTCCACACAAAAGTGAGAAACCTAGTTCCCATCATTCATCATCCATTTACTTAATTGGTCAGTTTACCAATTCTTGAAAGATATTTTTTCTTGGGTATAGAAATCTGAATGGACCATTTTTTCTTTCAATACTTTTAAAATGCCACTCCACTGTCCTATGGCCTGCATAGTTTCTGATATGAAATCTACTGTAATGGTGATATTTCTCTTTCTTATGTAATGTGTTTCTTTAATCTAGCCTTCAAAATCTTCTCTTTAAATTTGACTTTTAGAAGTTTGACTATGATGTCTAAGTATGTGTGATTTTAGGAGCTTGGGTGCTTCCTAGATCAGTGATTTGTTGTAATTCACTAATACCATTTTTTAAAATTAGTTAACCTTTCACTTACCGTTGACATACAATATTACGTTTCAGGTGGTCATTCATTACTTTTGGAAATTTCTCTTGGTTGCTCTTTCTTTTTATTTCCCCCCAGCACTTTTCTTTTTTTTTTCTCTTTGTGTTTCAGTTTGGTTAATCTCTGCTTACCTAACTCCAAGTTCATTGATTTAATTTCCTCATATATGTAGTTTGTTGCTAAACCCACCAAAGGAATTCTTCATATGTGACGCCATAATTTTCATTTTTAATATTTCCACTTGACTATTGTATAGTTTCCATTTCTGCTGAAATTCTCCATCTGTTCATGCAAGCTGTCCTTCTTTTCCACTAGCTCCTTGAACATATTAATCATACTTACTCTGAAGTCCTTGTCTGATGATTCCAACATCAATGCCACCTCTCATGATTTTATTGAATGCTTTATCTCTTGAATATTAATTGGGGTTCTTTCTGGCTTTTTGTAGTGTTTGGTTGAATACCAAACATTATGTGTAGAAGAACTGTAGAGACTGAGGGAAATATCTATCCCCAGAAGCGAGTGTGCCTATTATCATTATTATTATTATTATTATTATTATTATTATTATTATTTTGTCATGCTGTTATGGGGGCAGTAGGAGTTGGGTCAATCCAGTAAATGAATTGGGTTTGGGTTTTTTGTCATCATTGTGACCTTCAGCACCCCACAGATTTCATGCTCCTCTAGAAGGGTACTGTTGTTACCTGAAGTGCCAGAGAGTTTTTCTTATATTCCTGCTGTCTTGTCAGCTTCAGCAGCTCCTGTGGCACAGTAGGGACCTCTCCCATGCTCTGGCCCCTTCTTGAGGTAGACTACTGTTTCCTGTTACTCAGTGTTAGGCTCATAAACCATGGCTCTCCAGGACAAGCCTCAGTCTTAAGCAGGCCCTGGGAGCCGGACTCTCAGCATCCCTGCCCCTCCCCTGCATGGCAGCCGTGTACCTGCGGCAGGTCTTGGAGGTTCCTGCCTTGTACTGTTGTGCCATCCTGGACCCAAGGAGTTACGCCCCCCTCTTCTTGGGACAGACAGCATTTGTTTTACCACCAAAGGCAGGGAGCCGGCTCTTCCTGGCCCCCTGGCCTCCCCCAGTCTTCCTGTGAGCATCTGGTGGAAACTTCTGGAAAAGAGCTTGCAGATGTTTCTCATGCCTGGCCCTCCATGTTATTCTGAACTGCCCCACCAGCCCACACTTGACCTTTAAGAAACCATTAACATTTTAGCTGCTTTCTATTGTGTGCCAACCACCTCTCCTCTCCTGTGTGTCCCAAAGGCATGACGGTCAGTATCTCTATGGAGGGGCTTGTCAGTCTTTGGAATTTCATTCATTTGGTTGCCTTGTGACCTCAGCTCTCCAGGAAGCCTAAGAAGAGTTACGATTTTGTCGATTGTCTGTTTTTTTTCCTCACTGTTATGGTGGGGCATTGTTTTCTTGCAGCCTTCTACATCATCGGTGGAAATGGAACAACTATCAAACATTTCTAATGTGTAGAATTTTATGCCCAAAACTATGAACAGTGTCAAGGCCTTTTCAGGGCAATTTCTCTGCACACAACTTTTACCTCATTAGTTGACTTTAGAACCTGGCCCTGTGTGAGGCTCAAGGGGCGCCTGCTTGTTGTTTCTGGTAGTATGGGGTGCTGTGCAGAGGGAAAAAGGTGTGTCCCTTTATATATTGTGGTTGACCCAGTGGGGGGCTGATAGGAGTTCTCAGGCAGGCACACTGACTTTTCTTCTAGGAGCACAGACCCATTTTCTCCCCAAGGGGTGAGGCCACACCCTGGTCTGTAATCCCAGAGAGACAGACTGCCTTGGGCATTGTCATCTCAGGGTTACTGAAGTCTGGATGCTCCAGGCCTAATGGGAGACACAGGCTTAGAGTAGGTGCAGTGGCCCAAAGACAACCTGACATGTCGGATGGCAAAGCAAGGCCAAGAGACCATCGCCATGGTGTGCAGAAAGGTGGCAGTGTCGGAGCCCAGGCCCAGAAGGACTGGCCTGATTATGGGCAGTCCACACACAGCATCCTGCAGATCCAGGCTCAGGTCGCAGTCCTGACCCTGACGGGAGGTCAGGTTTGGGGCAAGGTCCTTCTGGGCTCCACTTTCCTCCTCTAAAGCAGAAGCAATACCACCCCTTACAGAGGAGATAAGACTCCTTGAAGGGGTCCTGACCATCTCTCCCTCACCCCGTCCCACCCACAGGAAAACCTGCAGAAGCTTGTCCACATTGAGCACAGCGTTCGTGGCCAAGGGGATCTCCTCCAGCCAGGAAGGGTGAGTGCCACCGCCACCATGGGCAGGGGCAGAGGGCGTGCTGGCAGCAGGCAGGCGAGGCTCTGATAAGCCCCATTGTTCAGCTGGGCTGGCCCCAGACAGGCCTGGCTGCAGGTGCTGTTTACCCGAGGAGGAGGGAGGGCAGGGCTGGGCTCACAGGGCCCATGTACTGCCTCCCCTGGGGTTTTCCACTCTCAGGGCCTTTAAAGAAACAGTGCCGTTTGGGTTCAGTGTTACCTGTGGTTCTCCTCACCTCCAAGAAGAAGCGATACCAAGTATTTTCAGTTTAGTCCAGCATTGCTGAGAAATCAGGAAAACAATCTCTCAAGAGCCCCAACATAGCATTTTAAAAAAACATTTTTCAGGAGACAAATTTATCCACTTCTTAAAATTTTTTATTTTTATTAATTTCAGAAAAGAAGAGAGAGGGAGAGAGAGGTAGAAACATCAGTGAGAGAACATTATTGATCAGCTGCCTGCTACATACCCCCTGCTGAGGATGGAGCCTGCAACCCAGGCATGTATCCTGACAGGGAATTGAACCGTGACCTCCTGGTTCGTATGTCGACGCTCAACCACTGAGCCACACCAGCTGAACAATTTATCCACTTTTAAGCTTCCAATGGAAAACATAAGACTCAGCTCAAAAATAGTAAAAAATGTGTTCATTACTTATTACAGTTGATGAAGGACAAGAGACAAAGAAATGAGATATTGTGCTCAGATTTTACTCAAAATTAGCAGGGCTCTCACTGGTCTGAGATTCTATAAAATCACACTTAACATTTTGGCCTGGGTCATCAATAAATATTTATTAAGCATCTATTTGTATGCTCCAGCATTTCAAGGGGGATACACTAAATGTCCATGCAGCTATTTCAGCAAACCTTCAAAGGCTTTGTTCTGGATGGACTTGTGGCGGCAAACCAGGGTGAGAGTCACTGTTTGGACCATTCTGGGGCTTGGTGTGATTCAAGGTGGAACGCTCCTGAAAGGCCAAGAGGTCTGTCTCCAGAGCTGCCATAGCATACACAGAGCATCTCACTCTTCTAAAAACTTGTTTTTAATTTTATTGATTTTAGAGAGAGAGGGAAGCATTGACTTGTTGTTCCACTTATGTATGCATTCATTAGTTGATTCTTGTATGTGCCCTGACCGGGGATCGGACCCACAGCCTTAGTGTATCAGGACGACGCTCGAACCAACTCAGCTACTCGGCCAGGGCCCAGAGCGTCTCTCGTATCCCCCCAGGAGCTGCTCTCTGGTCTTCCAGGAAGCATCATAATTTAAGTTTACCACTCAAGGGCCTTCCACCCTTCTCTAGGGCAGTCAAGGGCATCAGCCTGACCACTGGTGTCTGCTTCTCTCCTCACAGGAGTTTCTGAAGGAAGGGACACTGATGAAAGTAACAGGGAAAAACAGACGCCCCCGGCACCTGTTCCTGGTAAGCACCTGGCCCCCCAGCCAAGCCCTGGGACTGTCAAATTCTGTGGAATTTCTAGGACCAGTATTCAAGGACAACTGGAAGGCAGGGGAGGAGACTAGAACAGAGCAGAATCTGTAGGATGAGGATCATTCTGTGTGCTGAGCTTCCCAGAAAGCTGAGAGTTTACCCTTGGAAACCACCACCCAGCCCTCCCTTATTTCTTTCCTCCTCTCTCTTTCTTTCTTTCTTTCTTTCTTTCTTTCCTTCCTTCCTTCCTTCCTTCCTTCCTTCCTTCCTTCCTTCCTTCCTTCCTTCCTTCCTTCCTTCCTTCCTTCCTTCCTTCCTTCCTTCCTTCCTTCCTTCCTTCCTTCCTTCCTTCCTTCCTTCCTTCCTTCCTGCCTTCTTTCTTTCTTTCTTTCTTTCTTTCTTCCCTTTCGTTTCCTTTCCTTTCGTTTCCTTTCGTTTCCTTTCCTTTCCTTTCCTTTCCTTTCCTTTCCTTCCCTTCCTTCCCTTCCTTCTTTCCTTCCTTCCTTCCTTCCTTCCTTCCTTCCTTCCTTCCTTCCTTCCTTCCTTCCTTCCTTCCTTCCTTCCTTCCTTCCTTCCTTCCTTCCTTCCTTCCTTCCTTCCTTCCTTCCTTCCTTCTCTCTCTCTTTTTTCTTTCTTCCATCCCTCATTATTTCAGTGATTTTGATGGAATGGTGCCATAAGTTAAACATTCTAAAACCAGGAATAAATGTCCAACTGCTTTATCTAATGCATGAGAAAACAGATCCAGAAAAGAGAGTTGACTTGGCCAGATCTCTCAGCAAGTTGGTGGCAGAGCCCCAGGGGAACCAGGGCTGCACCCCGAGTCCAGCACTTTCTCCACTGTGCACATGACAGAGTATAATGTAACATTTTTGGTGATTTATAGCTACAGTCTGGAATACCAGGGAATGTCCAGGCCTATGATGTAGTCACATCAACCTCTGTGGCTGCTAGGCTACAAGCAGCTCTTTGTGCCTCCAACCAGCTATCTCGTACTCCTCATGAGAACCCCTCACTCTGGCTGGTTTGTGCTGTGGTGCAAGGGAGAAATTTGGCCACAGCCAAGAGATTAGAACCCCAGCAGGAACTTCGAAAGGTATCTTTGAAAGTGGATAATTCAGAGTGGATAGTTCAGAGTGGATAACTCATTGGATAGTTTGAGTTCTCAAAAGGATCGCAAAGTCCCCACAGATGCTTGAGTTCCTTTCTCCAGGTAGTTTTTTGAACTCTGCATATACCTCTGGTGACAGGGAGCTCACTGCCTATTATGACATTCATTAATTCTGCAACTCCTTCTCCATCTCCTTCTGTGGGCCAAGATTTGTGAGGGTATATAGACACGGCCTCTGCCCTGTTGTGGATCTTGGAGTCCAGTGAGCAAAGTCATCCCTTGTTCCATGTTAGAGTCTCAATATTTGAAAACATTTTTTATTGAGCAGGAGTTCATACCCTTGAATTTTGGAGATCTGTGTGGCAGTGAGGGAGACTGAGCTGGTTAGATATTGATCTGACACTTAGCTCCTCTGTAACCCTTAGATCACAGACATGTCTGAGCCTCGATTTCCCACAGGGAAAGTGGAAATAGCGGGCAGTTTGGGGAATTAAATGAGGCCCATAGAGGCAGCTTGTTTGATAAGAATTTCCACCCTTCCCTCTGACAGTTATCCCATGGGACACAGGGCCTCCCTCTGTCCAGAGCTATAGAGTCATCAGCTCCCTCTGCCCAGCACAGCTCACAACTGGATGAAAAAGGGAGACATCCAGGATGGTGATGAGGAGCACTGGCTTTGGAGTCAGACAGACTGGATTCTCATGCCAGCTCTGACTTACTGGCTGTGCAACCCATGGCAGATCCTGCTACTTCTCTGAGCTTCAGTGTCCTTCTCTCGACAAGGAGGGAAATAGTCCCTCCTGTAAATGAAGGAAGTGCATGAAGCTAGAGTGGAGGGAGCTCCGTCTTGATTACCATCTAGCCAGCTCCTCTGGCTATGTCCCTTTCACAGGCACTACAAATGCCAGGCACAGACATAGTGTCCTTCCTCGCTCCTTTCCTTCC
>NW_006286675.1:5907219-5913716 GCF_000327345.1 Myotis davidii | reverse complement strand
CTCTCTCTCTCTCTCTCTCTCTCTCAGCACAGGACCTTCTACTAAGTAGGTGTTAGTAACATCCTCTGGAGCAGTGGTCGGCAAACTCATTAGTCAACAGAGCCAAATATCAACAGTATGACGATTGAAATTTCTTTTGAGAGCCAAATTTTTAAACTTAAACTATATAGGTAGGTACATTGTTATTAACTTAATTAGGGTACTCCTAAGGCTTAGGAAGAGCCACACTCAAGGGGCCAAAGAGCCGCATGTGGCTCGCGAGCCGCAGTTTGCCGACCATGACTCTGGAGAGATAGATAGCAAGAGGATGGACAGACAGATTCTTGAGCCAGGGAGCACCATGGCGAACACATTAAGGAACAACTTTTATTCCTCATAAGGTGCCAGTTTCATAAAATAATCTTAACTCAGAATGAAGTCAGGGCATGTGTCCACCAACACAGGGTTTTCAGTGATGCTATGGAGAGGTTCCCACTGTGCCCCCCACCCCCACCCCTGCATCCCATCCAACCCCAAGTGGCCAACCCCAAGCGGTGGGTGGTACTGGAGGCTCCTTATTGTGAGAAATCCGCCCTTTCTCCTCCATGAAGAATTTCTCTTCCTGCCTCCAAATTGGGGCTGTAAAACACATGCTTTGAAGAAGAAAGGAGAACCATGGGCAATTAGGAGGCAGCCTGGTCCTGAACCCATCAGGAAAACCTCAGGGTGCTAATGGCAGTTGCCATGGCAGCAGGTGCTTAAGGGGCTGTCAGAAAAGGCTGGGACTACCCTAGTGAGTGACACAGGCGGGTTCCTCAAAGTAGGCTAATGAATGAGGCTCTGCATGGGGTTTGGTCCCTGTCCCCAGGTGGGGCCAGGACTCACTGTGCGGCCACTCCCAACACCACACCACACCTGGACGCACTAGAGGCACACTCATTTATTTGCCACCCTGGCTCTGCCACCTGTGAACTTTGTGACCTTAGGGGCGTTAACTAGCCAATCTGTGACTCAGTTTCTCCCGTCTGTGGCTGCTCTGGAGCTACAATGGCTAAGTTGAATAGTTGTAACAAAAACTGGCACCTTATGGGGAATAAAAGCCCATCGAGACTTAAATATTTACTATCTTGCCTGTAAAAAAATGTTTGCTGGCCCTGTTCTCCAGCTCCAGTTAGAGACAGTGAGGCCCAGAGACAGGAAGGGTTTGCCTGAGGTCACACAGCAGCTCAGTGTCTCGGCCAAGTCTCACACAGCTCTGCCTGGGATGTCGGGGTCCCATGAAGAACTGGTGACAGGAAAACGCATCCATGCTGTCCCCTCAGCAGACTGTCTGCAGGAAAAGGAAGTGTTAACCCTGAGTTCTCGCCCTGTTTCAGACCTTAGATGCCACGTTCTGGTCAGTGCCCACAACACCCCTAGTTTACATTGGCTCCCATGCATAGAGGGCTCCCTTGGGGCCATTCTCTCTCTCAGCATCCATAATGAGGTAGGGGCAGAGATGCTCCCAACTTCCCAGGTGAGGAAGCTGAGGCTCAGAGGGGGAAACAGCTTGTCCATAGTCACACAGCAGCTACAGAGGGAGGGTCAGGATTGACAGCCCACAGACCACCCGGAGTGTGAGGTTGTTTTTTCAAACTAAACCCTGTAGTCAAACAAGCATTCTCCTCTAAGGAGGTGAAGTGTCTTTCATTCTGTTTCTTCCTGTCTTCCTTGCATGGAGATGGGGAGCTTTAATTGATCATTCAACAGATATTAAATGAGCACCTACTATGTCACTGGAGCTCCCTTTCCTCAAGGATCTCCCTCCCTCTTTCCTTAACTGCGCTTCACAGAGGTTTGATTTATAGAGTAAGATGCGTCCATCTAAGGTATAGATGCCAAAGTACATTGACAAAGCTACTGCCACTTGGGTCAGGATATAGAACATTCCAGCCCTCCAGAAAGTTCCCCTGTGCTCCTTAGCAGTCATTCTCCCCGCCCCTGCCCCAGGCAACCACGGGCCTGGCTTCTGTCACCGATCAGTTTTGCCTGTTCTGGAGCTTCCTGTGAATGTTATCAAGCAGTGTGTTCTCTGTCTAGCTTCTTTCCATCAGCATGTTTTGGGCTTCATCCATGTCATTGTGTGCATCATCAGTTTGTTCCTTTCGATTGCTGTGTGGTACTCCATAGTATAGATGCACCACAGTTTGCTAATCCATTCACCTGTCGATAGTTGGGTTGTTTCCACTATTTGGCTATTGTGAATAATACCTGTATGCACCTCCCTGTCCTTGACTTTTTGTGGGCACTGCATGTATTCCCCTTGAGTTTTTACCTAGGAGTGTACCTGTGGGGAAGGTGCTCACGTTTTAGCCCACGGTTGTTTTGCTGTCTCGTGGGGGCCAGTGGGGAATGCAGGATACCTATGCACCCAGTGCTCAGTGATCCTCAGGGCAGAAGCTGGGACCAAGACTTGTGTGATGAGGTTTCCTTCTCCCCAGATGAGCGACATGCTCCTGTACACGTATCCCCAGAAGGATGGGAAGTACCGGCTGAAGAACACGTTGGCAGTGGCCAGCATGAAGGTAAATGCCTAAAGCTGGGCACTCGGGGGCAGTCGGGGAGACCCCAGGTGAGCAGAGGACAATATCCCTGCTTCTAAGAGCTCACAGACCATCTGGGAAGAGGGACGTCCTGAGGAGCAGCGCTGTTATGGGTTGCAGCAGGATTATGCTATAGATAGGCCAGGGCTGGTATTGGGGGTAGTGGGGGAAGAAGAAAGGAATGGTGAGGAGGGCTTCCTGGAGGAAGGGAGCTGAGCCCCATAGAGAGCATAGTCTGTGGACAGGGGGGAAGGGTGCTTTAGGAGGAGAGAAATGTGTAAGCAAAGGCTTGGAAGGAGAAACATCTGTTTCATAAAATAATCTTAACTCAGAATGAAGTCAGGGCATGTTTTTAATTTTTTTAATTGTGGGAAAATATACATAAAATTTACCATTTTAACCATTTTTAAGTATACAGTTCAGTGGCATTAAAGGCATTCACATTGTTTTGCAACCATTACCATCATTCATCTTCCCAAACTGAAACTTTGTACCCATCAAGCACTAACGCCCCGTTCCCACTCCCTTTTCTCTCTATATGATTTTTTAATATATTAAATTTTGTTGTTGTTAATCCTCGCCCGAGGATATTTTTCCAATGATTTTTAGGGAGAGTGGAAGAGAGAGGGAAAGACAGAAAGAAATATTGATGTGAGAGAAACACACAATTGGTTGCCTCCTGCATGAGCCCCGACCAGGGCCCAGCTGAGGAGGAGCCTGCAACCCAGGTACGTGCCCTTAACCAGAATCGAACCCAGGATACTTTGGCCCGCAGGCCGATGCTCTGTTCACTGAACTAAACCAGCTAGCACTATATTAAATTCTTTATTATATAAGTTTCAGGTTTACAACGTCATAACTTACAGACTAAAAAGTGATCCTCCTCAAAAGTCTAGTTACAATCCATCACCACAGTTGACCCCTTCATTCTTTTGCTTCCCAAACCCCTTTATTCTCTGGTAATTGCTAATCTTTCCTCTGTATCTGAGTTTATTATTATTTTTGTTTGTCTTTTGATTCCACATAGAGTGAAATCATATGTTATTTGTCTTTCTCCTCCTGATTTATTTGCATTATACCTTCAAGGTCCATTCATGTTATGACAAATGGCAAGATTTCATTCTTTTTTATGGCCGAGTAATATTCCATTATGTAAATGTACCACATCTTCTTTATTCATTCATCTATCAGTGGACACTTAGGTTGTTCCCATATTTTGGCTATTGTAAGTAATGCTGCAGTGCACATAGAAGTGCATATATATTTTTTGAATTAGTGTTTTTATTTTTTTCGGATAAAGGGAATGAAGTGGAATAGCTGGATTATGGTAGTTCTATTCTTAATTTTTGAGGCCTCTCCATACTGTTTTCCATAGTGGCTGCAACAATTGATAATCCCACTAACAGTGTACATGGGTTCCTTCTTTGGCAGCTCATAGAAGTGGAATCACACAGTATTTGTCTTTTGTGAGTGGCTTGTGAGTGGCTTACTTCACTTAGCATTATGTCCTCAAGGCTCATCCATGTTGTAACATGTATTGGAATTTCCTTACTTTTCGTTTGAATAATATTCCGTTGTACATAAACACCACCTTTTGTTTGTCCCTTCACCCATGGATGGGCACTTGGGTGGCTTCCACTTTTGACCATGGTAAATAATGCCGCTCTATGCTAGATATCTGTTCAAGTGGCAGATGCTTTTTAAACAAATGTAAGAAAGATGCCAGCCTAGCTGAACAGTTTCGTGTGTAAAGACAGAGAGACAGGAAGAAGGGGCCCTTGTCATGTGTTCCCATATTTTGAGTTGGCAGTCAGGCCCTACCACACACACACACACACACACACACACACACAGCATCTGCCATGTCTCTGAGCATCTGAGGAAACGCAGGCTCAGAGAGGGACAGTGGCAGGACCAGAGGAAGAATCTAGTCTATGGTTGCCCCTTAATGCCGCCCTCACCCCCCTGCTGAGGTGCCCCTGTTGGTTTCCAGGTCAGCCGCCCTGTGATGGAGAAAGTGCCCTACGCCCTAAAGATTGAGACTTCTGAGTCCTGCCTAACTCTGTCTGCAAGGTATGGGGAGGAAGAAGGAGGGAAGGCCGGGGAGGGAAGGGTCAGGGAGGGGTGTGAGGGAGGGAAGGAACAGAGTTTTATAGGTGGGAAAGTTTGGAATAACAAATGTTGGATGTGTCTCTGGTTTTATTTGGTTACTAGAGGCCCGATGCATGAAATTCATGCAAGGGGCTCGGCCCCCACCACCACAGCTTCCTCCGGAAGGTTGTCTGGAAGGACGTCCGGTCTAATGAGCATATTATGCTTTTATTATTATAGATCCTTTGCATCAAAGAACTTCTTTTTAGTGTTTCTTAACCATTTTTGAATCACAGGCCACTTTGAGAATCTGATAAAACTGGCTTCTCTCCCCCAAAATAAATGTGCATGGACATAAAATTTTACATAGAACTTTGGGGGTTTCAAGAGCCCTTTTTCTTAAAATTATAATAATAACAATACCTCATGGTTGTAAAACCCTACAGATTATTTGGTCTTTATAGCAACACGAAAAGTTATGGTGAGTAAAGAATGCATTGTGTGCCTTATTTAATAAATTATCATTACTTTCAGGCTTTCGTGTCTGGAGAGAAAAAACAATGCGTGAGCGTTCCCTGGTTTGGGGTTCAGCCTTTCTCTCAGAACCCTCTGTTTTTCTCCAGACCCTCAGGATGCCCGGGGTCCTTCCTTGCTGGCTTTAGGCAGTGAAAGAGGTTCACCTCCCTCACCCTCCACAGTACCCTCCCCCCCCCACCCCTGCTTTCCGGGCAAGACCAGCTCAAGCTCAGAAATCAGGGAGGTGTGGCTCCTGCCAGGTCCTCACAGGGCATGGTGGCTGGGACAGGTTCCCAAGGCTTGGGAGTCTTCCCTCTCAGGTGTGCGTGACCCAGGGCTGGCAGCCGTGCCCAGTGTGGGGTGGAGGTTCTGGTGTGGCATGGGATGTGCACACACTGACCCACACGCTATCTCATACATGTATTGGTCATTAAGCCTTTATGAGCCACTCCTCATGGCAGGCTCTGTGCTGAGGACACATGTGATTTGAGCTTTGATTTGCCTGGGGTAGGGGGGGGCCCACATTCTGGGTAGGAGTTATGAACCGGTTACAACACAGAACATAACTGTATTGTATGTCCAGGTTATGTGCCTGAATTAATAGTGGTGGTGGCAAGAGGAACCTGCATTGGGCACTTGCTGGGTCTCAGGCCCTTCCTCTGACCCTCATCACCACCCTTGCAGGTGGGCCTTGCAGCTCCTCCCATGCTTGGGGAGTTGAGGCCTAGAGACGGGTCACACAGCCCATGTGAGGCAAAACTGGGGTTCAAATGCACGCCTGCGTGATCCAGAGTGCTTTTCCACTTAGAAATTCCAAGGAGTGACCCCCTCTGCTGGAAGGAGGGGAGGCTTCCTAGAAGAGGTGATGCCTGGGTGGGGTTCCATGGCCTCTTCTCCCCTCGTCTCCAGGTAAAATCAGAGACCGGGGGAGACCCAGGGTATGGTCTCTGTTTGTCCAACCATCAGGTGAGGGTGGTGACAGGCCAGGCTCAGCCCTTCAGAGGGGGCTGCCCATCTCTCTTAGGCAGGGACACTGCCCTTTGGCCAGTGGACTCAAGAAGCCACTGTCACTGACAGGCCGGTCACCTCCCTGCTAACCCAGACACTTCACACTGAAGCTTCCAGGGACAGTGGGACCCATACATCTCCTTTTAGGGACATGGCATCTGGCTGGCCGCCACCCTTCCTCCCTCCCGGGACACACTGGTCCCTTCTCCGGCTGAGCCTGCGTACTTTAGTGTAGGATGGAGCGACACCTAGTGGGCCCCGCAAGAATTAGGCAGCTCTCAGCCCAGAGCGGCTGTCACCACCTTCCAGGTACAGAGCAGG
>NW_006286675.1:5879341-5907070 GCF_000327345.1 Myotis davidii | reverse complement strand
AGGAATGTGGGAAGTCAGCTTGTTGGATGAGTAGGAAGTGAAGTGAGAAAGTGCGGGCAGTTGGAGTGACTGGGACCTTGGCCTTTTCTAGCTTCTATCTACCCTTCTCCCCTGCCCCGTCCCTACCCATACCTCCTAAGGTGTGGGCCCCTCAGAGCTTCCCTCCGAACACCCCTTGCTTTGCTATTGCCAAAGTCCATCTACATCCCACTTGTCATTTCATCCCCACAAAAGCCTTTAGAGTTAGAGGAAGAGTATCGTCACTCCTATGTCGCAAGTGAAGAAGGGGCAGGGGGGACCGCAGCGTGCCCTGCCGCCCTGCTAGCAGGTGGAGGCGCTGAGGTGCGAGCCTAGGCCTGTCTGGCAGGTGGCCTGCACTTGCTGGTGGGATTTCAGATGCCAAGAGGTTCGGGCATGTGTGATGGGCAGGAGGCTGCCTGGACTTGGTCCCCTCGTGCAGTTGCTAACTCCAGTTTGTGCCCACAGCTCCTGTGCAGAGCGGGATGAGTGGCATGGCTGTCTGAGCAGAGCCCTCCCTGAGGACTATAAGGCCCAGGCTCTGGCTGCCTTCCACCACAGCGTGGAGGTGAGTGGAGGTCCTGGGACACCAGCCACCCGCCTAGGAAGACTTGCAGCTCTTTGCATCAGGGCACTGGCTCCTCCTCCTCCTACCTACCTCTCCTGCCATATTCCCACCGGCTCAGGGCAGTCACTGTGCAACCCCAACCTGGAGCACAGCACCTCCTGTTGGCTGTTTCTAACCCAAGATCAGCTTCCTGGAGGATACAGGATGGGGAAGGGGAGGCTACAGAATTAGAATGCACCCTCTCCCCCACACCCATCCAGCTGGTCTCCTGACCACACTGCTTGGCCCCATTCTGTTGCTGTAGATACGAGAGAGGTTGGGGGTCAGCCTAGGGGAGAGACCCCCCACTCTGGTGCCTGTCACACATGTTATGATGTGCATGAACTGCGGCTGCGACTTCTCCCTCACCCTGAGGCGTCATCACTGCCACGCCTGTGGCAAGGTGAGTCACTCCGTTGGGGGGAATGTGTGCATGGGGGTGGCATGGGGTGGGGATTCAGGGGCACCCAGCAGCTGCTGCATGCCAGCCCAGAGAGAGGAGTGTTCACACCAAGCCTGCGAGGTAGTTAATGCCCATTTTACTGGTATCCTCAAACCATGGTGCCCAAGCCCAGGCCCCTTCCATAGCACCATCATGTTCCCAAAAGAAAATCACAGAATATGAGGTTATTGTCCTCGTAAAAGAAAAATAGAAAAACCGAACAATATCTATTGTGGTTAAGGGCTCATCAGAAAAAGAGATAAGCACCTGCACAGAACTCTATGCAGCTGCACTGGAAAGGCAGGCCGACCTGGCACAGTCCCTGGAGGAGGTGGGGGTTGAAGGTGGAGGGGTGAGGATGTTGGCCCTAAGCATGTGCTGAGATGAGAACCGCTCCAACATGCATCCCCAATGGGGCCTGCAGATCGTGTGCCGGAACTGTTCGAGAAACAAGTACCCTCTGAAGTACCTCAAGGACCGGATGGCCAAAGTCTGCGACGGCTGCTACGGCGAGCTAAAGAAGAGGGGCGGGGACGTCCCAGGCCTGATGAGAGGTAACCTGGGACCACCCTCACCTTTCTTCCCGGTGGCCCGTGTGGCTTCTCCCTGGCCTGTGGTTGGTGCCCGAAACCACTTTCCCGGGAGGTACAGACAAAAGCAGCCCTTGAGGAGGAACTAGGGGTTCAAACTCACACCTGGGGCACCATTTCCCAGAATGCTGGTCCACAAAAAATTGAAAGGTGCTCCCAGAAGAAGGGTTCTGTGGGCAGCTAGGTTTGGGAAACACTGGGTCAGTGCCCCTCAGAGATGGGGATGGTAAGCGGAGAGCTCACATTTACTTTGCCGTAGCTGCCTCTTTTCTTCTCGAGAGTGTTCTGTAGGCCTGTTTTCTGTGGGCCCTTTTTGGGGATAAGGATTGTGAGATGGGTCACAGAGTTGAGGGTCAGGGGAGGGCTGAGGGCTCACTGACAAAGGCGCCTGCGGAAGCTGAGCTGGCTCTTGAGAGACTGTGCTCAAGGGACAGGCTTTGCCCAAGCAGGGTTGGGCTGGAGGGAGAGCAAGTGTGACCTGGGCCTAAAACCAAAGAGTTCTCTGGGGCACCGGGGCCATCCGAGCACAGCCCAGCCCCTGCCTCCTGGAGACCTGGAGAAGCCTTCCCTCCCTGCCCCCAGGGCCTTCATGTCAGCAGAAGGACGTTGCCCATTTTTCTGGTCACACTTAGACCCCACGGTGAGGCTGGTTCCCACCTTGGGAAGGACCGGGAGCTCTGATTTACAGGAATTGGCGTGCCTGTCCACGTGGCCACTTACCTCCCTTCCCCGTAACTTGTCTTCGTTCCAGAGAGGCCAGTGAGCATGAGCTTCCCTCTGTCCTCCCCCCGCTTCTCGAGCAGTTCCTTCTCGTCCGTCTTCCACAGCATCAACCCCTCGACCTTCAAGAAGCAGAAGAAAGTCCCTTCGGCCCTCACTGAGGTAAGGCTGGTGGGGCTACCTGCGTGGACATGTTGGGATTTGGACGGTTCATGGTCCTCCTCTGTGAACAGTGTCAGACCCCTTCCCCTCCCTGACGGGGCTCTTTGGGACAACGAGGACCCCTAGTGGGAGACATTCTGTTTACAAGGACAGACTCACCTAACAAGGGAGGGCCTGTCTCCTGGGCATGACTGAGAAGATGCCTGCTTGGTGGCGGAGGGCAGGACTCAAAGTGGTTGTAGATGGTGTTAGGAGACATCTTTCACATCCTTCTCTCTGACTTTCTTGTCCAACTCTCTTTCTTCCTTCCTTTCTCTCCTGTCCCATAGCCTAAACCTAGTCCAAGAGTACTGCACAGACCACTGGGGCTTTTCCAACTAAAGCAGCTACAGCGCTAGCTTAGGTCTCCCATAGCAGGCTGTGCCATCCTCTCAGCCTGGGGGTCCCAAACAGGCTCAGGTGGTGAGCCCCCTTGAAGCTGCAGCTCTTTGCGGGAAACCTCAGAATTGGCTAAACTTAATTCCATCCTGCAAATAGGACTAGACTGTTTACGTCTAAATTCTAATCACAATCACAAACAAATGTATGCCCATGAATATACAAGCTGTTGAAAGAAGTGTGATCAGCTGTTTCCAATTTTTTTTATTAATATTCATTAGCAAGTAGTAGGTGGCAAGGATTTAAAAGTGTTAGGGGATGAAAAGTTTAAATGGGTACAGTTCTATCCATTAACTTAATTCCTTTTGCATATTAAAAATCTTGGGATTAACACATACATGGTAAAAAATGTTTTTTTAAAAAAGCATGAAAGAATATATGATGAAAGTAAGTTTCTCTCCCTCTCCGAACTCCTTCAGTCCTACCCATCCCAGGGGGTAACCACCATCAGATTTCTCATGGATCCTTCCAGAAATTTTAATGCATCTACATAATGAATATGTACAATTATAGATCCTCTTTTTTACCCAAAAGATAACATATTATACTGACTCTTCATTTAATTTCTCTTAGATATTATTTCCCATTTGCTCAGCCATATCAATCTCACGTTTTACATCGTATGGTTATCCCATCACTTATTTAACTAGTTCCTTCCCCATAAAACCAGGAAAGTTCACCCTGTCACTCCTCCTACCCGAGTGTTCCACGGGGGCAGAGTTTGAGAATCAGTGCTCTTACCCTTCTAGCATCAGGCTGTTCTGATCCTGTTGCCACATGGTTCTGACCTAGCCAGCCCCTTGCTCATTTTCACCCAAAGTGACAACCTTTTTATTATCCAGCAAAGCCTGCACTCAGTGGGATCAGCAGTAGCCCCAGGAGACATGTGCCCCAGTCCCCTGCTGTGCTCTCCCCTTCCCCCACCTCACCAGCAAGACCCGTTCCCCATGAGAAAGTCTACAGAAAGCTGCCTCCCAAGCATCTGTCAGAAAGGGAGGTTGCAGAATCGGTTTCCCCTGTCATGTTCTGTCCACTCTGCCTTTCTTCTCAGTGAGATGTTTCAGCGCAGCAAGTGGAGGGGGGGGGGCGGGGGGGCAGCCCATATCTAGTATAGAAGTCCTGGACTGTGGTGGGCAGGTTTCTTTTCTATGCTTCTCCAAACAGCCAGAACTGGTTGTGGCTTCCATTCCCGACACCAGCGGTCGCCAACCCATGAAAACACATCCAATATTAGTGTAAGCCATTCCTCAAGTGCTTGCAGGCACTTTAGAAAAATGTGCCAAGTCCCAGAGGGTTCAATCGCCTTTCGAATAGCTTTAATTAGTGTCCCCTAGGCCAGCGGTCGCCAACCGGTGGTCTGTGGGCCACTGGTGGTCCGTGAGGTCCAAAAGGTTGACCGCTGCCCTACACTGGAGTTTGTTGACCTCTGGAGTATTTGCGGAGAGATTCAAGTTCTTACTCTCTTCAACTAAATAGGGATTTGACCTTTGGTGGACCTCTCCATTCCTTTGAGCCTCAGTTTCGCCATCTGTAAAATGAGAAAGTCAAATGAAATTATGTCTTAACCTGGCCACATTGCTCCAACAGTAAGATTACTATTTATGGAGCACTTACTATGGATCAGTCACTATAGGTCATCTGTCTTATGTCATTTAATTTCAATATAACTAGTAAGGAAACTGAGACTTAGAGGAAGTAAGTGAATTGCACAGCATTACCTGTCTATAAACTGGCAGCATGGACTGGAGCCCTAGATTGGTATTACTCCAAGCCTGTGTTCTTAACCTCACATAAAGCCTGTCCGACAGACGACTAAGAAGAAGGGGAGGAGCTAACACATCCCATTAGGCAGGAGATGATAAAACCTTTAGGTGAACAATACAAAGAGGATCCCTCCTTAAATGCAAGAAATCAATAAGCCGAAAACTTTAAGAATCAGTTTTAGAAGGAAGAAAACCTTTCCTTCAGGTATCAGTTTTGTAATGTGGGGGTTTGGGGCTTGGGGAGGACCAGGAATCTGACACACCACTAGAGGGCGGCACTCCTGAAGGCAGTTTTTGACTCTCGGGTCTTCTCAGTAAAGCCTGTGTTTCAAACCAAGGTACTATTTTGCTGCCTTTGAGGTGCTGGATGGATCCTGAGGCCTCATCCATGTCTCAGACTTCAAAGCTGTATAAACAATGTGCTCGCTGTTGTGCATGTCATTTTGGCTCTGTCTGAACTGTGCCCTCCACCACCTGGTGCCGACCACTGTGCTTCCCTTCTGACAGGTGGCTGCCTCCGGAGAGGGCTCCGCCATCAGTGGCTATCTCAGCCGGTGTAAGAAAGGCAAGAGGCACTGGAAGAAGCTCTGGTTTGTCATCAAAGGCAAAGTGCTCTACACCTACATGGCCAGTGAGGTAGTGGTGGTTCGCGCTTCCTCTTCTCTCTCCTGTGAAGGCTCGAAGGTTAAGCTCGAGCCTGAGAATGTTCCTGTGGGGTGTGCACCGCACCCTGTCTCCTCAGGGCAGTGTGGGGCCTGAATGCTGGTCCCAATTCCCATGTCAGACAAGTCTTTATTGAGCAATGCCATGTGCTGAGCATTGCTGTGGACACACAACTGCGTGTCCATCCCAGATCGAAGGAATTTGCCGTTCCTGTGTGGAGGGAGATAAGGCAGTACAGCATGCAGACCTGTGCACCGAAGTATTTGAATGTCACAGGCCCAGCATCCCGTACGAGCCCAGCACTCTCCAAGAGAAAGCGGCTTTCTGCTCTCCGCTTTGTTTAGGACCAAATTCAACAGGTTGAAGGAAACTGCCACACGCTTTGTGCATTTCTTTTAACAGGAACCACATGGCCTCGTAGTAACTTTTTTATTAAGTGAAACTTGTTTATATTTTTATAGAACATCTTACATTTACATTTTCTACAATATCGGAGAGAGGGCCTTGGAAATCAAGCCTCCTTCCGGAGTAGATAGGTATGGGCTGTGTTTCTGCAGCAGGAGGCTGTCTGGTCCTGACCCACGTGGAACTGTGGGATAATGTGAAAGATTTCCATATCCAGGCCCCACCATCTGGTGGTTCCCACAGGCTAAATAAATCCGCTTTGAAAATGGGACTTGAATGCATTCTGCCCAGCTGCAGGGGGTGGTTCTCACCCCATGAGGATCTGCACAGAGCACAGGGCTGGCCCCTTCCCCTGACCACAGATGCAGATTCTGGTGAGTGAGCAAAAGCGACTTCCTTCTCCAGGACCCAAAGCTTCCCTCACAAAGGACCCGTAGCCTTGACGGCTGCAGTCGGCACTGTCCTCGGGTGTTCCAGAGCCAAGCGGGGACACGGACCTGTAGAGGGGACCCCCTGGGCCTGAGTGACTTGGGTGCTGTGTGAGGTGGGCGTTCCTCGAGGGGGTCTTTCACTCGCATGTCCACAGATGCGGCTTTCTATGTTGGGGAGAGTTTTGATCTTTCCAGGACAAACTGAAATGTGATGTACTATCCTCTGCAGCCCAGGGCAGCATCTACCTGAGCAGGCATTCCACAGGACACCACAGGGGTTCTCTGGAAACAGGGTTCGAGGGAACCCTGGGTAGGCAGTAGTGGGACTTCCTCACAGTCATACTTCTGAGAATCTCTCATATACAAGGCCATGTCATGGATCTCTTAAGACGTGGAGATTTCCCAAGCTGGGCAGACCATAGGTCATTCCTCATAGAACATCACATAGAAGTGTTGTTGCACAGCACACATGTTGGGAAGAAATGCTGGCTTAGATGAACAAAGGCTAGTGATAATTAAGTAACCACCAAAGAGAAGGTGAGTCCTATCTGAAAATTGAAAACCCAGTCTTTAGGTTCTGAGCAACAGTTGTCATGGAAGTAACATCATAAGTTGATTTTAAAAGATGAATTTAATTTAAATATGCTTCCAAAATAGATTCTTCCAGAGAGGAACTTGTGTAATTTCTCAATGAGCATATTCTAGTGTTAGGGCCAGCTTTAAATTGCATCAAAGAAAAAAGTTTGATAATGTGAATCACTGACTATACTACTGTGAACACGTCATGTACCCTGAACTGACCAAAGTCAATGAAACTTGCTGTTCAGTGACAGTCCTGGGAGAAAGTGACTTTATAAATATAAAGGCATTTTTTTCTCTTTTCTAACATCTTATTATTTAGTTACTATATTTACTATTTATCAATATAAAAAATTTCAAACATAAAGAAATGGTGAAAGAATTTTCAGTGAACTGTCATATATCCATGAACTAGATTATGCAATTAACATTTTACTGTATTTCTTTGATCAGGTGTCTGTTTATTCATTCATCCCTCTTCCTTTTTATTTTTTTATGCTTTTCAAAATGTACTTCCCCCTATTTATGTTTTTTCCTTTTGAGGTACAATTTACATATAATGAAGTACACAAATAATATATTATTTTATAGGTTTTGATCATGCATCCATCTATAAACTCCACCTCATCCCTGTCCCAGAGGCAACACTGATTTTTTTCCACCATAGATTCGTTTTGCCTTCTTTAGCTCTTCATATAAATGGAATCACGTGGACTTCTCCCACTCAGTCCAATGTTTTTGAGACCAATCATGTTGCATACAGCAATAGGTCATTCCTTTTTATGGCCGAAGTAGTCTTCCATTTTGTGAATATACCAGTTTGTTTATCCATTCACCAGTTGAAGGGCATTTAGGTTATTTCCAGTTTGGGAAAATTACCAATAAAGCCACTTTAAACTTTTACATACAGGTTTTTGTGTGAAAATAGGTTTTTATTTCACCTTGGATAAATACCTAGGCTTGGAATTCTTGGATCATAGAAACTTAGGTGTTTGTGGTTTATAAGAAACAACCAGACCCTGCTCCAAAATGCTGTATCAGTTTACACTCTCCTCAACAATGTATGTAAATATGGGCGTTCTGGTTGCTCCACATGTTGGTATTGTCAGTTTCTAACTTTGGCCATTCTGGTGAAGGTATAGTATCTTATCTCACTGTGGTTTTAATTTATAGTCTCCTAACGACTGATATTTTTTATGTGCTTATTGGCCATTTGTATATTTCACTTTGAGAAGTGCCTGTTTTGATCTCCTGCCCATTTTCTAAAGTAGATTGTCTTCTTGTTCTTGAGTTACCGTTCTTTATATATCTTGGATACCAGTCTTTTGTTAGATAAATGTTTTATGAATATTCTGTCTGTGACTTGCCTGTTCATTTTCTGAATGAATGAATGAATGAATCTTTTGGTGAACAGAAGTTTCTATCTTCAGTAAAATGTATATTGTCCTTTATGACTATTGCTTTCTGTCCTAAGAAATCTTTGTCAATTGAAAGTAGCAGTTATTTCCCTGTATTTTCTTCTGAAAACATTACTGTTTTAGCTTTTACATTTAGGTCTATTTCAAATTAATTCTTGTGTATCGTGTGATGTAGAGGTTGATATTAATTTCTTCCCATATAGATATTCAGTTGTTCTAACACCATTTGTTGAAAAGATTTTCCTTTCCCTATTGGTTTATTTGGATGTATTTGTCACATATTAAAGAACAGAATAAGTGTAGTTCTACTTCTGGGTTCTCTATTCTGTTTCACTGATATATTTACCAATCTTTATGCCAGTACCATGCTGTCTTAATTACTATAACTTTATAGTAAGCCTTGAAGTCAGGTTGTGTCAGTCTTCCAACTGTGTTCTTTTTAAAGAATGTTTTGGGCTGAAACCGGTTTGGCTCAGTGGATAGAGGATCGGCCTGCGGACTGAAGGGTCCCAGGTTCGATTCCGGTCAAGGGCATGTACCTGGGTTGCGGGCACATCCCCAGTGGGAGATGTGCAGGAGGCAGCTGATCGATGTTTCTCTCTCATCGATGTTTCTAACTCTCTCTCTCTCTCTCCCTTCCTCTCTGTAAAAAAATCAATAAAATATATTAAAAAAAAAAAGAATGTTTTGGGTATTCTAGGTATTTTGTGTTTCCATATTAACAATCCAAGTTCTATTTTAAAAAGCCTGCTGAGATTATGAGAGGGATTGAATCTATAGGTCAATTTGGGGAGAATTGGCTTCTTAACAATATTGGCATCTTACAATTCATGAACATGGTATTAATTCTTATTTAGTTCTTTAACTTCTCTTTTAATGTTTTGTTTTTAGTATGTAGGTCTTAGACTTGTGTTCTTGCATTTCTGTTAACTTTATACCTAAGTATTTTATTTTTGGGGTTCAATTTTGAATATATTCTTTTCTAGTTGTAAATATGTTTTTTAATGATTATTCTTACTAAACTCATTATTAGTTATAGTTGTTTTGTAATCAGTCGTGTCTTTGTAAGTGCAGATAGTTTTACTTCTTTTCTGATCTTTATCTTTTAGTTTTTTTCCTGCCTTAATACAGTGGCTAGGACCTACACAACAGTGTTGAATTTCATTGATAAGAGTAAACACACTCTTGCCTTGTTCCCAGTCTTAGGGGAAAAATATATGGTATGTCACTACTAAATACGATGTTAGCTGTAGGTATTTTATAGATGCACTTTGTCAGATTAAGGAAGTTCCCGTCTACTGCTAGCTTGCTGAGGTGTGTGTGTGTGTGTGTGTGTTCTGTTTTTATCATGAATAGATGTTGAATTTTGTCAAATGATTTTTCTGACCTAGCAATCTTTGAAAATTGATTTCCCTTTATACACAAAATCTTCTCCCCTCCCTTCTCCTCCCATAACCATTCTAATGTGTTTAATTATATCTCGTTTATATGTGTTTCATAAATTGTATTACGAACATGTATTTTTTTCTAGTACATAAATGTGTGTATATAAAAATATCTTTATATATTAAAGCTCTTTCTTTTTCCATCAAGCACTATGATTTAAAGGTCCATCTAAGTTCTCTGGGTACATCTCATTGCATGGTTAGCTAGCACCTTTATAGCTTATAGACACCCTGGGTGCTCCATCCTGAAGCCCTGTGAATGAAGGCATGGGCAGTGAGTACAGAATGTTATCAGAAGTAACTCGAGAAAACCAGCTGAATCACTAATTGAATCAGCGGAGAGGGGGCTAGAAGGTGATCATGAGTCCAGATTCTGGCTCTGCCCTTTACATGCTGTGTGATCTTTGGAAGTTATTTACCATCTCTGAGACTCAATTTCTTCTTAGAATGAAGGTGACATTTTCTATGATTGCTGTGAAGATTAAACAAGATAATGTGAAGGTGAAAATGCCTGGGTCCTAATAGGCTGTCACAAAATGATGTTTCTTTTCCTCATGTCTGATCTTGGCAAGAAGTGGGGGTGAAAAGTATGTGTGCAGTTATTTCACTGTGTCCAAAGCATGTCCCAACAGAAAGGCTCATCATGCACCTCAGATTGGAGGCATCAGTGAGCGCTGAGCTGGTAACTGTGTGTAGTGCCATATTTAATACCAGTTTTTTCTCTGCCCTCTGCAGGACACAGTGGCCATGGAGAGTATGCCCCTGCTAGGGTTCACCATTGCCCCAGAAAAGGAGGAGGGCAGCAGCGAAGTAGGGCCTGTTTTTCACCTTTACCACAAGAAAACCTTATTTTATAGCTTCAAAGCAGAGGATACCAGTTCAGCTCAGAGGTAATCAAATTAACTAATCATGTATTTCCTTGCCTCTCATTCAGAAGAAAACAGGTTGTTACCTAGGATTTTGGTTTCTGTTCTCCTCCAGCCATCATATCCCATCAAGTCCCTTTGGCCCACAGCAGAGCAGCGGAACTGCCTATTCTTAGTTGTGCAATTTTATTTTATTTTTTTATAATCCTCACCTCTGGATATTTTTTCCGTTCATTTTTCAGAGAGTGGAAAAAATATTCCATTGATTTTCAGAGTGGAAGGGAGGGAGGGAGGGGCTAAGTGTGAGAAAGAGAAAGAGAAAAACATCAGTGTGAGAGGGACACATAGATTGGTTGCCTCCCACACATGTCCAGTTGGGGTGGGGCCAGGGAATCAAACCCTTCGGGCCACAAGCCGACACTCTAACCACTGAGTAACAACAGCCAGGGCAGTTGTGCAATTTTTAAAGATTATGATTTGTTCGTACAGGCATGGATTGATTCAGCAAACCTTTGTACTGTGTTCCAGGCCTTTTGATAAATGCTGGGAAAACAAATAAATATGAACATGACATGGTCCCTAAGCTTAGGCTAATACTAATAGAGTCACTTACAGAGTCACAGGCACAGTCACGACATCAAGTGTCTCCTCTCTTTTGTTTTACAGGTGGATCGAGGCCATGGAAGATGCAAGTGTGTTATAGCAGTTATCAAGCATGTGGACTCAGAATAAACTCTTAGGTTGATGTGTGGACCCATCCAGAAGCCAATTCGTGTTGCTACTCATCTGCACACACATTGGATTCAGCATGAGGGCCTGACCTTTTCTGCTGGAACGCCCTCACTCACACCTTCACAAGTGGAGCCCTTAAGGGATATTTATGGACAGTTCCTTATTTGTCTCTCCATTCGCCACCCTGTCCCGCCCTAGCATAAACAATTTCCTTACCCAGTAGTGAGTAAAAATTCAGTAACTTGAAGACATGGGAACCAATAGGAAAGTACTTTTTAGAAATGCAGGCTTTTTAGTAGAAACAAGCTTTTTCAATTTTTATTCCTAGTAAACATTGTCACCTTTCATATTGTTGATTTCGGTGCCTCAGGTGAAACAAGAAACAACCAGTAAATAACAACTACTCTCATCAAAAGCACTTTATTGTTTTACTGAGTTACAACCTCCAGTTTTATGTTTCCAAGTGATTTACTGAAGTAAATAGCAGATGGAGTTCTGTGGACTAATTCGCCACCAGTACGCAGCAAGGGTGTACGGAAGATTGACCTGTGCAAACCTGGCTGTGGCAACACTTGAAGGGAAGGGTCCTCCGCGGACAGTGCACGTCACTGGATAGGAAGGCGAGGATCTCCTCCTCCATTGGATCCTGTGACCTGTATACTGACACAATGACTTAGCAAAGGATGGACTCCCTCTCTCCCACAGCATCCTCATCACTACACCAGTGCTGGAAGCTCAGCTGCTGGCAGATCGGCCCTTGCCCCGGAGGTCACTGCAAACCCTCCAGAGACAGGGTCTGCTTTAATTTATTGTGTGCCTTCCTGAATCTTACCCCACACGAGCTGACAGTGTTATGTGTATGAAAACCTGTTCTTATTTCGACCTGGTAATCCTTTCTGTATTACTGAAACCTTGAGAGAGAGAAAATAAGACATGAGCAGCAGGTGAATTCGTGGTCTAGGCCAATGGCTCTGGGCACAGTGAGGGAGCACAGAAGTAGTGGCTTGAAGATACTCTCTAGGTGCCTGGGGCTCAGTCACCTCCCGCTGATTACTGCTGCTCATTCTGCTGGAGGTATTTTTACATAAAGCAAATTGAGGGGTGGGGAAACAGGTGGAATTTCTTGTTATTCTTATCAAAATAAAAAACGCATATCATTTTCTGATGTCCTATCCCCATCCTCCTGCTGCCCTTCCCCTAAAAAAAGGCATTTGCTGACAAACCTTTTGTAAAAAAGCACCATCTCAAGGAGTTATTAGCAGTAAATATTTTCAGGGGAATTTTTTTTCTAGTTGACAATTCTTTTTAAATGTTTGCATTAAATATTTAAAGATTGTAACTGATTAGACAGGTCTTTTTATTAAATTTTGAGGGTTTAATTCCAGTGCAATCATTTTCATCTTTAGACATTTGAATGGGCCTTTAGACCCTCTGAGTTTTTTAAAAAAAACACAGCAGGACTTCAGCACCAGGCAGTGGAGGTTTCACCAACCTGCTGTGTACCACCACCCATTGTCAGCTTCTGAGCTCCAGGTAGAATTATGTGTCTGGAAGTCATTTGAAGGCTTTTTTTTTTTTTAACCATATAATATCCTATTTCTGATACTCTGTAAAGCAGAGGTAATAAGGCTTTTATTTCTCATTGAATAGTTACCTTAATAAAAACACTGGGGCAATAGATCAAATACACTCAATGGGTTTTGCAGAAGGAAGTGGCAGGGGCCACCAAGCTCCTCCCTAGCTCATGTGTGATTGGACAAGGACACGCCTGTTTTTACCTGTCCTTCCCATGGTTCTTTGTATACTCATTTAGGCCAATTTCTCCTAGCCAACTTTACTCCTTGTTCCTTCCCTGACCTCCTTCCTCTAGCCCATTTTCATGTCTTGGGACCTGCCCAAATGAAGCCGCACAGGTGGCCTGAGGGTGCTCCTTCCCACTGGGCCTGGGAGGCTGAAGAAATGGACAGCTTTAACACCATGGGAAGTAATGTCGCCTGAGACCCCCCACGGCATCTGCTTTGCCCCCTGCTCCCTGGGCACAAAGCAGCAAAGGCTGCTGGGCACCTCCAGCAAAGCCTGTTATTTGAGAGGAAGTAGTATTCTGCCAAGCTGTGGCTCAGAAATGAGAACTCAGCCCTGAGCAAGTAACGCACTACAGAAGCTCTCGGCTTCAGCGTCTTTATTGGTCACATAGAGACCACTCCAGCTTCCCAGAGAGTTCAGGGGATCAGGTATAAACTGAATGTTTGTGAAAGTGGACTGAAGACCATTAACTGTGGCATGGTATTCTTCTACAAAGTGAAAATGTGGTGGTGGGATCTGCTCTGTGACAGTACAATACAAAATGAAGACAATATGCAAAAAAGACCCTCCTTCTTATCCATGAAAATGGCAAGAACGAGCCCTGCGATTGAAACTTCGTGACCCATGCGCAGAAGTCGGTATTTTGTGGAAGAGCTGGTATTTTGTGGAAGAGCCACACTCAAGGGGCCAAAGAGCCGCATGTGGCTCATGAGCTGCAGTTTGCCGACCACTGGGTTAGAGCATCATCCTGTACACTACCAGTAAAAGGTTGCTGGTTTGATTCTGTCAGGGCACACACCTATGCAGTCAGGTACAATCCTGGGGCACATATGCCAGGCAACCAATTGATGTTTCTCACATCAATGTGTTTATTTCTCTCCCCGCTTTCCCCTAACTCCCTCTCTCAAAAAAATCAGTAAGAACATATCCGTGGGTGAGGATTAAAAAAGAAGAAACTGGTAAGAGAAACCAGGCCTGGGGAAGGCCTGGTGTGGGTAGCATGAACTTTTGTCGTCATCGGGTATTTTCTTCCCTGTTTGCTTTCAGTGACCTCTCCTTGAGCTCTTCACACACGGATCAGGAAAACACAGATTTCTGCAGGGTTGGCCTCTGTCTGCTTCTTAGAATCAGTAAAATTTTGTAAAACTCAAGGTCTTACTGAAAGCTGGCAGCACTACTTATAGTGGCTTACCACCTTCCCTGCAGACTGACTGTGTCTTTCCAGCCTGAATTAGTCTGAGTAAGTAGGAAGAATTCTGTTCATTATTACTAATACAAAACACACAAACACAGTAGTGTCCAAGGATACCGAGTTCCTGGGTCCTAATCATTCTTTTACGTACCAAAAATATGTTCTGAATTGTTCTGGCCAGGCTGGCAGACTGCCCGAGCACTCATTCTCCCTTGGATGCAGCCTAGTCCTGTGTGCAAGTGAGGAGTGCGAGGCTGATGCTCATGTTGACCTCTGGGCATGCACCGTGCAAGCCAGCGTGGAGGGCCTGACAGCCCTGCTAAGGCCACTGAAGGATAATATCGTTAACAGTCTTTTCTTCATCTACTTCAGTCTTTCATTTGATTGACAATGTAAATGTCATCGCTGAACACTGAAGCCCTAAATGGAGACTGAGGCGAACTGGGCTCGAAGTGGTAGGACCAGGCGGGAGCCCAAGTTTTTTTCTGCTACAGGGCAAAGTAACAACATGCTGGAAGATTCTGTGAGTTGATTTGGCCTGTGATTTGCAGCTTCTGTGATCAGGTAAGCTTCTGTGCTTCCTTGCATTAATAGTCAGTTGTCTATTTTCAAGAGCAAGTAAAAGGAAACCAACCTCATTCTAATTTAAATTACAAAACTAACTCAGTAAGAGGAGGTACCAAAGCAGGGCAGGTTCAGGGTTAGAGAGTATCCCCAAGAATCAAGCTCTTTGGGTTTCTTTGACCTTTCCACTGTCAGCTTGATTCCTGGGCTGGTTCTCAAGAGGCTGACTGCTGACTGCACTGATGGTTGGGACGACAGGCTTGTCTTTTCACAGCCACCATGGAGGAAGAGCTTCGATCCCTGGAGCTAGCTTTTTTTAGGCCCTATCAGCTGCTTCAGGACCACACTTATGCCAGCCCGGCCCTCTGCTGAGACAGTCACTATCTAATTCCACCCTATACAGACAAGTGACTGCCCTTCTCCCACCCTGGAGGAGACAGGAAGTTTTTCTCTGGAAAAAACAAGAACTAGTAGGCCCCCACCCCAACACACACACACACCCACACACGCGATTCAGCCTCTAGACATGGGCTCCCGTTTCTAGCCTGTCAAATTCCCTCTCCATGGCAGATAAAAATTTATGTCCAATAGAAGGAATAAAAATTCTGTTTTTATTGGAAGACTACCATTGATGCTCTAATCTCAAGGTGGCCAAAAAGACGACCCACTGTGAAGGACTTTCAATGGCCCTGGCTTAGGAGTTTGGGTTTTATGTGACTGGTCAGAGGTCCCAAACTGGTTTTGAGGCTCAGAACCATGCTTAAGAGATGCTGCTGGGCCTGTGTGGTTTAAAAACCACTAGTGAATTGCCAATACTTTCAAGTCAAGAGATTTCACATGTACAAATCTGGATTTCTGTATTCTTTTGAGAAATCCTTAAATACATGATCTCTGAATCACATTCCAGGTGCTGATGGCCTGGCCTGCCCCTTTAAGAGGATAGTGAGCTCTCCAGGTGTCACTTCCACCATTTAACATACTAATGGTGTTTATGTAACAGGACAATCAATGCTCCCTGTCACCACTGGAGCCAATTAAGCAGACAGGGTTGAATCACATGGAAGCGTTTATTCCAACACTGCCTGTAGTATGGGAGAGCAGCAGGTCATCCACAGAAATCTGCTCCGCAGCCCCCCATAAACCAGCTGCTTATATAGGGTAAGACAAAAATAACATGAGGAAGTAGGAGACTGGGGTAGGACTCCATTGTTTGGGCAACAAGGTTGTTAAACTTTCCTAATAGGCAGTTCTTGAATGAGAATGGTTCCAAGGTTGTGTCTCAGGTCCTGGGTGCCTACAACTCCCGGCCAGGTCAGAATGTCCTTTCTTTAACCAACACAAGGCAATCATGGTTAACAGAGCATGATTAATATTTCTCATAACCATAGCTAGTCCCCAATATTCTATCTTTGCGCCTAACATTTATATCAGCTTCCTAACCTCCTTTAGATTACCTGCCAGACCAGACCCCTGCTCCCCCACTGTCCTCACCTTAGGGATCTGAGTTTTCACTTCAGCCCTAAGCAATGCAGAACCTTTAAAGAACTGTAAAATTGATGGGGGTTAGGAATGGCTCTTTTTCAGAATACTCAAGCAGCAGGAGAGAGGGGCAGGACAGAGGAAGGGAAAAAGAAAGTGGTGCGGAGGCAGCTGGTCCACCTTTGACTGGTTAGGAAACCATTACAGAGGGACAGAGAAAACCTAAACTAAGGAACAATGGGGGAGGGGCCAGATGTGAGGAGAGAACCTAGAGGCTTTGGTGTTAGACACTCAATTCTGACAGTGTACCCAGAGCACCCTGAAGGTCAAAAGCCACAGGGTACCATCCCATCTCTCCCCAAGGTGAAGGACAGAATCCAAAGCTAAGTGCAGAAAAGGCTTTTCCAAGGAACCTTTAGCTTCAAGGTGCATGTCCTGACCTGTAGTGAATAGGCTGTGAGGTTGAAATAATCTCATCAAGAAACTCAAGGAATGACACTTTTAGACTGTGTGAGTGAAAGGCCTTAAAAATACATTAAGTCTTGACACCAGGATATATTAGTGCAGAGGTCTAAGAAGTCTTGACTCTTAAGAATACCTGTCTCTAGTTTTGGAAGATCCAAAATTTAATTGGTTACTGATGATAGTTAGGTGTAGTGATTTTTTAAAAAAAATATTTCATTGATTTTTTAGAGAAAGGAAGGTAGAGGGAATTAAAAACATCAATGAGAGAGAAACATCGAACAGCTGCCTCCTGCACACCTCCCACTGGGGTTGTGCCCGCAACCCAGGTACATGCCCTTGACCAGAATCGAACCTGGGACCCTTCAGTCCGCTGGCCAACGCTCTATCCACTGAGCCAAACCGGTTTCGGCTATAGTGATTTTTTTAATGTATGTTGTTATTAGAGGCTGACTACCCACTTTGAATGATTTTCCTAAGAGATAAATAGTAAATGACTTAATGTTTCTCATTAGAGAACAGTAGTATCTGTAACAGAAGACATTTTAATGAATTAAGAAATTAATGTGAGCGAAGTATATATATATTGTACTACTCAGCAAAAGATAGTATGTTTGAGTTTTTCAAAATTTCTTAAAACAGTTATGATATCCTAAGAGTCTTTGAATCTTTTAAAAATTGGTAGTAATCTGGTTACTTGGCATCCAGGACCTTGGAGATTTTCTAAGAATATAATTTTTTCATTAAGATAGTCATAGCTTGAATCATATAGGTTGAACCTCCTAAAATTCTTTCTGAAGGTGATGATTATTCTTAGAAACTAATTTAATAAATGCTAGTATTGAAAGAATCTTCATAAGTTTTGCTTGTACATGCTATATAAATATGTATGCCAATCATTTTATTACCTTTGTTTCTTATGCTGTTCCTTTGTAAATAAAATGTAAAATAAATGTACTTTTATAACTTGGAAAAACAGAAACAAATCAAAACAAAAAAATTCCGCTCATGAGAGGAACTGAACCGTTCCCTTTGACCTTCACATAATCTTCCATAAAAATGATTTAGATCCTTTTTGTTATAAAGCAAAAGGGTAAGGCCATCTGTAGATCCTCATTTAATTGGCAGCATGTTTCAAGCGGGTATTTTGAAACATGAAAACATTTGGCCTGTACAGCAAGAATTCAAGTTACTCAATTTCATTTTATATCAAATAAAGAAGTGGCTCTTTACAAAAATAATAAATAGCCATAGCTGGTTTGGCTTAGTGGATAGAGTGTCGCCCTGTGGACTGAAGGGTCCCTGGTTAAATTCCGGTCAAGGGCACGTACCTTGGTTGCAGGCTTCTCCTCAGCCCAGGCCCTGAAGGCTACCAATCGATGTGTTTCTCACACACTGATATTTCTCTCTTTCGCTCTCTCTAAAAATCAATGGAAAAATATCCTCAGGTGAGGATTAAAGATAGATTGATAGATAGATAGAACCTCCTTCTGAGCGATCCTTATCATAAACCAGGGAACCGTGGACAGATGAATTTTTTGAGAATTTAATTTTACATCATGCTTCAAGATATTTGAACCAAGTTACAACTTGGAAATAATACCTTTCCAAGGCCCAGGAAACCCCAGGTCAGAAGCTAAAGGGACATGACTTTCAGTAAGTCATGCTGGATAAGGTGTTCCTGTGTCCCACCTCCCCCATGACCAATTCACCACAGGGTCTTTCCCTTTTCTCTTCCTGTGAAAAATAAGGGCCAATTTTATAGAAGTTAAGATCTAAGTAGCCTTCTATTGTGACAGAACCTGACTTTTAACAGAATCATGGAAGTGGGTAGAAGAGAGTTTTCTTCCTCTCAAAGTTCTCAAGGACAGAAGAGAGGAAATAAGCAGAAATAACTATTAATAAATGTTCCATCACTTGCTAGCCATGTGACTTTGGAGAAGTCATTCTGCCTCGACTTAATTTGTTGTTTTTGTTAATTCTCACCAGAGGATATTTTCTATTTATTTATTTATATTTATTTATAGTTCTTTATTTTTTATGAGAGTGCAAGGGAGAAGAGACACAGAGAGAAACATCAAGGTGAGAGAGAGACATTGATTGCCTCCAGCACACACCTCCACCAGGGTCAGGGATTGAGCCTGCAACTGAGGTATGTGCCCTTGACCAGAATCAAACCTGGGACCCTTTAATCCAGTGATGGCGAACCTATGACACTTGTGTCAGAGGTGACACACAAACTCATTTTTTGGTTGATTTTTCTTTGTTAAATGGCATTTAAATATATAAAATAAATATCAAAAATATAAGTCTTTGTTTTACTATTGTTGCAAATATCAAAAAATTTCTATATGTGACACGGCACCAGAGTTAAGTTAGGGTTTTTCAAAATGCTGACACGCTGAGCTCAAAAGGTTCGCCATCACTGCTTTAGTCCATGGTCCGATGTTCTACCCGCTGAGCCAAACCAGTTAGGGCCTCTGCCTCTGATTAAGATCTCAGCCTCTTAAGTTGTAAAAGCAAGGTAATATAATTATTTTGAAGATTAAACAAGATAATATGTAAGTGTAAGGAACATGCAATCTGGTATTCTGCAATTATATCTGTTCAGATACCATTCTTAACAAATAAGGCTAATAACAATTAAAGGAGGTTTAAAAGTTTATTTTATAAATGTCATAATTATATGATATAAACAGAAGTTTCACAAAATATTACTATATATAGCAATAAAGCATAAGCTATTACAGAAAAATTGATACAAAGATGTACATAAATACTTATGAAGGTAACTATTAAGCCTTCCTATGAAAATAAAAAGGAAGGACACAATGTCATTGCCTCTGGAGATCGGGGACCTAGAGGATAAGGCTATCCACCTCCTGTCCAGAGAGCTGGTCATAAGTGCTTCGACCGTTGCCGTAATGCGCCCAAGCATGATTGTTCCCATGACTACAGGAGGAAGCATTGCTGTGGGCACAGGGTTCCCTTTTGCTGTTTTCCCGCAGTTATATGAGATAGGTGGAAGATCCTTCAATGCTTATATACATGAAGACAGAGGAGTTTCCAACACCCGCGGAAATTCACAACCTTGGGCTCCATCAGGAGCTAAGCCTACAACGGAAATTGTGAATTGCATCATCAAATGCGCACTGGGTATCAAGTACCACATGATTTGCAAACCTCAACAAAACCCCATGGCTCAAATTGGAAGAAGATTCAGTGCATTATACTCTATAGTCAAGCCTGGGGTCCAACCACCAGTGGTTGATATAGATCCTACGTTTGATTTAAAAGCAGCAGTATCCTGGCTGTCCTCCAAAGGACTTGACACCATCATCCTTGGCTCGTTACTGAATATGGAGAACCATAGTACAGTAGGACCTACCGGGAAGGCATTCATTGCACAGATCAACCTCATTTCATCCTATGCAGAAATGACGCCCTTACTATGAAGGCATTTGTGAATGAAGGCTTGTCAAGAGCATCCATGCTTCCAGGTGTTGGCAGCGAGATCAAAGCCTTTATGGATGCAGAGAAGGCCTTGCGAGAGCAACATGGGGATACAATGTTCCCCTACCATAAAGCTCTTTGGCTCCCTGGCCACAAAAGGCTTGCACCGGTCAATTTCCCTAATCTTTGCAAGGTCGAGAACACGAGAAAAAGAAGAATCGACAGGACATTCCATGATTACAAATCTACTAAAGAATCATTGTTATCACTGACTGATCGAGAAGCTGAGGATGCTGTTGCACAACCTCCCATGAAAAAGAAGATGGTAAGTTCTGCAGACGCTGACAGGTTGAAGTCTGTCTTCAGAGCCACAGATCAAGAAATCAACAAAGCAACCAATAGTGTTCAAGGCAACGTGCCAGTGAGCCTAGAAGCCGCATTGCTCACGTTAACTGAAGCTCTCAGACGCAATTAAGGACTAGGCCATAAACCAGTAACCAATAAAAAACATGACACGATGTCGCTGAGAGTCCTCATCAGGGCACTCGAAATAATTGCTGACAGACTGCTAGACAGTGATCAGGACAATGTCCAGCTCAGCTCTGAGGACGAGAGCAGGAGCGAAGCAGAGGAGGAGGAGATCTTTACAAGAGAAAACACAGAGAGGATGGAAGCCAGAAAAGAGGCCAAAGAAGGCACATCCATCTCGAAAGGAGATAATCTCGGAGTCAGAGACAATGGAGATAATGGAATTAGCAGCCACAAGCGAGTCTGTAACACTGGACCAGATGACAATGGAACAAACTGTCAGCCAAGTTCAAGGGATGTTGTCAATGGCTCAAACGCAGTCGGCAGAATCAGGGTGTAGCATCCGGAGCGCACTGCTCCAACTGGTGGAGGTGCTGAAGAGACCTTCTGAATCACCTGGACCACAACTTAAAGCTCTCGAGGAAAAGATAGACAATGTTTTCAAAGAATTAAAGGATGTACATGAAGAAATCAGTGATATTAAAAGACAAACAGGCTAAGCTTATCTTCTCACGTCGTTATGTGTGCACCACAATATGACTTATTCATTATGGAACCGAAATACCCGAGGTTAATGAGTTACTTATTCACTAAGAGCAATGCGGCATATGGCTTATCCATGTTGGATAAATCCCAAAAATCAAGCACAGTAATCGGAATCAGTCAAAGCATGTCAATGAGATCCATTACGGAAGCAAAAGATTTAAAGATCAGCTCATATGCAGTATCTTAGCTCCTAATACAAGAGGATTAAACATCATTGATTATTTAAATCAGTTTTTTTTTTCCAATTCATGTTGTTGAGTGAAAAAGGTGGCCACTCACCTGATCTTCCTGTAATAATGGGTGGCATCCTTACTCACAGGCTCCCAGGCCTCTGATGATCAAGCTGGACTTGCTGGTAGCTTGAATGTTCTATCTACACATGTAGGTTTTACCACAAACTACATGACTGACTTTGCCAAATCACAAAAAGATTATACCATCCATTTCAGGGCACTTTCCTACATGGACTTGTTACCTTCCCAATTACACTTCGGAATCCTTGCAAATAAAACTTACCTTACACTTTCGTGCTCAGGTTGCACAAGAGAAATTCAAGAAGACTTCTTTTCCTTGTCAAGACCTCTCATGTATAAGGGGATTCCAATAGATCACTTTTCAGCACAGTGGTTCTCAACCTTCTGGCCCTTTAAATACAGTTCCTCATGTTGTGACCCCCAACCATAAAATTATTTTTGTTGCTACTTCATAACTAATTTTGCTGTTACGAGTCGTAATGTAGATATCTGATATGCAGGATGGTCTTAGGCGACCCCTGTGAAAGGGTCGTTTGACCACCAAAGGGGTCGTGACCCACAGGTTGAGAACCGCTGCACTAGCTGGTATGGAGACCCAGCTGTTGCAGCAGGCTTTAAGCTAGGAGTAGAAATTTTTATGTCACTATACCAGGAATCCCGTGAGTTAGATTCATTACTTGACTCGGGCCAATAACCATGTCATTTAGAGAGATTTTCGCTGAGCCATTTAGCACCTCTACCAGGATACCTAATAATGGTATCTTTCTGGTATGCAGGCAGCCTACAAAGGAGTTTGGTTAGACCGGTGTCATCCTACTTAAAGGCAGTTGCATACATACCAACATCCTCTCCTACACTTCGATGAACATGCGATGTCATGTTCTCGTTGTCAGACGGGAATCAAATATTTGACCCTGCATCAAAAATTGGAATTTTAAGCAAGTTGTTGCCTGCAGGGACATCATTACAAAATTATCTCATTGCAAAGTGATTGCTTGCTGGATCAACATTCCAGTCCCAGAAGTAATGAAGATTATGAGGAGAATGAAGCTCAACAAGATCAAGTGTGAAGTTTCTTCATCACCAGATATTGACTCCCTTATCAGGATGCTTAAGCCGCTTGTTAAGGCAGGAAAATGGAGAAGTGATGTTAAAGAGATGGTGTCTTTTATTAGAGGAGCAAGTTGCCAAATGCACTCAACTATGCATTTAATTCCCTTATCTCAGTTTTGGCATCTTTTCCATTTGCTTAAGGGTTTAGTTGCTTACCAAAGGGTTGAACTTATTGTTGTCTCCAAAGATACTCCTGTTGAAGTAGTTGTTGATGTTTGCCATGTTACAAAAGTTGTGGTACACACTATGGGTGATCCTACTGTTACTGAACAAGCAGAATGTGCAGACTTGTGTGGAGCAGTTTCTGCAAACCTCCTGACACAATTATCACTTGCCACACTTCAATCTGCAAGATTCTATGATGATCATGCAGGAGTAATTGCTGGCGCAATTCACTACAAGCCACTCGATGATGTATTTTCAGTTCAGGGGCCTTGTGGAGGGTTTCACACCATGTGTTTGATGGAAAATGATATTCCTATTGATCTAGGGGAGACCTGTTGCAAATCTTATAGATCGTCTGATCTCTGTCCGGCTGTATGCCCGGTGTCAGAATCTCTATTTAAACTTGTGGTTGTTAAGTGCACTGGGTTGCTTAGAAGCTATAGAGGAGTTTCCTCTACATTCAGGACAATCCAGGAGAGGAGAAACAGAATGGTCCAGGGAAGTCAATGAGGATGGAGGGCTAATGGTTCTGGTTCGACACCTCCACCAGTATCTTCAATTAATTCTTCGGGCATTAAACATTGTATGTAAACCACAGTGGATTTATTATTTACAAGATGTAGATGATGGATTGAATATTTCAATGTCTGGACCTGGCTTGTGCATGCCTATCAGATCCACTGTTTCGTCTATGATTTTAATCTATGATAAACAAATAAATATATCCTCCCTGGTCCATCTCTTATAAGTGCCTGATGCTGTCATTTAAGAAAAAAAAACGGAAAATTATTATTAATGCTATCACAAAAGCAATACCCTTACCAGTAAATAAATCTCTCCTTGATAATAGTAACTTAGTGCATTTATAACTCTCATTTAATCAAAACGTGATTTTCATTGACTCAACTTTTTTTTTTTGTTAACTCTCACTTGAGAATATTTTTTCCATTGATTTTTAGACAGAGTGGAAGGGAGGAGGAGACACAGAGAGAAACATCGATGTAAGAGAGACACAATGATAGGTTGCCTCCTGCATGCACCCTGACCCAAAGCCAGGGATCTAACCTGCAACCAAGGTACATGCTCTTGACTGGAATCGAACCCCTGACCCTTCAGTCCACAGGCTGATGCTCTAACCACTCAGAATACTGGCCAGAGCTCAACATTTATCTTTTAAATGCAAATTTAAAATACCCTTGGATGGCAAAACATGTTTATTTACTCTGTGCTAGGTACAAAATGAAACTTCATGATATAGTAGTTCCTGCCCTCTAAAAGTTCAAAGGCAAGTCAATTAATGATTGACTGCAGAACAGCCTAGTTGAGTGTGTATAAGGGAAAAAAAAAAGACCTTCCCAGATGACCACAGAGGGAACACATGGGTCTCATCACAGACCACTGTACAAGGAGCCAGAAGCCTCCAAAACTTGTTTTCATGGAATTCATCTGTAAAAACAAAACAAAACACAAAACCAAAAAGATGGGACAATATGAATACTGCTATATACTGTTGCTGGGAAAAGCATTTTTTCAATAATGTCCACTTCATATCACTTTGTACTAGGGACCATGGTAAGGGCTGAGATAGAGAAGGACAAGGCACATCTTGATACAGAGCTCATAGTCCGGGTAGGTGCCACACAAGGGCAGATATGCTATCACTCCAGAGGAGTTCCCTGTCCCTGTGAATGAATAATCTTTAGGCATGGTCAAGTGGTTAAAAAGAAAAATTATCCTAACCTGCATTTCAAAAGGTGAAACAAAAAGTTTTGTGTTTTTGTTTTATAGCCAATTAATGTTTTTGAAATTAGGTCAGTGATTCAGGCTCAGCAGAAATGCTGATGCCAGGCCCCACCCAAAGCTTACTGCTTCAGAACTACTGGGGGCTTGGCAATTCTCCAGTCAAGAACTATGTATGTATGTATGTATGTATTTTTGTTAATCCTCACCAGAGGATATTTTTTTCCATTGATTTTTAGAGAGAGAGGGAGAAAGGAAGGGAGGGAAGAAGAGAGAAGAACAAGAGAAACATCGATTGGTTGCCTCCAGGACCCAGTCAGATGGAATCTGTAATCCAAGTTTGTGTACCTTGGTGCAGAGGCCGGTACTCAAACCACTTAGTACACTGGCCAGGGCTAGCTATACTTTTTCTTACTGTCAATTATTAGGAAATATCCATTTGTAACAACAGCGCTTTTTCAACCTTTAAAATAAAGGGTTCTTGACTCTCTGGCCAATGTGGCTCAGTGACAAGTGTTGGTCCTCCCACTGAAGGGTTGAGTGTTTGATTCCCAGTCAAGGGCAAGGACCTGGATTGAGATTTGATCCCCACCCAGTTGGGACACATTTGGGAGACAACCAATCCATGTGTCTCTCTCACATTGATGTTTCTCATTCTCTGTGCCTCCCTTCCATGCTCTCTAAAAATCAATGAGGAAAAAATATCCTTGGGTGAGGGTTAACAACAAATATGTATAGTACTAGAGGCCTGGTGCACGAAATTCATGCACTGGGGGGGAGGGAGAGGGTGTGTGTCCCTCAGCCCGGCCTGCGCCCTTTCGTAGTCTGGGAGCCTTTGGGTAACGTCCGACTGAAGGCTTAGGCCTGCTCCCCATGCTGCCGCGACAGTCGGACATCCTTACCCAACTGTGAGCCCAGTTTCTGGCTAAGCAGCACTCCCCACTGTGGGAGCGCACTGACCACCAGAGGGCAGCTCCTGCATTGAGTATCTGCCCTCTGATGGTCAGGGCGCATCATAGCGACCAGTTGTTCTGAAAATTAGCCTTTTATTATATAGAATAATACAACTTGAATAATTTCTGTGATTTAGTATCCATCAAGTGTTACAAAGAGTTCTTATTTAAAGAGAGTTCTTATTAAAAAGATTTCTAGCAAAAACACAATAGAGCTAAATATGGCACTATGGCAGTGCCAACCTCAGCTGCAGAGGTTTGTTGCCTGCTGGTATTATTTGCTATCTGTGTTTACATGTGCATCTGTTTTCAGGAAAAGGAAAGCCACTCAAGTGGGTCAAGATTATTAATATTAAACAACTAACCTTTAACTGAGAATTTACTGAGTACTATTATAAACAGGGCACACTGATGCAGCATAGTTTATAGCATAAGCCTTAATGTCAAACCAGATCAGAGCCCTGGCTTCACTTACTACACTGGTAGCATCTGGGCATTGGAAATATACACCATCTTATAAACATTAATTATTGTTTAGTATTCATTTCAAAATCTAGTACAATTATAATATGTTTGCAATTAAAACCCCAAAATTCACCAATGGGTGAATTTTTACACTAAAAGCAATATTTAATATTATAAACTTAATTTTTGAAAAAGAACACAAAATTGCAAAGCAGTTCCTTGTTACAAGCATGGCCCATTACAATACTGTAACCTTAGGCCTATCACTTGACTTTCTGGTCCTTATCCTTCTCTCCTGTAAAATCTTCCTGCCACAAGAGGATTTGACCATATCATCTCTTGAGGCCCCTTCCAGCTTCAGGAATGTGTTACCATGAAATTACAAAATTTAATTGTTTTTCCCACTTACTTTCTTGCAAGGTGACAACAAGGAAGAAGGGAAAATCGATGTGTTTAAAGCATTTCCTATCAAATAGAAATATTATAAGATTAAGGACAAGCCCTAACCGGTTTGGCTCAGTGGATAGAGCGTCGGCCTGCGGACTGAGGGATCCCAGGTTCGATTCCAGTCAAGGGCATGTACCTTGGTTGCAGGCACATCACCAGTGGGAGGTGTGCAGGAGGCAGCTGGTCGATGTTTCTAACTCTCTATCCCTCTCCCTTCCTCTCTGTAAAAAAAATCAATAAAATATATTTTTTTAAAAAGATTAAGGACAAAATACTCAAAGTTGGGGTCAACCTGATAAAAGCCCAAATGGCTGCTTAAAAGATTAACCTATCCATCTTGGAGACAGTATTCATTCATAATAGACAAGAAACGTGGGAGAAAACAAATCAATCAGCAGAGGATCACTGGCCTACAAAGAATGATGACCGAGGAGTCCAGCCTAAACACTTCAGTGGTCTGCACCCACCAAAGCAAGTCAAAACCATAAATTAAGAGAAATATCTAAGGGATTCACAGGGTCAAGAGAAGCAATTCCTTTACCTATCTAACCTATTTTGCAAAGAGTTGCTTTATATATACTTCTTTTTTTCTTAATCCTCACCAGAAGATATGTTCACTGATTTACTTATTTTAGGGAGAGGGAAAAAGAAACATCCATTGGTTGCCCTCTGCACGTGCCCCGACCTCTCAGGTGCTTGGGAGGTCGCTGTCAGCATGAGCTACACCCACGGCCAGGGCTGCATATCCTTCTGTACCACCGTTTACAAGCTCCAAACCGTGAGGGGAAGAGCAGATTCAAGATGTGGGTCACACGGTCACTAAGAGACCCCAAATAATAGGTAGCGAAGGGTTTCAACACTTTATCTGACACTACCAGAAGCTGGTGCATCCTCGGACCTTTAAAACCTAAATAAAAAGTCGTATATGTGCAGTAGGGCCCAAACCCACGCAATAAACCACCCCCTTCTTCCGACCTACAGTCGCTCTGCGGTGCGACTGCTGCTTCCATCAGCTCGGCGGGAGGCCTCGGCGGAGGCGGTCACGGCCAGAATACAGTCTCCGCCTGGCCGGTAGGCTCGCAGCCCCCGCCCCGCTCCGTACCCCCGAGGGGCGTGCTTGCACCTGAATAACGGGGTCCCGCGTCCCCAGGTCTTTAAGACGAACAACCGGCCCTTTACCCTAAGCACAGTGGCGGCCGCGCCGTTTAAGTTCCATTTTCGTCTGACCGCAGTGTCGACCGAGTCCCGTCTCCAGGCCTCAGGATTAACAGTGCAGCCCCAAGCAT
>NW_006286675.1:5865763-5878411 GCF_000327345.1 Myotis davidii | reverse complement strand
CGGGCCCCCCCTGACCGGCCTGGCCGGCGCGGGGGTGGGGACAGTAGAGGGGGAATGGCCGCGGCCCCGCCTCACAGCTGGCCCTTCGCCAGCGCCGCCATTTTGTTCTCGATGGAGAGGGCTCTGGCTGGGCCGGACTTCCCTCCTCCTCGTCAGCCTCCTCATCCCTGTGGTCCCTCCTTCCCTCACTCCCTAACTCCTCGCCCCTCCGCTCCTCCTGTGCGGTTGGCGGCCGCCTCGGCCCAACCGCCGTTTTTTCTGAAGGGGAGTGTGGCAGGCGGGTACGGAGTGCCGCCTCGTGAGCGACGGCTTTGCCGGCCAATTGCTGCCCACACAGGAGGGCCGGGACCTGCGCTCCTTCCTCCGAAGTTCTGCTGATTGGCTCGGGCGGGAGAGGGCGGTCCCCGCGGGGCGCTGGAATCCTGGCAGGGCGGGAGCAGGGGCGGGGCGCAGCTTGGGCTCCGGGGTCATGGGGGCGCGGCCTGGGCGGGAGCCGGGAGCACAGGAGAGCCGGCGAGGGGCCGCGCGGTTTCCCGGGGCCTGGAGCGCGTCCAGGATAGGTGATGCCGAGCAGTAGTGATAAAGGCGGCGAAGCATCTTGAGTCCACGTCGCTGACTCGTGGGGAAGACTTTTCGCAGGCTGGACACCGTCCAGGGCCCGGCTCTTTCCTGTATTTCCGGCGCACCCGCGGGCGAATCTTGAGGCTCAACTTCGTAGATTATAAAACGGGGAGAATGGGCGTTCTTGCCAGGCCGGACCTCCCTTCTCAGGACCGTTGAGTGCTCTACTCGGAAAATGGAGTCAAGGCTACTTTGTGAACCCCAGAGTGATGTAAAAATGGTGTTATTGTTGAAAATCGGGTGTAGAAGCGCCAGGAACGGAAAGCTTAAATGTATTGAGGGCTTGAGAGAACACAGGTGAATCAGGTAATTCTCTTCTCATTCATTGATTAAATGCTTGTTTGGTTAGTTTGGGGGCACTGGGGATACATCCAGAAAACTAGCTAGACAAGGCCTCTCTCCCCTCTTAGAATTGGGGATGGGGTTGAATAGGCAAATAAAAGTACGATTTCAGAGAATGGCAAATATCTGAAAAGAAATGGAACTGAATTAAAGAAGATATGAGGAGACAAATTTAGTTTGGGTGGTCAGAGAAGGCCTCTGTAAGGTGGTGCTTGAACCGAGGAACCTAAGGGGGGGCGGGGTGGGGGAGAGAGAGAGAACAAAACAAAACAAAAAAACACGAACCACAGGTGTAAAGGAAGGAAAGCATTTGATGTGATTGGGAACAGGCTGTAAATTGGTTAGAACTAGTTTGTTGTTCTTTCTATTATTTTACTCTATCTCCAGGCTAAAGTATGTGAAATATGACAAAGGTAATAGTAAATCTTCAATTTAACAATGAAAAAGAAAGAGTCAAGGAAAATACAGCCGTAAATGAGTTGCTGATAAATATATGACTTGGGGGGAAAGCCTCAGAAAATCACAGATTCAAATCCTTTGTCAGCCCCTTATATCCATCTTCAGTTCATCAGGTATTTTCGGGCCCCTGAATACCTCCGGAATTAGGTGCCAGACTGGAATACAGAGATGACTAAAACGTGTGAATGTGGTTCTATACACAAGTTATGTTTTCTCCTCTCATCCCCATATATACATACACACACACAAAATGTTTTAAGCCAAAGTTAATTACTGTGTTGGTTAACAGTGTCAGCATTTACTAGCTGTGTGACTTTGGGTATGTTACTTAACGTTTTTGAGCCTTACTAGATCCTTCTAGAATTGAGGATTAAGTGGGTCAAAGTAAATAAAGCGCCTTGCACATAGTAAATACTAATAATTGGAATTAAAGGATATAAATGGTGAAATTTTTAGTCATGTGGTATAGGGGCAAAACACTGGATTGGAACACTGGGGTTCTAGTTTTGACTGTTCTGCTTTTGGTTATTAATTGGCATCCAGACCAAAAATTTGTTTAGAAAACAAATGGAACCAATAGTCTAGCAAAAAGTATGGGTTACTTTACAATTTACAAGACTCTTACAAGCATTACGTTGTTCATACCCAACTAGAACCGATGTAATTGTGGAGGTCCTTTTCCTGCTGTTTTAAAACTTTCTAAGATGTTCCATCATTTTCTTATCGCTGTACCCCTGACCCCCGCGCTCTAAACACACTGGCTTGCCTTCAACTTCAACCGTGACTCACCTTAACCCCAGGCCCTTTCACATGCTGTCCCCTCAGCCTGAAATCCTCACAAGCCCTCTCCCACCCTCCCACCCCCATACACACACACCACACACATACACACCCTAGTCCTGCAGATCTCAGCTCAAGCATCTCTTCCTCAGGGTAGCCCTCTCTGATGCCCAGTGCCAATCTAGATCAGATTCTTTTACTACACTGTATTTTTCCATTATAACCTTAGTCTCACTTTGTAATTATACTCCATTATATGATTGATCGATATGTGTTCCCCTCATCTTGAGGTAAACTGCATGAGAGCAGGAATTATTTTGTTCATTATATTTCCAGCATTTAGCAGAGTGCCTGGCACTATTTGTTGAGTGAATTAATTGATAATTTAAGATATCACTGGTAACTAAGTTACCGCTCATTAATAGTATCTTTTTGTGGGGGCTTGTTTGGCAATTCAGATAGCAGTGCCAGCAATAAAATGTCTGTTACAGTATTTGGATGATTTTAGAAAGTGGCCCCTCACAGATGGCACTGACTGGAGACATGAATTTCTTTTTACCCACTTATATGTTGATTTTATGTTTAGTTTTTTTTAAAGACCAGAAATAGATAACTTAATAATAAACTGAATTACAAAGTAAATTAATGAGTTCATATGGAACTCATTAATAAACAAATAGTCCAAATATAACCATGTCATTTACTTTAACTCAGCGGTTCTCAACCTGTGGGTCGCGACCCCTTTGGCAGTCGAATGACCCTTTCACAAGGGTCGCCTAAAACCATCCTGCATATCAGATATTTACATTATGTTCATAACAGTAGCAACATTACAGTTATGAAGTAGCAACGAAAATAATTTTATGGTTGGGTCACAACATGAGGAACTGTATTTAAAGGGCCAGAAGGTTGAGAACCACTGCTTTAAATGAAGAAACAAAGCACCAATATGATTTTCTTGAAATTAAAAATGCTAGTCATTGTTTCTCTATCACAGGGGAGAGAAGTAGGTTTGCAGGGAGATGAGAGCTGAAAGTCTCTGTGGTCATTTTTATTTTTAAAAAATTTATCTTTATTGTTGAAAGTATTACAGATGTCCCGTTTAACACCATTGGCCCCCTCCACTCTGCTCTAACACTCCCCGCCCTCCCTCCCTGCAGGCCTTCACCATATTATTGTCTGTGTCCATAGGTTATGCATATACACATATAAGTTCTTTGGTTAATCTCTTCCTGCCTTCCCTCTGAGGTTCATCAGTCTGTTCCATGCTTCCATGTCTCTGGATGTACTTTGTTCATCAATTTATTTAGTTCATTAGATTCCACATGTAAGTGAGATCATGTGGTACTTGTCTTTCTCTGCTGGCTTATTTCATTTAGGATAATAGCCTAAGCTACTCTCTTATTTATATATATGTTTATTTATTCACTTACTAATTTATTTATTATTTTAAATTTATCTTTATTGTTGAAAGTATTACAGATGTCCCGTTTAACACCATTGGCCCCCTCCACTCTGCTCTAACACTCCCCGCCCTCCCTCCCTGCAGGCCTTCACCATATTATTGTCTGTGTCCATAGGTTATGCATATACACATATAAGTTCTTTGGTTAATCTCTTCCTGCCTTCCCTCTGAGGTTCATCAGTCTGTTCCATGCTTCCATGTCTCTGGATCTACTTTGTTCATCAATTTATTTTGTTCATTAGATTCCACATGTAAGTGAGATCATGTGGTACTTGTCTTTCTCTGCTGGCTTATTTCATTTAGGATAATAGCCTCCAGGTTCCTCCATGCTGTCTCAGAGGGTAAGAGATCCTGCTTTTTTACAGCTGCATAGTATTTCATTATGTAAATCTACCACAGCTTTTTTATGGACTCATCTGCTGATGGGCACTTGAGCTGTTTCCACATCTTAGCTATTATAAATAGCTCTGCTGTGAACATAGGGCTGCATGTATTCTTTCTGATTGCTGTTTCAGGATTCTTAAGGTATATTCCTGGAAGTGGGATCACTGGGTCAAATGACAGTTCCATTTTTAATTTTTTGAGGAAACTCCATACTATTCTTCATAGTGGCTGCACCAGTCTGCATTCCCACCAGCAGTGTACTAGGGTTCTCTTTTCTCCACATCCTCGCCAGCACTAGTTTGTTGATTTGTTGGTGCTAGCCATTCTGGCAGGTGTGAGGTGATACATCATTGTCATTTTAAGTTGCATCTCTCTGGTGATTAGTGATTTTGAACATTTTTTCTTATGTCTCTTGGCCATCTGCATATCTGCTTTGCAGAAGTGTCCATTTAGGTCCTTTGCCCATTTTTTCATTGTATTATTTATCTTCCTTTTGTTAAGTTGTATGATTTCTTTATATATTTTGGAAATTTATCCCATATTAGATGTATAATTTGCAAATATGTTCTCCCATACAGTGGGATCCTTCTTCATTTTGTTGATGTTTTCCTTAGCTGTGCAGAAGCTTTTTATTTTGATGTAGCCATTAATTTTATTTATTCTTCCAAAGATAAATGGATTCATGTAACAGAATTATTGAAGAATAAACTTTTAATTGCTTTCCCAAGTTTAAAAGCTTACTTTGCAAAGTATATGTTAAGCTTCCACCTGAAAGTCTGGTAAATAGACCATTTTTGCTGACTTATTTTACATACTACTTACTTTTTATGTGTTTTTATTTTTTATTTTAGAGAGAGAAGGGAGAGAGAGAAAAAAATCAATGATACAGAGAAACATTCATCAGTTGCCTCCTGCACACACCCCTACTGGGCATGGAGCCTGCAACCCCATGTGCCCAGACTGGAATCACACTGCTGAACTTTCGGTGCATGGGACATGGCTCAACCAATTGAGCCACACTGGCCAGGGCTATATAATACTGATTTTAAAAATAAAATGTTATAATATTTTAAAACCAATTAGCAGTCACACTTTTATTTAAATCTTTGGTTTTGGATTCTTCTATCCGGTTACAGGAATTTTTGGTACCACTTGTTCAACAATTTTGATTCCTTGAATTAATTACTCAGGGTAACTAAGAAACTGATAGTTTAATGTTGTTTTACAACATGAAAATACTTATTTATTGCTTTCAACAGTTGTATTTAAGATGACCTTGAAATTTTGTTCTCATGAACATGCCTTTACAGAAAATAAAATCCATATGTGTAATAATCTTACTTTTTGAGGAATTCCGGAAAATCTTAACATTTGTCTCCAAGAAGTCAAGTAACAGTTAAACGCCTGTCTCTGGAACCTTGAGTGGGTAGCCTATCTGAGGCTTATAGATTTCCCACTTTTAAAATGTGGAGGTGGGAACCAACACTGAGATTGGGGCCAAGAGTAGGAGTCACTTGTCCAGGTTACATAGAATAAGGCAGGTGGACCTGTGTAGAGCAGACCCCCTTCAACCTTGGTACTGAACCACTGACCTTTTGGGTCTAGCTGTCTTAGTGTCTCCACATATTGAGGGCTCTCATTTGGGGTTTTTATCTTTGAGTTCTCTTACCTGTGTGTCATATGCTCCTTCAGTCCCAAAGCACGTTCTAGAGCAGATACTAGTTCCCTTTAATCAGTACCACACAGGAGGAATCTGTGAAGGAATCCATCTTAGAGCTCAAGTCCAGCCTCACACCTGATGCAACACTTTGCAAGAGTTTTGTTTAGCTCTTTTTACTTTATTACTGGTAATGAGAAACTTAAATAACGTTGACTTTTCCTCCATGTGTGATTATCTTCTTTAACGTGATGTACACATTCGTGTTCCTGTCGCACATTGTAAAAGATAAGCTCTTATTTGTTGGAGTCTCACTTGCAACCTAACATGACTGGAGCCTGAGATTCTCGTTGTAATTCCCTCCCATCCCTGCCACTTCTTCCCCATATCCCTTGCCATCTATTTCTGCTAACTGTTCCCCATCCTCTCTTCAGTTGCCTTAAGTGCTAGAGAGTTTTAAGCAACAGGAGCTCTGTACCAAAAGTCATGACTGTTTGGAAATTGCAACTCAACTAGCATAGCTCCCAATAATGAGTGGTAGTGGATAGAAAGGATGACAGTTCAGACGAGGGCGTTGGCATAGGCATTATTACAAGGAGAGAAGGAGCAGATTGATACCCCTGGCATCTGGAGTCTTGGAGCAGAGGTATGGGAAGTGAATTATTAGGTTGAGAAAGAAATAGGCTAGCCGAAACTGGTTTGGCTCAGTGGATAGAGCGTCGGCCAGCGGACTGAAGGGTCCCAGGTTCGATTCCGGTTAGGGGCATGTGCCTGGGTTGCGGGCACATCCTCAGTGGAAGATGTGCGGGAGGCGGCTGGTCAATGTTTCTCTCTCATCGAAGTTTCTAGCTCTCTGTCTCTCTCCCTTCCTCTCTGTAAAAAATCAATAGAATATATTTTAAAAAAAGAAATAGGCTAGCTCAGACACTCAACTGTTGTTTTTGCTTCACTCCTGGACTCCAGGTAGCCTATAATGATGAAAGCTAACCTCGGGGAAAGTGTGATTTTTTAGGGACAATAAAAATTAACTCTCCCACTGTAATAGGCCTGAAGTCCCTACATAGGAGGTGAAACCTTTCATTCCATAATTATTCTAAGCCCTGGAAATGTTAATAAGTTGATAGGGAGGAGTTCCATTCCAAGTGTAAAAGAGGGTATCATTCTGTCCTGTTTGGATTAGTGGGAGGTGTGAAAGAAGGTATTGAGGCCTAGAAAATTGGGTGAATGCTACTGAAGAGTGAGGAGGAGAAGCTGGCAGTGCTAGACTCAAACTTGAAGGCTTCATGGTTTGACTGGGAGAAATCTTACTTACCTTTATTGTTCACGTATTGATAGCAAAAAAAAAACAAAGGTAGACAAAAAAAAAAAGTGTCTTACTGTCTGCCCACACATGCACTTTCAATAACTGCCTGCCTCTGTACCACTCTCATTCTCTTTCTCTCACTCTCCCTTATTGCTTCTGCAATAATACATCTTTTTACTAGGTTAAGTAAACCCGGAATTGAAAAATCACCTTTACCATGGTTGAAAGCACAGAGTTTAGGTCAGCCCTTGGCTGAAAAGACTGGTAATCAGAACATGTTTGTTACTTAATGCAATGTGGATTTTTTAAAAATTAAATTTAAATTTGTTTCTTTTCTAAAGTAAAAGATTTTTTTTAAAAAAGGAAATTTTCAAATGAAGGAAAGATAGCATTGCATCAAAAGGCACATACTAAGAATGTTGTCAATAGATAATGTGACTTTACGTGAAACATGTAATGAAACCAATTTTACCATAGGCTACTGGATATAAACAAGAGTTACGTTTCTAGGGTATCTCATCAACGTTATAATAAAATAACATTATTCAAGGACCTGCTGTATTTAGGAATTAGTGATTGTATAAACTAGTTATTAAATGATCTAGCTTATTGATTCAAGCAATTTGTTCCCTAGCTGCTCTGTCACTTTAAAAGATTCCTTCCTCTTGACTTTTTCTGAGAAATTATTTTGAAGGATACTGATATAGAGGGGATGTTGTGTTCTTAGAGTCAGAGAGGCCTGGAAGACTTGAAACAAGTTGATTAAACTTCTGAATTTTTTTTTTTCTGTTGTATTGGTAGTGCTAATAATACCTAATCAGAAGGTATTTTAAGGATTAAATGATGCCTCCTTTTATATAAGGCACATTGTAAATTCTGAGGAAGTCTGTCCTGCTTTCCTTCCATCCATCTGTCCCTGGATATAAACAAGAAATGAAGAGAGTTCTTATCACCCTTACACTTAGGCCCCCAGAAAGGTGAGGAAAATCATGCAGTGATTTTTTTTTTTTTTTTCAGGAAGTCACACAGAAAGTTGTAGCACTGCTCTGGTAACATGAGAACTCCATAGATGAGAACCACTTCTTTCCACACTGTTCAATCTTTACCACCTCACCTCCCACCCCCTAACACACATATATCATTTGCTGTCCCTTTCTTGTAGTCCAGACTTGTAATAAGTTTCTTGTGTAGGGCAGGGAATCACCTAATCTAAAAGCAAGTAATCTTTGAGTTTAAGTAGTGGCAGGGTTTCTGATTGAAGTGGCAGGATGTATATCTGAACTTGACCTTAGAGCAGCCGTGGGCAAACTACAGGCCCGCGGGCCGGATCCGGCCAGTTTGAAATGAATAAAACTAAAAAAAAAAAAGACCGTACCCTTTTATGTAATGATGTTTACTTTGAATTTATATTAGTTCACACAAACACTCCATCCATGCTTTTGTTCCAGCCCTCCGGTCCAGTTTAAGAACCCATTGTGGCCCTCTAGTCAAAAAGTTTGTCCACCCCTGCCTTAGAGCATCCCCATGAGCCTTTCTTTTGATGAACATTTTATTATATTAAATCTGCCACTTGATTACCATATCCTGGTTTCAAGTCTTGATCTATGATTTCAAATCTTTAGCTATGTATTTCTCTCTCTTTTAAAATCCTCTTTCAGGCTATCTAGATTCTTCAGTTTTTATTTTCCCATGAGTATGAATAAAAAGACTCTGACAGCCCAACTGGTGTTGCTCAGTGGTTGAGCGTTGACCTATGAACCAGGAGGTCACAGTTCGATTCCCAGTCAGGGCACATGCCCTGGTTGTGGGCTCAATCCCCACTGGGGCATGCAGGAGGCAGCCAATCAATGATTCTCTTTCCTCATTGATGTTTCTATCTCTTTCTCTCCCATCCTCTCTGAAATCAATAAAAAGAAAAAAAGACTCTTGACAGTCACAGCATAACAAAGCTTACGCTGAATATCTTGGGCCTATCAAGAAGTTCTATTACCTATGTAGTATTTTGAAAATAGTTATTAGGTATTGGTTTATTTTTAAATATTTATGAGATTTATCTTGATTTAGTCCTTTCATTTTTCCCAGTTAATACAATTTAACAATGAATTACAAATGCTATGTGAGCATATGATGCATGTAAATATAGTTAATTTCATGTGGATCTTATGTCGAAATGAGAGACCTATTTCTAAGTGTAATACACATTTTATAAATTTGAGTTATTGCTTTCAAATTTCTTTGAGAAAGTAAAAGTGGCACCATCTTCTTGCACCAATAGTAGCTTCCATGTATCATATGTCTGTTATGCGCCTGGCATTGAGTTAGGCTCTTACATACATATTTAAGATCTAATCTTCACAATAACCTCGTGTGGTTTAGTATCAGAAAGATCGACTTAGTGCCAAAGCCTTACAACCCAGTATATTTGTTTAGATGAGAAACTATCAAGACAGTAGATATTTTTTAATGTTATATAATTATGGGCCATGCAATACATAAATATGGATAATATGAATCAGTTGATTGTGAAGGGAAAGGAAGGCTCACCCATTCCTATCAATGAAGACAGAGTTTCCTTGTCCCAGGGCTTGTTTATTGTCATTTGAGACCCTGGCTCCTAAGCCTGCCCCTGTGGAGAACATAGCTGAGCTGTCCTGGTGACTTACTGGGTATTCAGGTGTTCACAGTCAGAGCCCAGCTTTCTCTGCAATGGGGTTTGTAGCTTTGCTTCACAAAGGAAACCTTGGTTGCAAAGTTTGGTCAGCTGTACACTTTTTGTGAGCCCAGAAGAGCTTATTCAAAGTCACCTCAGTTTTCTCTACTTCTTTGTTATTAAAAGGGTGATATTGATCTCATTGGAGTTGAAAGAATATGTTATAAAACCTACGCTTGCATAAAGACAAGCAATAATAGTTTTACTTCCATCATCCTATGGTCTGTATTATAGTTTTTATGTACTGTGCCCTGTTGTCATACATGGGCAATACAGGAAAAACTCACATTCCTACTATGTCGTCTTTCAATCTTCAAGTTAAGTTTAAGACTATGCCTTCATACTTCATAGTCTTTGTTGCCACCACTTTCTAACTGGCCCTCCATTTGTAGTCTCTCCTTTTTTATCATCACATTGTTGCCTAAAGGAATTTTTTAAGATCCAGATGTGATTACTTCATTTTTCTGCCAAACCTCTGATAGTTCTCTGTTACCTATCGTATGAGCCTCTCTCCTCCCCTGACCTCTCCAATAATCCCCCACCAGATTTCCTACTGTTCCTCAAATATGTCGTTCTCTTTCATACCTACCAGTTTGTATGAGCTGTCATCTCTGCTTAGAACTCTCTCCATCCTCCTCTTTGCTTATTGAATTTCTACTCTTGCTTCAAGACCCAGCTTCTCTCCTCTAAAACTACCACAAGCAGAGCGAGGTGCTACTTCCTTTGGATATTCATTGTAGCATTTAACACTGCATAGCTTTTATTTCTTTCTAAAATTCTTCAAGGACAAAGACTTTCTCCCCCTTTTATTATTGTCATTGTTAATTCTCAGCAGTCAATTCATTTACTATTTCACAGCAGTTGCTTAAAAAGGATTGGTAGTTAGTTGTTCAACTTGATTAGCTTAAAATTACCCTTGAAAAATATTCTGTAGCAGTTTCTTTTTTTACTTAAGCTATTTGGTCTTTTCCGGAACATTACTTGTGTGTGGGAGCTATCTTCAAGGGTTAGGGAGCCGAATACGTCAGGGACCAACCTTTGAAGACCTCAAGTTTCTGTACCAAGAAAAATAATGTTTTGTTCACAGTGCTTGTAAGTATAGTTCCTGGTGTAATCATTCAGGAAATGTCAGTTACTCTCAGTATTACCATGCTTAGCTCCACCAGCCAAGAAGGTTGTTTTTATTTGTTTTTATTTTTTTTAATATATTTCATTGATTTTTTACAGAGAGGAAGGGAGAGAGATAGAGAGCTAGAAACGTCGATCAGCTGCCTCCCGCACATCTCCCACTGGGGATGTGCCCGCAACCCAGGTACATGCCCTTGACTGGAATCGAACCTGGGACCTTTCAGTCCGCAGGCCGACGCTCTATCCACTGAGCCAAACCGGTTTCGGCAAGAAGGTTGTTTTTAAATGTTTTTTTTTTCTAGTTTGTAGTATCAAAACAGTAGGTTGTTCTTTTTTTTTTTTTTTTTCAGACTTCAAATGCAAAATTATATTGTGCTAGTGACTGGTTTTTCAAACTACATGTGGGCACAATACACTGTACCCTGGAGCTTCTCATTTTAGGGGGATGCCCCCTAATTGACAACCATTGTCAAAGTGGTCTACCTTTCCTTCCTACTATGTGGTCTTTCTGTCTTTAGGATTACCTATTTCTGTGGTAGCAGTAAGAGAAGCTCTCAGGTGAGAGCTTACCCTCTGGCATTATCTTTTTTTTAACCTATGCACTTGAGTTAAATATTTTCACTGATGTCTTTCATTGTGATATCCTGAAAGAAGGCCCTCTTTCTTATTTATATATGAGAATAAAATACGGTTTGCGACTTAGCATATTTTCAAAAATGATGAAATGGAAAATATTTTTTGAAATTACCCTCTCACTTATCTGCTTTCACTGGATTTAAATCTTTATTGAAAGCACTTTTCATAATTTCTCTTTCAATACCTCTCTCAATGTTATTCTCACTCTTTGTCTTTGCTTATTTTTCCAGAAGGTGCACATTCCTCCTTGTTCATTTTTAAGCAGTTCCAAAACTGCTGTTGATGATGCCTGAAGCTGCTTTGGAGGCAGAAAACCAAGAGTGAGATCAAGAATTGTAAGAATTTAAGTTATAAAGAAAGGTTGCTGCTTCGGGTCATGAGTGTTTGAGATAGTTAAGGAAGTTGGTATGGGCAAGAGAGCAAAATGGGGTGGGAGGGTGCACTTGCCCTAACAGAGCAAGGTTTATTATAAAGCTGCAGTAATAAGATAATGGTAGTGGTATGGAGAAAGATAAGTATAACAGTAGTGGAATAGAATAGGGAACCTAGAATTACATCCACACATATAGCCTGAGATATGGTAGGCAAAAAGGATAGGTTGTTTAGAAATGGTCCTGGAAAATTGATTATCCATACAAGGGGGTAAAAATGGATTCTTCCCATCAAACTCAAAAATCAATTTACAGATGGATTGAGGACTTAAATGTGAGGGACAAAACTCTTTAACATTTATAATACATAACATTATACTTTTAAAAAAATCCTCACCCAAGGATATGTTTTTATTGATTTTAGAGAGAGAGGAAGGGGAGGAAGGGAGGCAGGAGGGGGGGGGAAGAGAGAGAGAGAGAGAGAGAGAGAGAGAGAAATGTCAATCGGGTGCCTTCCACATGTGCCCCAACCAGGGGTTGAACCCGCAGCCTAGGTATGTGCCCTGACTTGGAATTGAATCCACGACCCCTCGGTGCATGGGATGATGCTCTAACTCTGATTCTCAACCTTCCTAGTGCCACAACCCTTTAACACAGTTCCTTATGTTGTGGTGACCCCCAACCATAAAATTATTTTCGTTGCTACTTCATAACTGTAATGTTGCTACTGTTATGAATCGTAATGTAAATATCTGTTATGCAGATGGTCTTCGACGACCCCTGTGAAAGGGT
>NW_006286675.1:5857448-5865692 GCF_000327345.1 Myotis davidii | reverse complement strand
AGGGGTCGCGACCCACAGGTTGAGAACCGCTGCAACTGATCGAGCCACACCGGCCAGGGCATAACATTATACTTTTGACCTTCAGGTAGGATAGGATTTTTATAAATAAAACATAAAAGTACAAATTATAAAAGAAAATATTGACAAATTCAGCTTATTAAATTTAAGAACTGCTATTCATCAAAAGACACCATAAAGTAAATAGATGTGCTACATAGCAGAAGATATTTATGATTTATGTAATCAATAAAAAATTAATATTAAACTTTTCTAAACTAAACACGTTAATTACTACATCTTCCTTTGTGACCTAACATCTAGAATCACTGGTCGTTAGCAGTATCTTGGAGCCCCCAAGTCCTATGTGAGGTTGATTGGCCTGTAAATTTAGTGTTCAAGTGAGTCATTACAGACAATTTTCTGAGTTACTAAGTCATCTTTATCAGGCCGCCAGTCATCTATTAAATCCACTTCAACTCAAAACTTGAAGGATTAAGCTACCTCTTTTAGGGAAACCCAATAGATATGTCTTTCTAGTACTCTTATTTCTATAGTAAATAATAATATTCCCAGTTGATATTTCTGGCATGCAAATTCATAAATTTCTTGCATCAAACAGCTGTTAACCCTTTGCGGTCATTTGTCTACTCTCAGCCACCAAAGCTTTTTTACCGTTCCGGTTGTATGTCTGCTCTCAGCCACTACAGCAAGGAACCGTACGAATCTTAACTCTATTCATTCATGTATCAGTTCATAATTTCTCTGAAAGCTCTTAAGTGTCTAAGCGACCTTGTCACAAACCAAAACATTGCCCTGACAAATCGGAGTTATCGAAACTCAATATAAACAAACGTGGTGGTTCCACACTCGCCATGCAAAACACCGTGGCGAGTCAGTCGCCTTTTGAGAGAGAAGAAATTGACAAGCTTTGGAGATACTTCGCAGAATTTCAAATAAAGCTTTGCAAATTACGTTTAACTGTAATTAGTCATTCTCGCTTGTTAAGATATTTCAAAATAATACTCCAAAATGGCAAAAAGAAAGTTACCGAAAGAAGTGTACTGCGAATCTGAAAGTAACGATGAAGAGTTTTATTTTGGCACCTTGAATACTGACTCTGACGTAGAAAGTAATAACGTTTGTAGTGATTCTACTAGTAGTGACGTAGTTCCAAAAGAGAATTAATAAATCTTGTTTATCCTTCATAATCTTGCATGTTATGTATCACTGCTCTTTCAATGGAAATTCCGACCAGTACGACACCCATGTCCAAATTTAATACGACCACAAAGGGTTAATAACAGCAACAGAAATGCTTGTAACACCTAAAAGTGGTAAAATTAATAGTTGCAGCTGCATGTTTAGATTTTATTTCTTATATAATACCTATTGGCTATCTTTATCCACTTTATTCCTTAGAGAATTCTTTTGAGAGCTCTGTTTTTATAGAAAAAGAAAGAACTCTAGACTTTTCACATGCAATAATTGTGTTTTTAACAACAATCAAGTTAAGAAACTTTTCTGATACATGTGAAATGATTTTTTCCCCTCTATTTCTTTTAGTTGGAACTAAACTATAACTAGGGGGAAAGATCATAGTGTTTCTCTATGATTTTTCTTCTAGAAACAATGAAAAGTAAACAAAAGTTAGAAGTCTTAACTACTTAATTAAAAAGAATAAATAACCAGAAACATTACCTCTGTAATTTCAGATCATGTACTGTTATGTGAAGATGAATTACTGACACTGGTGACCTGGTATCCTTGTGGCAGTTGGTGCAGTACCTGCTCTTACAGGATGTTGTCTCCTTGAAGGCAGGAGCCAATTATTTTATATTTATCAATCACAGTTTCATTCTCCTATATCTCTCATTACCATGTTGGCAATAAAGTAATATGAAGGGGAATTATGATCATAGAAGGAACTATCTAATAGTGGATAGAATGATAAAGGAAGTCACCAGAGAGTGGAAAGGCTTGATAGAGATCAGTGCTTATAAGTACTACTTAGAGGCCCAGTGTACAGGATTCATGCACTGGTGGGGGCATGTCCTGTGGGGATCGGTAAGCTGAGCAGCTGTGGACCCGTCCTCTGAGTGGCTGCTCCCACTGTGGGAACGCACTGACCACCTGCGTTGAGCTTCTGCCCCCTGGTGGTTAGTACGCATCATAACGACTGGTCCACCGGTCGTTCCGCCATTTGGTCACTGGGCTTTTATTATATAGGATAATATTATAGGTAAGAACTACAGGAAAGTGTTTATAAAATTACATTGTGAAGTAGTCTAATTTGTGATTGAGGAAGGGCCAAACAAATTAAATGTGTATGCATTTGTATATATTATACATTCAGTAGTACCATATAGTTTTTATATGTAAATGCTGGAAATAAATACCAGAGCTTTGTTCTCCTGTTAATCATGGGACCTGTGCAGTCAATAATGAAGTCTTTCTGATTTGTCCAGGAATTAGGTATACAGTGGAATTTCTTTATCCTGAATTCTTTGTGGTAGAGTATTCTAATGGCATGGGTTTAGGGACTATTCAGGGTAGCTATGTTTTATGACCTGAAGAGACCAGTAGGTCTGTTACATCAAAAATGCTAGTACTCAAATGATCCTGGCCCAGGCCCTGATATTTTTCAATTTTTGGTCTTTAGATCTTCCTCAATTTTTACAAATGACCACACTGTTGTTATTCTATTAATAGGAAGCTGAATTGTCTTGTTTTTCTAATTTAATGAAGACTTAAAATATAAATGATAAATGTATGGGTACCATGTTCTTAGCCCACTTTAGTAATGCAGTCTACTTACATTTTTCTTTGTTAATGATAGTATTTGCCTTTTCACTTAAGAGTGAGGTGTGTTAGCACCTGGGTAGGGTTCTCACACTGCCAATAGTAACAGAAGTATAGTTGATGATAGCAATCTACTGCTCTGTATTCAAAGTTGACCACGCCTTTCTCAGATAGCCACTTTGTTATTCAGCATAATGTTGCAGGGAGTTAAACAAAAAGGTGTGATTCCCATCTCCCTGAGAGGTGAACCAAGCTGTTACAACCCAAGAGACCTGATAATTAAAGTTCCAAATCCATCTTTGTCTGTATTTACCAAGGAAAGTCTTGTTTCCAAATTGAAAGTACAGCTTTAACTCCAAGGTTCTGTCTTAGTTCCTTCGACATTTGACACTTTGCTAATATTGTTTATGCTAATTAAATTTGGTACCTGTCATTGAAGAATTTGGTACAGCATATCCAGATATGCTTAGCCTTGTTTTCTATAGAAGGAAAAATCTGTACAAAACATTACCAAAGATGAATTTTGATTGCTGATATTTTTCAAGTAGCCTGGTTTCTCCCCACCTGATAGAAGTTGCTGCATCTTTCCAAACAGGTTCTCTAATGATCTTGCTTCACCATGGCTACAAATATGGAGGGGCTGGTTCAGCACAGAGTGGGGACCCAGCAGGTGGCTGAGGTGAGTGACAGGGGCTAGCACAATAGCTGGCACCCTTGCTTTTGATAGGAAAGTACATCAGTGTGCTCTGTTGTTTGAAAACAGTCCCAATGAAGTCAGGATGTAATCTAAATCCAAAGCAGGATGATGCTGCCATGGAAGAAAAAATGAAAATGACAAGAACGTTTACTCCTACTATTCTTTTGCATGAATAGGGTGGCCTAGCTGCATACAGTAGGTGACTTTAAAAAATTTCACCTTGAAAACTAAAAGAATCTGGTGCTTATCAAACATGTGGGTACAGCTTTAACTCCAAGGTTCTGTCTTAGTTTATTTCACATTTGGCACTTTGCTAATATCATAGTATGGTGGAAAACCCAATTATATGCATTCTGCAGTCATTATTGACCATCTACCTTGTACTGGAGATTTTGCTTAGTGCTGAGAAATATGGAGATGACTGAGCCATTGGTCCTTCCTTTAGCATTCTCAGGAATGGGTTAAAAAGTAATTATAAAGCAGAGTGAGAAGTACAGTTCCATGGGAGGAAGGTGATCCTGGAAGTGGGTCTTGACTGACAAGTAAACATTTGTCAGACCCAAGGAAGTGGGGTGGTAGAAATCAGAAACCTATAAAAAGTCATGAAGTAGCTAGGTATGTTCAGGCAACTTGAGGTGTAAAAGAGGGAAATAGGGCCAGATCTTTTCACTCTGTACCAGGTCCTATGAATAGTCTTCAATCATCACAACAACCATACGAGTTTAGGATGATCATTATTCCCATTTCATAAGTGAGGAAAGCAAGGCTCAAAGGCAAGTAATTGACTAAGGGCACACTAATTCAGTTCTGTTTCACTTCTTCCAATAAACCATGCATCATATTGCAACTAGGAGCGATTAGAAGGATTCAGATTTATGTTTTTGAATAGTACTCATATTTCTAGGGTAAAAATGCAAATTTTCAAAAAATGTACCTTTAAAGAAAGGATTTTTAAAATAAAAACTAAGTGCACACATACCTGTTTAAACCAATAAAAGTAGTGAGCAGGTTTTTCAGATTTTAGATCAACCATGAACTTTAAGGCAACAGTGTAACCAATCATTCCCTTCCTCCAACAAATAATGATTAATATTAACTAACTATGATAATAGATGGATTTCACACATTTTTTTTAGTATTATATTTTTGAAAGGCCTATCAACTATCAAAATGCTTGTGGTTATTTGTTGCTTTAGTTTCTGATAGGAATAATTTTCTTGAAAACCATTATGTGTTTTTTTCAAATATTTAGGGTTATTTTGCATTTAATACAGTTTCCAATTCAGGGTGATTTGGAGATTAGTTGTGGATCACTGCTGTGAATAGTCATCATTAATTCTTTAGGGGAAAAGTTTAGTAACCTATAGTAACTTATACATTTTGTGTATGTATTCAGAAAATTTGCTACCTAAAATTTTTGGTCAGGTACGTTATTTCCTTCAGGAAATGGAGTTTTATATAGTATTAACTTAGTGCAACTATTGTTACCCATGGCAATTTTAGGTTGTTAATGTTACCCAGTGCAGTTTTAGGAGATTTCCAAAATAAGAGAGGCATTCTTAATAGGAGTACAAAAGCAATCTTCCTACTTAAAATATTCCTTAAATTTCCTTGCTATTATTTTGAGGAATAAATGTATGTGTGTGTTCTTTGAAATTTTGAGCTTAATAACTTTGAAGCTACAATCACGTGCAACTTAACAATGGGAATATGTTCTAAGAAATTCATTGTTAAGCAATTTTGTTGTACAAAGATTATAGAATCTACCTACATAAACCTAGGTGGTATAGCCAACTTACTATATGGTGTAGGTCAGCATTTTTCAACCTTTTTCATCTCGTGGCACATAAACTAATTACTAATTACTAAAATTCTGTGGCACACCAAAAAATATTTATTTTGCTGATCTGGCAAAAAAACAAAAAAACAACAGGAATAATTTTGATTCATTCACACCCGAAGGCTATTGTGTTGGCTGTTGTCATTTTTTTATTTGACAGTCTAAAGGAAAAGAAGTTAGTGCCCTTGACTAAATAGTCAGGTATTGCATGTTTAAAACTTCTCATGGCACACAGGCTGAAAATTGCTGGTATAGCCTATTGCTTCTAGACCACAAGTCTGTACAGCATGTTACTGTACAAAACAACATAAAATTAAATCAAACAAAAGAAAATTATGCAATCAAGAGATACGGTAAACATGAGTTGTATGAGGCTGAAGTAAAGAGTACAGTCTAGCCCTGGCCGGGTGCTAAGTGGTAAGAACACTGGCCTGCACACTGAAGGGTCTCTTGTTTAATTCCCGGGCAAGGGCATGTGCCTGGGTTGCAAATTCGCTCTTGCCCTCCAGCGCATACTGGAGGCAGCTGGTAGATATGTCTCTCTCACATCAATGTTTCTCTTTTTCTCTCTTTCCCCTCCCTTCGTCCCTTTCACTCTCTCTGAAAAGCAATGGAAAAAATATCAAATGAGGATTAACAACAACCAAAAACACAGTATACTCTAAAATAATGATAAAAAGTATAGTATAAAAAAAAGTATAGTATAGCCCTAGCTGGTTTGGCTCAATGGGTAGAGCGTCAGCCTGCAGACTGAAAGTTCCCAGGTTCGATTCTGGTCAAGGGCCCGAGTTGCAGGCTTGATCCCCAGTAGAGGGCATGTAGGAGGCAGCCAATCAATGATTCTCTATCATCATTGATATTTCTATCTCTCCCTCTTCCTTCCTCTCTGAAATCAATCTATACACACACACACACACACAGACACACACACACATACACATATATACATATATATAAATTAAGTATAGTATAGTATAGTATAGTATAGTATAGTAAATACATAAACCATTAACAGTTGCTTATTATCATTATCAGGTATTATCTCTATATAAAAAGGCTAATATGCTAAGTGTTCATCCATCTGGTCGCTATGATGCACACTGACCACCAGGGGGCACTCAACCCAGGAGCTGCTGTGACACGCACTGGCCATTTACAGAGAAACGGCACCATGGACCTGGTGCCCATAAAACAATACTCAGCTTCCCCCAAGTGGGACACAGGCCCCGCCACCACCCCGGAGCGACATCCCACCAAATCGCAGCCAAAGCTGCCAAGACCCCATGGTGCAAAATGTGGCCCACAGCCAAGCCCAGCCCAGAAACGTGGCTGTGGGTGCCGGGTAATAATGTCACATAGCACACCCAGCTTCCTCTCCCTAGCAACTAGCCTCCTTGGAGCTTCTTCAGCCCAGGAACACAACTTGCTTTATAGCCAGGTGCAAACATTTTACAGTTCAACCAAATATTTGTGAAACATTTTCCCATGCCTCATCTCATTTGATCCTCACAGAAGTCCTGGAGTAGGTAGATAGGAGACTCGGTAGAATCCTATTTTCTTTTCATTAACCAGAAAACGGAGATTTAGAAAATTTAGAAACTTGACCCCACTGAAAAGAAGAAATGGTAGACCTTGAAAATGACTTCAAGTTTTCTCACTGCACAGAATAGAGTCAAACACTGCTGCAGTTAAATATTTTACCCTTTGTCCTCCCTGCATGATCTACAATAATAATCGGCTTCGTATTGATATTTACTGTTATGTTGCTCAGTCACCTGAGAGAGAAGTTGTGGTGCTTCACTGGCCTGGAAAAAGTTTAGCTAAATCAAAAAGCAGGTCTAATTAAGCAAGTTTATTCTATCCTATATAATAAAAAGCTAATATGCAAATTGACTGAAAGGCAGAATAACCAGTCACTATGACGCTCACTGACCACCAGGGTGCAGACGCTCAATGCAGGAGCTGCCCCCTGGTGGTCAGTGTGCTCCCACAGGAGTGCTGCTCAGCCAGAAGCCCTGAGCCGGGCTCATGGCTGGCAAGCACAGCGGTGGTGATGGGAGCCTCTCCTGTTCCGCAGTAGTGCTAAGGATGTCCCACTGCTGGCTTAGCCCCACTCAGATATCCCCCGAGGGCTCCTGGACTGCGAGAATGTGCAGGCCGGGCTGAGGGAGAGGGACACCCCCCACCCCCACAAGTGCACGAATTCCTTGCACTGGACCTCTAGTCTACACTAATCTACACTAATAAAAGAGAAACATGGTAATTGGCGTACGACCGCTACCCTTCCCATTGGCTAATCAGCGAGATATGCAAATTAACTGACAGCCAAGATTGCGACTGGCAGCCAGGCAGCTTAAACTGAACATGAGGCTTGCTTGCTTGAGTGACGGCGGACTCCAACGTTCCCTGCCTGCCTTGCTGGCCTCTGAGCCTGCAGTTTGAACAATTGTAACAAATATAGAAGCTAAACAAAATCCCAGAAACCTGCTTTCAGCTCGCGGGGATCTCAGAGGTAGAGTTGATACAGTGTCTCGATTATAGAACCCAAACAAACCAGATACCTGCTTTCAGCAGCAGAGGCCTCAGAGTTGGAGCCAGAGCTAAACCTGGCCCAGAATAAAAAAGAAAAAGAAAAAAAGGAGCAGTTGGGAGCTTCAGTCACCCACCAGCCTCAAAAAAACCCTCAGCCCCTCACCCATACTGGCCAGGCACCCCAGTGTGGACCCCCACCATGAAGGGGGTGTGCCCAGCTGCAAACTGCCATCATCCCCTCACCCAGACTGGCCAGGCACCCCAGTGGCCACCCCCACCCCAACCTTGAAGGGGGTGTGACCAGCTGCAAACAGCCATCATCCCCTCATCCAGACTGGCCAGGCACCCCAATGGAGACCCCCACCCTGAAGGGGGG
>NW_006286675.1:5851530-5856982 GCF_000327345.1 Myotis davidii | reverse complement strand
AATAATAATTGGCTTTGTGTTGATATTTACTGCTGTGTTGCTGACAATTACCTGAAAGAGAAGTTGGGGTGTTTCACTGGGCTGGAAAAAGTTTAGCTAAATCAGAAAGCAGGTCTAATTAAGCACGTTTAGTGTATATATATATAAAAGGCTAAGTTGACTCCGGCATGCGTGATACATATAAAGCTCTCACTGGTGCCAGTCATACATGTGTGTTTCAATCTGTCATTGTCGATCATGAATTTGGTTGACACTTCTATTATAAAGGATGAATAGTGATATTAAAATATTTCTTCTAATTAATTTCCTTTCAATGTGCACAAATTTGTGCACTGGGCCACTAGTATACTGTACAAATTGTGTGTGCTAAACTTTTATTCAACTGGCAACACAGTAGCTTTCTTTTCACCAGTATCCTCACAAGCATGTGAATAATACAGTCACTAAGCAATAGGAATTTTTCAGCTCCACTATAATTATATTGGACCACCATTGTATATATGGCCCATTTTTGACTTAAATGTTGTTGTGCAGTATGTGGCTGTACATAAGGGGTGAGCAAAAGTAGATTTACAGTCATATGGAAATAATACAAATAAATAATATTATAATGAATAATACATTTCACATACAACTGTAAACCTTTTCCCCACCCCTGTTCAGTCTGATTTCAACTTTGTAAATATATCTAATATTTAACTATAGTTATATGCCATGTGCTATATGATACAGTATGCCAGGTATTATGCTAAGCTAATTTTCTCATTTAATACTTCCACTAACACTATAAGGAAAGCATTATTATTTTCCCCACTTTAAATAAGAAGAAACTGAGAGATTTATTTTGCCAGGTTTCAAACACTTATCTGAGTGACTTCAGAGCCCAGCTTTTAACCACTATACAATAAGTCAATTTTTTAAAATATCCTTAATGCTAATAGTATAATTAGTTTTCTGGATTTGCACAATTGTCTTTATACCTTCATTTTCCAGATTTTTATTGTAACACTTTGTAAGAGTCAATAGCACTCTTATTTTTAAAAATATTAATTGATTCCATGATCACGGAGTACCAGAAGTATTGAATTCGGGGTTCTGCTAAATCTATGCACTGTGGAATTGACTATAGATAAAGAACAATATGGTTAGTTTTTTAAAAAAAAGGATAGTTGACAGATGAGAATTTGTAATTAAAGCAGTGGGAGATTGATCATATCTAACAGTAGAATTTTGCTTTACATAAATGAAATAAATTTTGTAAAGGGCTTCAATATTCTTTAAACATTTAAGATTTCCCTCTCTCACTGGAAATTTAAAACAGGCACACACAGACAAGTATATATAAAGTGTATTTCTTAATCATTGCCTAAATGAAGTAAAGATACTATTCAACTCTATAAAATGTTTTGAGTCAGGAGAAATTTAGGATTAAGAGTGGAGCACTTTGAGTCACTTAACTGATTGGCAGAAAGAGACCACTCATAGACCCAAAGTATAAGTTGCTTTTTATTTTTCCACAATGGAAGTGAGGTGACTTTACATATCTTGGCAAGATTAGTCCCTGATCCCTGGGCTGTGTAAGGGGCTCAAAGCCATCAGATGTTCTTTGAACAGGAAGGTTCTGTCATCACTGAGAAAATAGCCAAATTCTTACAACCCCATTACTCTTTTTATCATCAGGGCTTGCATCACCATTGCATAAAACTTAATGTTCCATATAAGGGAATATTTAAAAACATAGGGCTTTTTCAGTTACTGAACGAAACTCGGTATTGGCAAGGCTACATCCTTAAGCAAGAGAAAGCAAAGTCATCGCTCAGGTTTCAGGTTTCCAGTATTCTGGAAAGATGTAACTCATTGTGTTAAATTTTATTATTCTGCCTTCTTACAAACTGGACATTCAAATTTTCATTTTCTTGTCAAAGTATACATATACATAGATTTAAAAGTTGGCCAATACTATGTTTGGCTTGAATTAGAGAAGCAAGCTCCTGAACCAGCCCACCCTCTTTTTATCCCCAAGTCTCTCTCTCTAAATTGATCTCTTCTGGTATTTAACTTTTTATTTATAAAAATATTCTTACTCTGTTTTGTTTTTTAAATCAGTGTAAGACATTGTCCTTTTTTGGGAGAGAGTATTTTGTTTGTTCTTTTAGTTGATTTTAGAAAGAGAGGAAGGGGAAGAGAGAGAAAGAAACATCAATTTGTTCCACTTATTTATGCATTCATTGGTTGACTTTTATATATGCCATTCACCAAGGGTTGAATCCGCAACCTTGAGGTATTGAGACAATATGCTCTAACCAACTGAGCTATCTGGCCAGGTGGGAGTTGGTGGGGTTTTTTTATTGTATAAACTGTAAGATTTATCATTATAACCATTTTTAAATGTGCAGTTCACATAATGGCATTAGGTACATTCACATTATTTTGCAAACATCACCACCATCCATCTTCAGAACTTTTTCATCTTCCCAAACTGAAACTCTGTATCCTTTAAACACTAACTCTCATTTCCCCTCCCTCCAGCCATTGGCAACCACTATTTTTACTTTCTTAATTTGACTACTTTAGGTACCTCATATAAATGGAATTATAGAATATTTGTCCTTTGTGGCTGGCTTATTTCACTTAGCATAAGATCCACATTGTAACATATCAGAATTTTCTTACCTTTTAAGACTGAAAAATATTCCATTGTATCTGTATACCACGTTTTGTTTATCAGTTTATCCATCCATGGACACCTGGGTTGCATTAACCTCTTGATTTTTTTGCAAAAAATGCTGTGATAGCCCTGGCCAGTATGGCTCAGTTGGTTGAGCATTGTCCCATGCACGGAAAGGTCATTGGTTCAATTCCTGGTCAGGGCACATGCCCAGGTCGGGAGCTCCATCCTGGATCAGGGAGCATGTAGGAGGCATCCCACTGATGTTTCTCTCTCTCCCACCATTCCTCTTTTTCTCTTAAAAAAAAAGGGGGGGGAAATGCTCTTATGAATATGGGTGTACAAATACCTTTTAAATTTCATTCTTTCGGCTATACACCCAGAAGTGGAATTGCTGGATCATATGGTAATTTTATGTTGATTTTTTTTAGGAACTGCCATACTGTTTTCCATACCAACACTTACTATTTCCTGGTTCTTGGGGTGTGTGTGTGTTTTATTATTGTTAATCCTCACCCAAGGATATGTTTTCCATTGATTTATAGACAAAGTGGAAGGGAAGGAGGGAGAAATATCGATGTGAGACAGACATACTGATTAGTTGCCTCCTACATGCACCCCAGCAGGACTGGGGTTGAACCTGCAACCCAAGTACCTGCCCTTGACTGGGAATTGAACCCAAGACCCTTCAGTGAGCAGTCCAGTGCTCTAACCATTGAATCACACCAGCCAGGGCTTAATCATTTTTTTAAAAATATATTTTATTTTTTACAGAGAGGAAGGAAGAGAGAGTCAGAAATAACAATCAGCTGCCTCCCGCACACCCCCCACTGGGGATGTGCCTGCAACCAGGGTACATGCCCTTGATCGGAATCGAACCCGGGACCCTTCAGTCCATAGGCCGACACTCTATCCATTGAGCCAAACCAGTCAGGGCTAGGGCTTAATCATTTTTAAATAAGAAGTTCAATAGTGTTAATTATACTCATATTGTTGTGCAGTGGATCTCCACAACCCTTTTATTTTGTAAAACTGAAACTATATTTATTAAACAAAATTCTCCATTTCCCGGTCCCTAGCCCTTGACAACCACCATTCTACTTTCTATGACTTTGACTACCTTTGTATCTCATATAAATGGAATCATATAGAACTTGTGTGTTTTTTCCCAACTAGCTTATTTTACTTGCATAATATCCTCAAGGTTCTGAGCTTTCTATTCTATTACATTGGTCTATATTTCTGCCTTTATATCTCTACCATAGTGATTTGATTACTGTAGCTTTGGAGTAAGTTTTATCAGTTTGGGTCCCTTGAGATTCCATATAAAGGTTAGGATGGATTTTTCTATTTTATAAAACAACATTGTTGGCATTTTAATAGGGATTACATTGAATCTGTACATAGCATTATGCGATGTTGACATCTTTAAAATATTAAATCTTCCAATCCATGAACACAAGATGTTTTTCCATTTATTTATGTCTTGAATTTCTTTCAGCAGTGTTTTGTAGTTTTCAGTGTACAGCTCTTTTACTTCCTTAGTTATGTTTTACAGATGTTCCCCTTTTTAGCCCCTTGTCCCCTGTCACCTGGTTCCCACTTCACCCCAGGCCTTCACCACGCTATTGTTTGTGTCATAGGTAATGCATATATACATATAAGTTCTTCAGTAAATCTCTTCCAGCTCCCTTCCCCTGCCCCTGCCCCTTCCCTCTGAGATTCATCAGTCTATTCCATATTTCCATGCATCTGGTTCTACTTTAGTCATCAATTTATTTTGTTCATTAGATTCTTTGTTCATTTATTTTGTTTTTTAGATTCAATTGTTGATAGATAGATATTTATTGCCATTTTAGTGTTGATATTTTTTATCTTTCCCCCTGTTTCCCCCCATCCTTCCTTCTCCTTCCCCTTCTCCTCTGTGTATCCTTCATTTCTTACTGGTCCTTTTTCATGTCTCTGATGTTCTCACTAATTTCCTTGAAATTCTCACTAAGATCCTTGAAGTTATCATTAAGGTCTGTGAGCATCCTTATAATAATTGTTTTGAACTCTGTATCTGCAAAATACTGTGCTACATTTTAACATTAGTAAGAAATAACATTTAGTAAGAATGGGGCAGACCTTAAGACCCTCCTTCTATCTTAACCTTCCTGCTGCCAGTGCATAGTCTCAGGCTCTTGCATCTGATTGACCCCCTGCCCTTCAAGAGATACCAGACCTGGAAGAATCTGGCAATTTCTGCTTCTACAATTGGAGGTAGGATCTGCCTCATATGGATTCCCTGAGAGAGGGAATTACTGTGTTCCCTAGAAAAGTGATTTAGGACTACACACTGATAGGGCCCTTTCAGTATTTATAATAGTTCGTGTAAGGTGGATTCCCAGAAGTAGAATTACCAGGTCAGAGGGCATGAACAAATTTTTATAAGAAAAGCAGACCTATTGACCTCAACAGTTGGACCTTGGAGCGTTTTGTTTACTTGGATTAATCTTTCCTTTTATACATCATTTATTAGTTGTACTTAGTGTTAAAACAGGTTGGCTTTAGTGGCAAGTGCTCTTGGCCGGCAGCCAAAGAATCTGGGTATTAGTTCCAGCCCCACCTCTATCTAATTCACTGTGACTTCAGGAGCTCCCTTTCCCCTACGGCAGTGGTTCTCAACCTTCTGACCCTTTAAATACAGTTCCTCATGTTGTGACCCAACCATAAAATTATTTTTGTTGCTACTTCATAACTGTAATGTTGCTACTGTTATGAATCATAATGTAAATATCTGAT
>NW_006286675.1:5847370-5851488 GCF_000327345.1 Myotis davidii | reverse complement strand
CGTCTCAACCTTCTGGCCCTTTAAATACAGTTCCTCATGTTGTGACCCAACCATAAAATTATTTTTGTTGCTACTTCATAACTTTAATGTTGCTACTGTTATGAATCGTAATGTAAATATCTGATATGCAGGATGGTCTTAGGCAACCTCTGTGAAAGGGTTGGTCAACCGCCAAGGGGGTCGCGACCCACAGGTTGAGAACCGCTGCTCTATGGCCTTACTGGAAGGGTGAGGCTTAGACTTGAAGCCATTCCATGGCCTGTTACAGTGCTGTCTTTGCACTGCCTATGCTCATCTTCCTGCGAGAATGGGAGTCTGCAGAGGCTAGAACTCTGACTTGTATTCACATGTTGAGGCGATGTAGTCAAATGTTTATTAAAATGAACCCAGTGCTGTTTTTCTTGGTGTTTTTGTATGTAATGTAGATTGTTATGTTGTTGCCTTCACTTTGAATGAATAAGGAATTTGCAAGGACCCTGTCTAAAAATATTAGCTTAATGTATTGTGAAGTTGAAAATGCTGTATATTGAATGTGGTATTTCTGAGCTCTCCAAATCTTCCTCCACTCCTTAAAGTTTTAAAACTATTTTGAATTTGTTGGATTCCATGGTAACATTCTTAAGAGCTCTCAGTTCAGGTGGTCTTTAAAGGAAAGAGGGGTTGGGAGCATTTAGCAAAGGTAACAATGCAGGTGAAGGGAGAACTTTGTAAAGCCAAGTACATCTTCTCTAGAAGCAAATTAATCATATTATTAGACAGACTGCTTCAGCAGCTGGTGAAACAGCGGGAACATGACAATTTTGCTTCCTTAGTTACAAGAAGTGATAGTGTTCTTGACCTTCAGCAGAGCAGGGTCATGGAAAGGGCATCTTTATACAGCCTTGTCAGATTTTAGTGAATGGAATCTGCAGTGGCAATTTGAAAGCAAATGCCTGTGAGTTCCCCAACCAACCCCTCTTCATTTGGGTTGGACGCTCTGGTCTGGAAGATTGCTGAGGAAAAATGTAAATTAAACTGCAGGGATTCTTTAGCATGGTAAGTGTAAGGGTCCTGAAGAAAACAAGCCTTTTCTCCTTCTCTCTGTTACTGTAGGGAAGCCTCTTTGTAATGTAGTGTATTTCACAGGTACTTGTTTTTCGAGCAGTTGATAAATTGCAGTGAATTTAGACACCTATTTGAAGGAATTCATTTTAGTGTCTACTGTGCTTAGCACCTAGCAGTTTATTTCTTTATAGGCATATTCTTTTGAGTGTGCAGGGTAAATTCAGGGGATCAAAAGCCATTTGCTTGTTTATTATTGTTTTCAGCAGGTTAATCTGCCTATGAACAGTTTGTGAACCATATTGCTCTTAAAAACATTGTTTTACATAATTACAGGTAGTGGTTGTTGACTTTGGATCTTTGTTTTTGTGCCAGTAAATTTAGGGCTGTGGTTTCATCTTTTTTAAACATATTATCACCTGGAAAATTAAAGAACTGGTTAATTAATTTTGTTATGAATGGGGCTGATTTATAATATTCTGCTTTGATTCTTTCATTGACTTTATACTAATAAAGAAGAGCTGGATTTACCAGTCTTCAAGAAAAGTAATTCTTTATGAATGTGGCACATGGACATTATAAGGTTATAATCCTCTGTGAGGTAAGGGGTAAGCACTTTAAAGAACAGCAGCTACCTGTGGATTCTTCTCTCTGTGATTCAAGTTGCAGCACAATGAGGGTTTAACTCTTTTTGTCCATTGACCTTTCATTACACTTGTTATTTAATGATCTTTTGAAATTAAAAATAAAAGGAGGGTGTAGTACATTTCAGTTCAGGATAGAGGTGTCTTCTACCTGAAACCATTTACCCACTTAGTCATTTACCGGTTACATTGTTCATTTTTTCACTGGGGATGTTAAGGAGAAGTCGGAAGTTCCTGATTGATATTTGTAACTTATTAGGCCTGCGCAATCTGTTTTTTTTCAGAGTGTGTGAACTTTGTTGCCCTATTAATAAATTAGGGGAATGTTGCAGCCAAAATCCAAAATAAATTACAGTTTAGAAACTAAAAATATTTGCTCATTAGCCAGTGCTGTCTTTGGGCATTCTCTTCATCTTTTAGCAAATGACTATGTGTAAACTACAGAAAAATTTCCTGAGGATTATTTCCTTTAAAAATGCTACCAAGGCAGTGTTATATTTTGATGAATAGAGAAGGTTCTCCATGTTGAAAATGTATGAATTTTCCCATCAACCTCATAATCCCAGGTGTGTCAATGGAAGCCAGTATTCCTTGGTTTATAATCAACGGTCGCCAACTGGTGGTCTGCGGACCACTGGTGGTCCGTGAGGTCCGAAAGGTTGGCGACCACTGACTGGTTTATATAATAAACTTCCAAGGCAGGTGTTGTGCGGTACTGATAGAATATCTAATTAGCAGACAGGCACAAGAGTAGAGCAAAACAAAGAAGGGTAGGCAGAGTCCCAGGACTGAGTACTGTAAAGACTTCTTATTTATTTCCAAATTTTAAAGTGTTCACTGACTAAGCAGTCATTGTGGGCCTAATATGTGCCTGGCTTTGGGAGTAAAAGGAGAAATAGTAAATGTACCCTCATGCCCCCCAGGGTAGGCTTCAACAGGCAGTTACAATAAGCTCCCTGGGGAGAGTGCTATGATGCAGGAGCTCTAGAAGCTCAGCGTGGGACATGTATACCAAACTGAGGGATCAGGAAGGTCTGGCCAGAGGAGCAGGGTTTTATTAAAACTGTCTTAGCCAGTAAACATTTGTGTGTTGAAGAAGGCATGGTTAATGTTAGAAAGAATGTGAAATGACAGAGCTGATTCTACCCTTTAAGCATGAGTCACAGACCGGGCCTTGAAGACCTGCAGCTAAACATACTTATTTTTACCAAGCTGGCTCATAGCTTAATTGAGTCCTTTGGACTGGCAGTTAGTAGTTCTTTGGACCGGCAGTTTCCTGGTCAGAGTGCAAGTACTCTGGCCAACATATAACACACACCTGGTTGGGCATTTGTACTTCATCGTGAACTAAAAGATCCTGCCCTGTCCTTTGCAACTTGAGGAGGTTGAAGAAAGTAGAAAGTAGGCTAAGACTGTCTGTCATCAGGTACTGAAAAGGTAGGCAGGAAAAAATGGGAAGCAAACCCTTCAAGTAGTCAGAAATTCAGCTAATATTTTTAATATATTATGTAGATTTCTCTTATTTATTATTTGTATTTATTTACTTATTTTTAAATCCTTACCCAAGGATATTTAGAGAAAGAGGAGAGAAGGGGAGGAGAGAAGGAGAGAGAGAAAGAAGCCTTGATGTGAGAGAGAAACATCAATTGGATACCTCCAGTATATGCCTTGACCAGGGATCAAACCCGCAACTTAGTATGTGCCCATTTCCTACCTTAATACCTGTTCATAATATTAGGCTCTAATCTACACAGCTACAAAAATTTTTCAGAGGTCCCAACATAGCATCCCTTTGCTGAATCCCAGGAATATTTAAGGCTGTTCACCCAGTCTACATTTATTACTGAGTTATAGGCAGCCCTGTAGCCCACACCAACTTGACCCATGTCCCTTCTCAGGCAAATTTGTTGAGGGTTTTGGGCTTCTCATATAAAAGGAATTATAAAATTTGCAAGTGTATCCCTTAACAGGTGAGGGAGCCAGAATCCCAGAGATTATAAACTGTAGCTCAGGCAGAATTGCAAAGCTGGCAAATAGCAGTCTAAGTGCCCAGCCCACACTTTTTCCCTTTTAGCCTTCCATCCCCACCCCACTCCACCCACTCCCAGATAACTTGAAGGCAAGACCAACTTTAGAATGCTCTGTGTACCCAGCACACAGCTCCAGAGTGGCACAGGATCAAGGCTCAGCAGGTTCCAGTGAAGTATGGCCAAGGTCACTTTTGGCTTACCGTTTAGAAAGCTCCTTTGAGTCCTGTGGAATTTTTTTTCTTTTAATTTTTTATTATTAATTAAAGCTTTATTGTTCAGACTTTTACATTTGTTCCTCTTTTTTCCCCCCATAACTCCCCTCCATCCAGTTCCAACCCTACCCTTCCCCCCTACTCCCCACCCACCTTTCTTATCCCTAGGTGTACCATTTTTGTCCAGTTCC
>NW_006286675.1:5840452-5844277 GCF_000327345.1 Myotis davidii | reverse complement strand
TATGATTCCACGGAGCTACAAACTGGATGGTCCCGCTCTGACCTCTGGGCTTCCTGGCTCCTGGATCTCCAGGGCAATGCTACTCTAGCTTTTGCCTGAGGCTATCCAGCAAAAGCCCCCCTGCAGGGCTGGGGCGGGGCGGGTCCCACGGGGTCAACAGGGTGGGGCTAGCAGTATGGCGTCTCTGCTTCTCAGTATCCTGGAAATCCCTTCCAGCCCCTCCAAGAGAAAGCTGCCCTTGAGTTCCGACCGCTGCCAGACAGTCCCGCTTCTCCCGTATGAGTCTGGGTCCCTAGAGAGACTCGCCTTGAATATTTTTTTAATACTTTCAAATAAACTTTTTATTGTAGTATAAGATACATAAGTTCATAATTTATAGGTGTATAACACACTGAATTATCAGAGAGAGCATTACCATGATTAAAAACACCACCCAGGTTAAGAACAAAATAGAATTTCCTGCCCTCCCTAAGGTGACCTCTCTCCTGACTACTTTTACACCTTGGATTGCATAATTTGTTTGTTCTTTTAAAAAAGTTAAGCGCTTTATTAAAGTACTATAGGCCCAGTGCACAAATTCATGTACCAGTGGGGTCCTTCTGCCTGGCCTGCGGGATCATTCCGAAATCGGCTCTACAACATCCCCTGAGGGGTTCAGGAGTGCAAGAGGGCGCAGGCTAGGCTGCAGGACCCCACTGGTGCACTATCAGGACCAGGGAGGGATATACGGAGGTTGGCCAGTTGGGGAGGGACTGCAGGAGGGCTCCAGGGCGTGTCTGGCCCATCTCGCTCAGTCCTAATCGGACGGACCCCAGCAGTAAGCTAACCTACCTGTCGGAGCGTCTGCCTCCTGGTGATCAATGCACGTCATAGCAACTGGTTGACTGTGTCCCCTGGTGGTCAGTGCACGTCATAGTGCGTGGTTGAGCGGCCTTAGCATATCATTAGCATATTACGCTTTGATTGGTTGAATGGATGGCCGGACACTTAGCATGTTAGGCTTTTATTATCCTACTAGAGGCCTGGTGCACTCGGGGTGGGGGTCCCTCAGCCCAGCCTATGCTCATTCCCCGTGTCAGTATGACATCCTTAGCACTGCTGCAGAAGTGGGAGAGGCTCCACCACCCCTGCTGCACTCACCAGACGTGAGTCTGGCTTCTGGCTGAGTGGGACTCCCCCTGTGGGAGCACATTGACCACCAGGGGCCAGCTCCTGCATTGAACATCTGCCCTCTGGTGGTCAGTCAGCATCATAGCAACCACTCGTTCTGCCATTTTGTTGATTTGCTTATTGGCCTTTTATTATATAGGATGTAATAAAGAGTTAATATGCAAATGGTCCTCATACCCTTGCATCAGGGGACCTGAGGCCATGCCCTCCTGCCCCAGGACCAGGGAACCTGAGACCGTGCCCCTTGCCCCGGCACAGGGCTGGGAGACCTGAGGCCATGCCCCCGCCTGGCACCGGGCCAGTGGACCTGAGGCTGCTCCCTCCTGCCTGGCAGGGCTTGATGGTGGTGGGGCCGGCTGGGTCTGGGTCTTGTGCGATTTCAGGGTGCACAGGGGTGGGCGGGGACTTGACTCTGGGTCCCGCAGCATGCCCCAGACTCTGACAGGAGGGAGATTTTCATACACATTTTACTAATTTTCTTTCATCTCTGACACTTCTATTATAGAGAAAGGGCAAATGGGAATATTAAAATATTTCCTCTAATTAATTCCCTTTTAATGTGCATGAATTTCATGCACTGGGCCACTAGTATAGAATAATTCACATACCATACAATTTACCTATTTAAATTGTACAATTATGTGGCTTTTAATATATTTATAAGGTTGTGTACCATCACCACTATCTAACTCCAAAACATTTTTCATTATACCAAAGGTACCTTACATCTCTTAGGTATCCCAACCTCCATTCCTCCCCCACCCACAATTCCCTATTCCCTCAACGAGAGGCAACCACTAATTAACTTTCTGGCTTTTTTATCACCTTGCCTATTCTGGACATTTTATATAAATGGAATCATTCAATATGTGGCCTTTTGTGTATAGTTTGCTTTCACTCAGCATAATGTTTACAAGGTTTATTGATGATGTAGCATTAATCAATACTTCATTTCTTTTTATGATAATAATAGAAGCCTGGTGCACAAAATTTGTGCATGGGTAGGTTTCCTAGGCCTGGCCGGTGATCTGAGCCAATCGGGGCCTTCCGGCTGCCAGCCAGGGCCTCCCTTTGCTGGCTGTTGGTGGGGGCCTTCCTTCATTCCGCGCCGCTCCCTGGTGTTCAGCGCATGTCATAACAAGCGATCAGTTTCCCAGTTGAACTCCCGCAGGTACAATTTGCATACTAGGCTTTTATATATGTAGATTCTGTTGTATATGTATACCACATTTGTTTGTTCATTTGTAGATAGGCATTGGGTGGTTTCTCTTTTTTGGCTAATAGGAATAATGCTGCTATGAATATTCATGTGCAGGTTTTTGTATGACATGTTTTCATTTCTCTGCTGTATCTACCTAGAAGTGCTGAATCACATGACAACTCTGTAAGCATTTGAAGAACTATTTTCCAAACTGTCTATACTATTGTATATTTCCATCAGCAATGAATAAGAGTTCCAGTTTCTCCACATCCTTGCCAAACTTAATCTTTCTTTTTTATTATAACCATCCTAATGTGTATGAAGTGGTATCTTATTTTTTTTAATCGATTTTTTAAAAAATTTTAATTTTTATTGATTTCAGAGAGGAAGAGAGAGAGAGATAAAAACATCAGTGATAAGAGGGAATCATTGATTGGCTGCCTCCTGCATGTTGGACTGAGCCCGCAACCCAGGCATTTGCCCTTGACCAGAATCGAACCTGGGACCCTTTGGTCTGCAGGTCGACGCTCTAGCCCAGAGGTGGGCAAACTTTTTGACTCGAGGGCCACAATGGGTTCTTAAACTGGACCAGAGGGCCGGAACAAAAGCATGGATGGAGTGTTTGTGTCAACTAATATAAATTCAAAGTAAACATCATTATATAAAAGGGTACGGTCTTTTTTTTTAGTTTTATTCATTTCAAGGGGGCCATAGTTTGCCCACGGCTGCTCTAGCCACTGAGCCAAACTGGCTAGGGCCTAATGTGATTTTGATTTGAATTTCTGTAATGGCTAATGATGTTGAGCATCTTTTCATGGAGTTATTGGGCATATGTATATCTTCTTTGTAGAAGTGTCTATTCATCTTCATCATTTTAAAATTTTTTTAATAGTATTGTAATTGAATTATAAGAGTTCTTTTCTTTTTTTAAAAATATATTTTATTGTTTTTTTACAGAGAGGAAGAGAGAGGGATAGAGAGTAAGAAACATTGATGAGAGAGAAACATCAATCAGCTGCCTCCTGCACAGCCCCCACTGGGGATGTGCCCGCAACCAAGGTACATGCTCTTGACCGGAATCGAACCTGGGACCTTTCAGCCTTTCAGTCCGCAGGCCTACGCTCCATCCACTGAGCCAAACCGGCTAGGGCTATAAGAGTTCTTTATATAGTGTCAATATAAGTCCTTTGCCAGATATATGATTTGCAAATATTTTCTCCCACTCCCTGGGTTTTTTCCACTTTCTATATAGTATCCTTTTAAGCACAAAAGTTTTCAATTTTGACAAAGTACCTCTTACCTACTTTTTCTATTGTTTTTGTTTTTAATTTAAATTCTTTATTGTTTAAAGTATTACATAAGTCTCCTTTTTCCCCATTGACTTCTCCCTGGCCGCCCCCACTCCCCAGCACATGCCCTCACCCTACCCCCGTCTATGTCTATTGCTTATGTTC
>NW_006286675.1:5835337-5839901 GCF_000327345.1 Myotis davidii | reverse complement strand
TCTTTGAAAGAGGACATACAGAAGGCCAAGAGACATATGAAAACATGCTCAAAGTCACTAATCATCTGAGAGATGCAAATCAAAACAACAATGAGGTACCCTCTCACACCTGTCAGAATGGCTATCATCAATAAATCAACAAATGAGTGCTGGAGAGGATACAGAGAAAAAGGAACCCTCTTGCACGGCTGGTGAGAATGCAGACTGCTATAGGCACTCTGTAAATAGTATGGTGTTTCCTCAAAAAATTAAACTAGAACTTCCATTTGACCCAGTGTTTTTTTAAGATATATTTTTATTGATTTTAGAGAGGAAGGGAGAGAGAGATAGAAACAACAACGATAAGAGAGAAACATTGATCGACTGCCTCCTGCACACACACACTCGCACTAGGGATCGAGTCCACAACCCAGCCATGTGCCCTTGGCCAGTATCGAACCCGGAACCCTTCAGTCCACAGGTCTACACTTATCCACTGAGCCAAACCAGCTATGGCAGTTTTTCTATTGTTTATTGTCCTTTAACCCCTTCCCCAACAATTTTTTTTGTTAAAAACGTTTCTTTTTCAGACTACTTTTTTTATTTTGGTTCTATATAGTATTTTTTGATGCTGGTTATGAAAACAGTTTATAACTCGTCTTCCTATAAACCATATTTTTTTACCATATTTTCTTAGTATACTCGTCGACGACTGAAAAAGAACATTTTGTGAAAACGTGTATACATGTTTCTGCCAGGGAAGGGGTTAAGTATAATGGCTAAGAAATCAATGCCTAATCAAAGATCATGAAGATTTACACCTATTTTTTTTTCTAATTTTTATATGATGTGAAGTAGGGTTTAAAGAAATTATTATTTTTATTGATTTCAGAGAGGAAGGGAGAAAGAGAGACAGAGAGAGAGAGAGAGAGAAACATTGATGATGAGAGAGAATCATCGATTGGCTGCCTCCTGCATGCCTCACACTGGGGACCGAGCCCACAAGCCAGGCATGTGTCCCTGACCAGAATCATTCCTGGAACCCTTCAGTCCACAGGCCAACACTCTATCCATTGAGCCAAACCAGCTAGGGCTAATATTTTTTTATAATAAGAAAATAAAAAGAATTTTCTGTTCAAGGAGAGCCTCACTAGTATAATTTATCATATGTAACAAAACACATACTCTGTTTATAATTCAGGCTTTAGAAAAATTCCAGGAAGTTTGTGATAGTATTAATAGCTACTACATACTGAATGGAATTAATACTTAACACATTATTCATTAACCCTCTCAGTAGTCACATAAAGTAGTAATAGTATGTCCACGTTGAATTTGAGGGAACTGAAGTTTAGAGGGTTTATATGACTTGCTAAAGGTGACACTACATGTTTCAGAGCTCATGTCTGTTGGATTCCATAGCCTGTTGATTGTTTTCAAACTTCTAATAGATTGGCAGGTTGGAGTTCTGGGCAGGGTGGAAGAGCCAGCTCGGCACACGCCTCACATCCTCCACGTGAAGCTTTGATGAGATACTTGAACTACAATTGCCACCACTGTTTTGGGTCTGGCAGATAACAGCTCTGCAATAGGCAACAGGTTTGGGTACAGGGGCCAGGAGCAGGACAACAATATGACTCTGCTGCCAGGGGACCCATGAGCTTGACCCTGAGCATTCCTCCCCATTTTCTCTGTGGTGCCTTTCAAGCTGCTATCCCCACACTGGAGCTCAGAAGGAGTGAGTCCAAATTTCTTCATGGCAGTGATTCTTCTTCACCCATTTGAATTCAGAAGAATGGCATAGACATCTTAAAAACACCACAGTGGTGTTCACTCTGCATAAGAAGGAACTCCAGGAACATGGCAGCTGAGTAGGGGGATCTTGCTCACAGTGCCTACCAGAACCAAACTGGAAGTTACAGCTAAATTGAGAAACAATCACTCTGAAATATCTTCTATATATATAAAAGTCTAAGCGTCCAGCCGGTAGCTATGACACCCAATGACCACCAGGGAGAAGACACTCTGTCCAGTAGCTATGCACCAGGGGCAGACGCTCAATGCAAGAGCTGCTGAGTTGCAGTGACTTGGCAGCTGCAGTTCTCAGGTGACACACCTGGAACCAGAGAGGAGGGAGCCTGACTCCAGGGTGCATCACCCAAGAACCATCCTCTTGCAATCCAGGACCCCTCGGGGGAATGTCAGAGAGCCGGTTTCAGCCCAATCCCTACAGTCCAGGCCAAGGGACACCAGGCATCTAGTTAACTATATATAAAGGAGACTTTTAACAAAGGACTGTAAAAGCCACGTCGAGACTGCACCTATACAGCAACTTGCACATGGTCGGAGTTGAGCCTCACAATCAATGGGCCTGAGGGTTGATTCCACACATGACCAGACCAACAGCAATCAAAATCCAATTCATTAAGAGGGCCCACATATTCCATACCAGGGACATTTCTAGAGCATCAGACTCAGGAGATCAAGGAGATTACACCCCTGGGTCTCACAGAACACTTTACTACATAAGGCCACCCCATGAAGACTTGGAGGCATAGCAACTCTATCTAATACATAGAAACACAAAGAGGTAGCTAAAATGGGGAGTAAAACCCCCAAATGAAAGAAGAGGAGGAAACTCCAGAAAAAGCTAAATGAAATGGAGGCAAGTAATTTATCAGATACAGAGTTCAAAGTAATGGTTATAGGGATGCTCAAGGAACTTAGTGAGAATTAGAAGGAGCTTAATAAGAACTACAACAGCATGAAAAAGGAGAGACCATGAACAAGAACCAATCGGAAATGAAAAATACCATATCTGAAATCAAGAATACACTGGAGGGAATTACAAGTACATTGAATGAAGCAAAGGATAAAATCAGTGACTTGAAAGACGGGATAAAAACAACAACAACACCCAATTAGAGCAGCTAAAAGAAAAAAGAATTAAAAAGCAGGAGGGTAGTTTAATGGAACTTCAGGACAACATGAAATGTACCAACATCCTCATCGTAGGGATACCAGAAAGAAAAGAAAGTGAGCAAGAAATAGAGAACCTGTTTAAAGAAATAAGGACAGAAAACTTCCCTAATCTGGTGAAGGAAGTTACACAAGTTGAGGGAGCACAGAGAGTCCCAATCAAGATGAACACAAAGACCCACCAAGAGATATCATAATTAAAATGACAAAAGTTAAAGACAAAGAATAATCTTAAAGGCAGCAAGAGAGAGACAGAAAGTTACCTATAATGGAGCTCCCATTAGACTGTCAGCTAATTTCCCAATAAAAACACTTCAGGCCCGATAGGATTGGCATGAAATACAGTGGAACTTAGGTTTTTGAACTTAATTGGGTCCGGAAGGCTGTTCAAAAACCGAATAATTTTTCCCGTTAGAAATGTAAATTGAATTAATCCATTCCAGACCCCTAAATGATACCATTTTAATCTTATATATAGTAAATGTCTAATGTACTGTTTAATCTATAAATAAACACTTTAAAACCAAAAGACATGAAATGTACAATAAAAATGGTCATGTACTGTATATTTTTAATAATAAAATGACAACAAAAGCAAAAAAAACACATGAAAATGTACACCGAACAATTTTCTGAGTTATTAACATGAGATTTAGTGGTAAATTGACTCATATGTGCACATTCTCTCCTTTGTTGCTTGAAAGGCATGTGACTGATTATGCAGGTATCAGCGTGAAAGAGTTCGGTTGAGAAGCCAATTGTTTGAGATGGGAGACATTTGAGAATTGAGGTCTGACTGTATGCAAAGTAATGAAAAGCTAGAACCCAAATCCAAGACTACTCTATCCAGCAATTCTATCATTTAAAATTGAAGGTGAAATAAAGAGCTTCCCAGCTAAAAAAAAAAAAAAAGCTAAATGAGTACATTAGTACATTACCATCAAACTAGCATTGCAAGAAATGTTAAAGGGACTACTTTAGGAGGAAGAAATCAAGAGAGAGAGGAACATAGGTATAAAGGGGAAAAGGGCAGGCAATCAATAATAACCTTAAGTGTAAATGGATTAATGATCCAATCAGAAGACATAGGATACCTGAATGGATAGGAAAACATGACCCATATATATGCTATATGGAAGAGACCAAGTTCAGAGCAAAAGTGAAGAGATGGGAAAAAATATTTCATGCAAATGGAAATGAAAAAAACAAACATTGGGGTAGCAATACTCATTTCTGACAAAATAGACTTCAGAACAAAGACCATAAAAGAGACAAAGAAGGTCACACATAATATGAAAGGGATCAATCCAACAAGAAGATTTGATTCTTATAAACATATGCACACAATAGAGGAGCATCCTATACTAATAAAAGAGAAAAATGGTAATTGGCGTACGAGCTACCCTTTTCATTGGCTAATCAGGGCTATATGCAAATTAACTGCCAACTAAGATTGGCAGTTAACTGCCAACAAGATGGCGGTTAATTTGCATATGTAGGAACAATGCAGGAAGGTGAAAGGGAAAGCAGGAAGAAGCCCCCTGCCACTGACAGTGATTGGAAACCCAGTGGGGAGCTAAGAGCTGGGAGGCAAGGCAAAGGAGGC
>NW_006286675.1:5823974-5834756 GCF_000327345.1 Myotis davidii | reverse complement strand
GCACAAATTTCGTGCACCGGGCCCCTAGTTATAAATATATTAGGAAAAAAACTTTTGGTGGACTTTAATGGAGAGATTGAAAGCAATACAGTCAAAGTAGGGGACTTTAACACCCCACTGACATCACTGGATAGATCTTCCAGACAAAAAAAATCATCCAGAAACAGAAACTTTAAATGGCACTCTATATCAGATGGATTTAATTGATATTTACAGAACATTTCTTCCCAAAGCAGCAGAATACATTCTTCTCAAGTGCACATGAAATATTCTCAAAGACCACATATTATAACACAAAAGAAGTTAACAAATTCAGAAAGATTGAAATCCTATCAAGCATCTTCTTGGATCACAATGGCATGAAACTAGAAATCAACTACAATAAAAACACTCAATCCCAGCTGGCAGTGTGACAGTGGTTGAGTGTTGATCTATGAACCAGGAGGTCACAGTTCGATTCCTGGTCAGGGTACATGCCTGGGTTGTGGGCTTGATCCCCCAGTGTGGGTCATGCAGGAGGCAGCCAATCAACGATTCTCACCATTGATGTTTCTATCTCTCCTTTCCTCTGAAATCCATAAAAATACATTTTTTAAAAACCAACCTCAAAAACATTCCAACACATGGAGGCTAAATAGTATGTTATTAAACAATGAATGGGTTATGAATGACATTGAGGAAGAAATTTTAAAAACCTGGAAACAAATGAAAATGAGCACACAACCCAAAATCTATGGGACACTGAAAACAGTCTTGAGAGGGAAGTTCATAGCATTACAGGCCCATGAGGAAACAAGAAAAAGCTCAAATAAACAATGTAACCCTACACCTATAAGAATTAGAAGGAGAACAAGAAAAGCCCAGAGTAAGTAGGAAGAAGGATATAATAAAGATTAGAGTGGAAATAAATGACATAGAGACTTAAAAAAAATACAAAAGATCAATGAAACCAAGAGCTGGTTCTTTGAAAAGATAACCTTTACCCAGACTCACCAAGAAACAGAAAGAGAACCCAAGTAAACAAAATGAGAAATGAAAGAGCCAAAATAACAGTTGACATCACAGAAATACAAATGATTGTTAAAAAACAACAAAGCACACAAAACTATGAACAACTACATGCTAACAAATTGGACAACCTGGGTGAAATGGACAAATTTCTAGAGACAACCTTTCAGAACCCGAGTAGTACAGTAACAACTAGTGAAATTAAAGCAGTAATACAGAAAACTTCCAGCAAACAAACATCCTGGACCGGATGGCTTCACAGGCAAATTTTACCAAACATTCAGATAAAAATGAACACTTCTCCTCACACTATTCTCAAAAATTCAAGAGGAAGGAAGAGTTCCAAGCTCTTTACAAGGCCAGCATTATCCTAATTCCAAAACCAGATAAAAACACTTTGAGGAACGAAAAGTCAGGCCAATATCACTGGTGAACATAAAGGCTTAAATCCTCAACAAAATATTAGTAAATTGGATCCAGCAATACATTTAAAGATCATACAGCATGACCAAGTGAGATTTATTCCAAAGTCACAAGGCTGGTACAATACTTAGAAGTCATTAAACATGATACATCACATAAATAAAATGAATGATAAAAATCACATGACCATAGCAATAGTCATAGAAAAAGCATTTGGTGAAATCCAGCTCCAATTTTTTATAAAGACTCAGGTCCTCGCCGCAGTTCACACACCTGGAACCGGCCGCCTGCTGACGGCTCCCATCCCCTCCAGCCCTGACTTCCTCCCGAACTCCACCTCCCCGCTCGTGTTTCCACTGAACCCCCGGTTCCCCCTCGCCCCCCACCCCATCCCACCCCACCCCACCTGCTCCTCCCAGCCTTTCCTGCCTCGCAGGATGGCGGTCTCTCTCCTTTTCTTTGGGGGACAGCCTTGGTGTTTTTCTTGCCTCCTCCTTCTCTTAGGTCCCACTTCCAAACCATCCAGAAACCCACGCTGCTGTTCAGGGCACTGTCTCCTGCCTGCACTGGCCTCCATCTGTTCTGTTTTTTTGTTTTGTTTTGTTCTTAAATATGTTTTTATTGATTTTGAGAGATCACATAAATAAAATGAATGATAAAAATCACATGACCATAGCAATAGTCATAGAAAAAGCATTTGGTGAAATCCAGCTCCAATTTTTTATAAAGACTCAGGTCCTCGCCGCAGTTCACACACCTGGAACCGGAGAGGGGAAAGGAGAGGGAGAGAGAAACATCAGATGATGGAGAAACATGGATCAGTTGCACCCTACTAGGAATCAAACCTGAAACCTGGGCCTAGGCCCTGGTCAGGAATCGAACCCAAGACCTCCTGGTGCATGGGACCACACCTACTAGGGCCACCTCTATTCCTAATGCCACAGTCAGAGCGACCCTATCAGAAAACCATAGACATGTCACTCTTGAGCTCAGCACCTCCTGATAGCGCCTCATTTTCTCAGCTGAAGTCAAATACGCCCGGGTGCACCCCTTCCCGCACGCCTTTGACTTCTTCTCCCAGTACCCTGACATTCTCTGAGCTTCCTAAGCTTGCTCCTTCCTCAAAACCTTCGTGCTCGTCATAACTTCTGCCTAGAATGCTCTAGCCCTAGGTATCTGCTTGGCAAATGTCAAGTTTTTACTCCGATGTCACCTACTCGGTGAGGCCTACCCTGGCTGCCCCCGCTCTATACCCCTGATGCCTCTTAATCTACTCTGTTTTTGCCATAGCATTATCGCCTAATATGCGTTTACCTATTTTTGTATGTTTGTTTACTGTTTGTTCTCCACCCTACCACATAAGCTCCCTAAAGTCAGGGCTTTTTGTCTACTTTGTTCTCTGATGTGTCCCTAGCACCTAGAAGAGTGGTGCATAGAATAGGCCCCATAGAATGTGCTGACTGATCGAAAACTTTGTCAGCAGGTCAAAGCTGGGGAAGTGACTGGCTTCTGCAGAACAAGCCCCTTGGCCACATGGAATGATGAAATCGCCGATCCCCACATCTCTCTGTTCCCTGCGGTTCTGATCCATCTTTCTGTTGTGTCCTTCCTTCACACACAAAAAAAAGACTCAGCAAAGTGGAAATAGAGAGATCATACCTCAACATAATAAAGGCCATATATGACAAACTTACAGCCAACATCATACTCAGTGGGCAAAACTTTAAAAGCATTTCCCTTAAGATTAGGAGCAAGAAGACAGGGATGTCTGCTTTCACCATTCTTTTTTTTAAAAAAATATATTTTATTGATTTTTTACAGAGAGGAAGGGAGAGGGATACAGAGTTAGAAACATTGATGAGAGAGAAATATCAACCAGCTGCCTCCTACACACCCCCCACTGGGGATGTGCCTACAGCTAAGGTACGTGCCCTTGACTGGAATCGAACCCGGGACCCTTCAGTTCACAGGCAGACGCTCTATCCACTGAGCCAAATGGCTGCTTTCACCATTCTTATTCAACATAGTACTGGAAATCCTAGTCACAGTGATCAGACAAGAAAAATAAAATAAGGAACCCAAATTGGAAAGGAGGAACTAAAATGGACATTGTTCACAGATGACATAATATTGTACATAGAAAAACCTAGACTCCACAAAAAAACGACTAGTTTGAATAAATGAATTTCCTCAAAAAATTAAAAATGGAGCTGCTGTTTGATCCACAATCCCACTTTTGGGCATATATCCTAAGAAGCCAGAAATACCAATCAGAAAAAATATATGCACCCCCTATGTTCATAGCATTATTTACAATAGCTAAGATCTGGAAACAACTCAAGTGCCCATCAGTAGATGAGTGCATAGAAAAGCTGTGGTACATTTACATGGTGGAATACTATGCAGCAGTAAAAAAAAGAAGGATCTCTTACCCTTTGAGACAGCATGGAGGGACCTGGAGAGTATGTTTCTCTCTCCTCATTGATGTTTCTACCTCTCTATCCCTCTTCGCTCTCTCAAAAAATCAGTAAAAACATTTTTAAAAAAGAAGTTATCAATGGGAATGCAGGCTGGTACAGCCACTATAAAAAACAGGAGTTTCCTCAAAGAAGTAAATATGGAACTGCCATTTGACTCAGTGATCCCACTAATAGGAATATATCCTAAGAAATCCAAAACATCAGTTAGAGAGAATGTATGCACCCCTATGTTCATAGCACAATTTACAATAGGAAGGAATTAATAAGTGTACTCTAATGAAGTGACTGGCCAGTTACTTTTTCTTAATTACAAATAGTAAACAGCTAGCAAATACATGTACATCAGTGATTCCCAAAGTGGGCGCTACCGTCCCCTGGTGGGCGCTGCAGCGATCCAGGGGGGCGGTGATGGCCACAGGTGCATTTGTTTTAACTTTTTTGTATTACCTTTCTATTCTGAGTTCAATAGTTTCATAATTTCAAACTTCAGTGTTTCTAATTTACACCTTTCTTTACTATATTTTACAAAAAAGGTAGAAACATTAATACATATATCTTTGTTTAATTGCTATTAAAATTTTTAAAAAAATTAATTTCCAGTGGGCACTGAGTAATATTTTTTCTGGAAAGGGAGCGGTAGGCCAAATAAGTGTGGGAACCACTGATGTACATGGATTCTGAAAAATGTATTCTCCAGGATTTGAGCCTTATCACACCTTCTCTAAAATAGTTTGTGTCTATTAACCAGGAGAGAATTTATATGAAGCATTTTGTAAAGTGAAAATCCCTATGAGAATGTTGGATTCTGTTATTTATTATAGTGAATTTTTGTTGGTAAAATTAATGCTTATGAAAGAAAATATCTTTATAACTTAACCCGTGATTAATTAATCATGATATCCTTTATAAAATTAAGATATATTAACTTGCCGAAGCCAGTTTGGCTCAGTGAATGGAGCGTCGGCCTGCGGACTGAAGGGTCCCAGGTTCGATTCCGGTCAGAGGCATGTGCCTGGGTTGCGGGCACATCCCCAGTGGGAGATGTGCAGGAGGCAGCTGGTCGTTGTTTCTCTCTCATGGATGTTTCTGGCTCTCTGTCTCTCTCCCTTCCTCTCTGTAAAAAATCAATAAAATATATTTTAAAAAAAGAGATATATTAACTTACCATAAAATTCATCCTTTTAAATTATACATTATAGTATAACCATAAAGTTAACAGCTACCACCACTATCTGATTCCCAAAATTTTTCATCACCCCAGAAAGAAACTTTATACCTATTAGCAGTTAATCCCCCTTCCTCTATCCCCTCAGCCCTAGGCAACCACTAACCTACTTTCAATTCTGATTGGTTTGCCTGTTCTGGATGTTTTATATAAATGAAATCATAGAATATATGGTCTTTTCTTTTTAATGTTTTACTTACTAATATTTATTTTTTATTTTTTTTGTTGTTAATCCCCACCTGAGGATATTTTGTCATTGATTTTTAGGGAGAGTGGGGGAGAGAGGAAAAGAGAGAGAGAAATACTGATGTGAGAGAAACACATTGATTGGTGCCCTCCTGCACGTGCCCAGACCAGGGCCTGGGCTGGGGAGGAGCCTGCAACCAAGGTATGTGCCCTTAACCAGAATCGAACCTGGGACCCTTTGGTCCACAGGCCGATACTCTATCCATTGAGCCAAACCAGTCAGGGTGAATATATGGTCTTTTGTGACTGATATAATCAATGCTGTCAAATGTACCAGTACTACATTTCTTTTTATTGCATGGATATATGCTACATTTTATTTATTCATCAGTTGATAGACATTTGATTTGTTTCTACTTTTGAGCGACTATGAATAATAGTATGTGAACATTTTTTACAGATTTTTGTGTAGACATATGTTTGCCTTTCTCTTGAATATATACATAGAAGTGGGGCTGGAAGATTGCCAGGACTCTTTCATGGGTACTAATCCCAATAGTTTTCAGTGTTACATGGTTCTGTTTGCCATCTTCTACAGTGTTACTAGAGCATTCCTTCTGGAAACTCATCTGAAGGAGTGTTTTATAGGTAGCTTTGGAGACAGTGAAAAAATTCAAAGATCATCTTTAAAAATTTATTTTGGTAGCTTTTTATTGTGTTAAAATTGTGCAGAGCAGACTTGAAAATTCCTCCCCCCACCTCCACCCTTGCATGTACAACATTAGAAACAGCTATTTTATGATTGTATTTTCTTTGTACCATCTTGTGCCAATATCTCATTGATTCCTTTATCATCCTATGACCATTCTAGAACTACATTAGTTAATCACTCAAGGCCACTGTGAAAGCAAAAGGCATGGTCCTTAGGCCACCACTGGGCATCTCTCTGAGCCCCCTTGTGATCTAGCCCACTTTTTGCCCACAGGTACCACGTACACAGACTTCTCGGCCAGAATCTCCAGGGATGACCAGCCCCTCCCCACGCATCCAGATAATCTCCACGGACTCTGCGGTAGCCTCACCTCAGCGCATCCAGGTACCTGCACCAGTCCCACTTGGTTCTAGCTACCTGCCTAAAGGTTTCACTAAGGAGTTGAGTCTTGGGCATCAAGTATAGTACAACTTTATTCTTTAAAAAAATAAAGGAAGTTTACATTTATTGAACTAACTTTTTTTTTTAAATTCTCACTTGAGGATATGTTTTTTATTGATTTGAGAAGACGGGGTTGGGGTGGGGAGACATTGACCTGAGAGAGAAATACTGCCTTCCACATGTGCCCCAACCGGGAATCAAACCCACAACCTTTTGGTATACAGGATGACACTCTAACCAACCAAGTTACCCAACCAGGGCTATTAAATTAACTCTTAATATAAAAGTCTATAAACTTATTTCAAACTATTGGAATGAAGTTTCATTTTATTATGTTATGTGCATCCAAATTGAGAGGTAATAATATGTCCTACTGGTTAAGAATATAGGCTCCTACTTGAAGTCAAATCCAGTGCCCCACTTTATAGTTTTTTGTTTAATCTAGAAAATTAACTTTTCAGTGCCACATGTCTCATTTAGAAAATGTATATAACAATAATAATCTATACTAATGAAAGGGTAATATGCTAATTAGACTGGATCAACCGGCTATCTTCTAGACATCTGACTTCCTTCCGGACAAAGCCATGGTGGTGGGGGCCAAGGCAGAGACAGTTAGGGGCAATCAGGCCAGCAGGGGAGAGCAGTTAGGAGCGAGATCAGGCTGGCAGGGGAGGGTAATTGGGGGCGAGATCAGGCCAGCAGGGGAGGGCTATTGGGGTCAACCAGGCCTGCCGGGAGGGCAGTTGGGGGTGACCAGGCCTTCAGGGGAGGGCATTTGACAACCAAGCCGGCAGGGGTGGGCAGTTGGGGGCATTAGGCAGGTAGGGAGGTGAGTGGTTAGGAGCCAGTCATCCTGGATTGTGAGAGGGATGTCTGACTGCCGGTTTAGGTCCTACCCCACAGGGATTGCACCTAAACTGGCAGTCAGACATTCCCTGAGGAGTCCCGGATTGGAAAGGGTGCTGGCCGGACTGAGGGACACCTCTCCCCGCCCCCCATGCACGAGTTTCGTGCACCAGGCTTTTTTAAATTCTCACTTGAGGATATGTTTTTTATTGATTTGAGAAGACGGGGTTGGGGTGGGGAGACATTGACCTGAGAGAGAAATACTGCCTTCCACATGTGCCCCAACCGGGAGTAGTAGTAGTAGTAGTAGTAGTAGTAGTAATACTTATAAGGTTATTGTGAGGAGTCAATGGTATATTGCTTGTAAAATGCTTAGAACATTGCCAGGAACCTATTAATGTTTAGTATGTATTAAGATTATATAATAACTATTATTATCAGTATTGTTGTTGTTATTAACTAAATAATATTCACTTATGGGAAGTTTAGTCTTAGCCAGGACTCTGAACACAGCCACCTCTGGCCCACTGGACAAAGAGAAGATATAAGTATCAAAAGTAGGATCAACTTACTCAGGTTAAAGATTCATAATTATTTTAACAAGCTGAATCAAAAGACCGAACCAAAAAATCATGAACAGAGATGAATGGCAGGAAAGAAAACATTATTACATAACATGAGTTTAAAAGGATATCAGAGTGGACAGGTATTTGAGTGAATAGGTATTAAAGAATTGTTTTCATTTACGGTTAAGCTCAGTACGAGTGAACAGTATGAAAAAAATCACACAAATGAACAATATGATAGAGTAACTAGATAATTTCTATAGTTTTCACTCGTAAAAGTGATTTTATGGACTATATTATAAACTAAGCATAGAAGAGTTCTAATAAATGAAATAAGTTGAAAATTACATTCCGCTTATGTCTGTATTGCATAATATTTTATCATAATTACAAGAATTCATATGCTTGTCATTATTTTAACTATACCCCAAGTAGAAAACACATATTTGAGTGTTTGGAAATTCAGAAGTAATAGCCTGACATTAATGCTTTACTATTGACCAGAATTAGGACTTCATATAGCTAAATTATTTTTTCTCTTGTTTTTATTTGCTGATTATAGACTTCAAAATGGGTCTTTTAGCCAGACCAGTGTGGCTCAGTGATTGAGCATTGACCCATGAACGAAAAGGTTGCTGGTTCGATTTGCTTGGGGTTATGGGCTCAGCCCCCCAATAGGGGGCAAGACAGCTGATTGATGATGTTTCTCTCTCATCGGTGTTTCTATCACTCTATCCTTCTCCCTTCCTCTCTCTCTAAAAATCAATTTAAAAAAATATTTTTTAAAAATTGGGTCTTTTAAAGTTTTCTATAGTGGGTGTTAGGATCCTGCCTAGATAATTCTCCTGACTGGGAAAGGACCTAACTTTGCATTTAACCATGGCTATTACATCATGGTTCTACATCCATCTGAGGGCAGATAAGAACATAAAGGGTTTCCCAGGAGACTCTCAGTAGCTAATGTATATTTCAAGGGAGTGTACATTTCCCCTGTATTGGTATAAGTAGAATCTTTGTCTAAGGGCCATTCTAGCAACCTGTTCTATATACAGTCAGACTATTTCCATTGCCTGGTGTGTGGGTCATGGTGACATTGATGTCCTGACTGGAGTGCAGTAAGGTCTTGTAGATTAGTTCCCTGGCATTGAACTTTCTTTCAGTCTCTCTAGGGAAGATAACGCATTAGCATGATTTTTATGTATAGTAAATATAATTGAAAATATTTTTATTGTTAAAAATTTGGACATACCTAAGTGCAACTGAATTGACTGCATTTTAAGGTTTGGGTTTTTTTTGTTTTGTTTTAAGAAAAATTAATGTAGCCCTGATTGGTTTAGCTCAGTGGATAGAGCGTCGGCCTGCAGACTGAAGGGTCTCAGGTTCGATTCTGGTCAAGGGCATGTACCTTGGTTGCGGGCACATCCCCAGTGCGGGGGGAGGGAGGGTATGGGAGGCAGCTGATCGATGTTTCTCTCTCATCGATGTTTCTAACTCTTATCCCTCTCTCTTCTTCTCTGTAAAATATCAATAAAAATATATTTTAAAAAAATTAATGTTACAGGATAATTTCTCAGTTCTTGCTGTTGGTGCTGATGGCTTTGATGAAATTTCATTTCTAGCCCTGACTTCAGTGATGATTCCCACATGCCCTGAGATCTGGGAAGAGAATAAGAACTATGATGTTTTAATGAATAACAATGCTTGGAACCCAAATTTTAGCTTCTAGCTTCTGCGAAAAGGTTGAGAGAAAAAGATTATACTATAAAGGCAATATTTAAGAGCTTTGACTCTGAATGGAACAGACTTAGGGTAAAATCTTGTCTCCCCTTAGCTATGTGACCCTGAGGAAAGTTTCAATAATCTGTATGTATAGCTGTAAAATAACACCAAAAATAGTGCCTAATTTATAGAATTTTTAAAGGATCAAATGAGAATTTATTTAATCCTGTAGAAGGCAAACATCAATAAATGTTAGCAGCTTAGTTACAATTTTTTATTTTATTGTTGTATAATTTTAAACTCTGGAAAATAGTACTTGGAAACCCATTATACCCTTTTTCTAGATTCACCAATTGTTTTCTGTAACATTCTGGGTGTGTGTATGTATATATTTGCTGAATCACTTGAGAATTGAAGACATCACACCTCTTTGCCCTGGATAGTTCAGTACTTATAAGAACAAAGACATTCTCTTACATAATCACAGTAATTATCAAAATCCTGAAATATAATGTTGAAATATGCCATTATCTAATCCATAGTCTATATGCTAAAATGTCATCAGTTGTCCTAGTTAAGTCCTTTATAGCTATATTTTCCCATTCCAGAATTTATATTACTGATTTTAATAATGATGATACTAATTAAGGTGTGGTAGTCAACACAAGACCAACATATCTAGTTATGCAGGCCAGTGGAAAGTGAGCTTGAAACACAGACTTGTGTTCATCAGTATCATGTTCTTCTAATGGCTGTAAAAGGGCTTTGGGGCAAAGTGAGAAGGGTGGCATTCCTCAAAGTGGGAGAGGCTGAAATTGAGAGCTATTGTTTTTTGGGGGTACAGCAATCTAGGGTGGAAACTGTGGGAGTAGATGGGGGATTAAGGGGCTCTGACCAGTGTGGCTCAGTTGGTTGAGCATCTTCCCATGCACCAAAAGATCCCAGTTCCATTCCCAGTTAGGGCATATTCCCGGGTTGCGGGTTCAGTCCTTGGTCAGGGTTTGTTGGTTGCAGTTCTCTCTCTCATTGATGTTTCTCTCTCTCCCTCTCTCTCCTTCATGCTCAAACCAATGAGCATGTCCTCAGGTGAGGATTAAAAAAAAAAAATGTGTCAGATGCTGTTAATGGTCATGGAGAAAACTAAAACAAGGAAAGACAGGGAATGTTATATGC
>NW_006286675.1:5800116-5823797 GCF_000327345.1 Myotis davidii | reverse complement strand
GTTGTGATGGCTGTGTGCTTATCAGCAGAGATGCGTGATTGTTAGCGGAGATTTAGCAGTTCTGTACTTAGGGTGAGGGTAGGTTATCTTTTAACTCCTGGCCAAATTGTAAGACACAGGTGGTTTCTGGTAATTAGGAGTTTCCGAAGGAACCAGAAACTTATAGTTTTTAAGATGGCTTTGTCTAAGCCAATATTTCTAATGGCTCCCAACATCTGGCAGCCACAATCAATTTAATGTATCCTATTCAGGTTTGTGGAAATGCCTTAAGCCATTCCCAGATGCAGGTGACTACATGTGTGACTCAACCCTGTTGAGTCCCCAAGTCTCATCAACCTTTTGATGAAACTCTTGAAATTATGACATGCTGGAATTGGTCTACGGCATTCCTTCCCTCCTTCCCCCCATCCTTCTCTTCCTTTCATCCTCTCCTTCCTTCTTTCTTTAAAATCATTTATTTAAAAAACTTACTTAAGCCAAAGCCGGTTTGGCTCAGTGGATAGAGCGTCGGCCTGTGGACTGAAGGGTCCCAGGTTCGATTCCGGTCAAGGGCATGTACCTGGGTTGCGGGCACGTCCCCGGTAGGAGGTGTGCAGGAGACAGCTGATCGATGTTTCTCTCTCATCAATGTTTCTATCTCTCTATCTCTCTCCCTTCCTCTCTGTAAAAAATCAATAAAATATATTTAAAAAAAAAAAACTTACTTAAAAAAGAAAAAAGAAAAGCCATAGGGAACACCACTTATCTGAGGATGAAGCTTATAGCCTAAGCCATTGAATCACAAAGTGGCTTTTCACTAAATCTCACAGGTTTTCATCATATGCACATCTTTCCAGGTGGTTTTCAAATTGTGTTCTTTATTGCTTCCCAGATTACATAAACATTAGGTCCAAATTTTATTGTTTTAATCCAGCTTTCAAAGTGATTGTGATAGATTAAAAGAAAAACACACTTGAATATGTCATGTTCCAAAGTTGACACACCAGAGATCACCAGTGCACTCACTTGTACTGCCATGTTTATTCTCTCTGGGGCAGACCGTGGTATAAAGCTTCTCTTGCCACCTTTGTGTTTTTAAGGTTTTCCTGAGATCATACTCCCCATTTCAAGTTTGTGTTTTTCAGGAGAGCATCATTTTACTCATTGTTTGACCTAAGGAAATATTTAAATTTGAGCTTATAAAATTCATTTAATACTTCTTTTATCTGCTCTATATATTGAGGTTTCAAATTTTATTAGGAAGGGGTTCTGCTATTTATATATATATATATTTAATTTTGCAGTCTTTATAATGGTCACCTGGGGAAGGCATCTTGAGCTCTTAAAGCACCCCATTTTGCTTACTTTTCCCTTCTACCAGCTCTTTATTCCTATGTATTCCTTCTTTGAGCTTCCCTTACCTGTTCTCTGTCATTTCTACATCCACAATCATCTGCTGTTGTCTTTCTCACTCTGAGGTTCTAGTGGCCTCTCTCAGGTACTGATAGTAGCTGTTGCTTGTTTGTAGGTTTTGAATGGGTAATAGATGCATGCCATAACAAAAACACCAAACTTAGTAAGAGTAAAAGATGAGTCTTCTTTTCTCCTCTTCACCAAGTGTCTCCCAAAAGGTAGCCACCGTTAACACATTACTTACTTATTATTGCAGGCTCTACATATGCACCTACAAGCACATGTATAAATACATGCAGCATATTTTTAAACATGTGTCAACATTCTGCCCACACTTTCTGCACCTTACTCTTTTTCCTTAACATCTTTTGGAGATGGTTTCATGTGATACACATAGAACTTCCTTCTCTTGAGTGGCAATTTGATGCCCCATTTCATGGATGCTGCAAAGAATAACCTGCTTAATTTAGCACATGTGAAAGTATTTCTGTATGATCAATTTCTCAAAGTAGGATTGCTGAGAAAAAGGGAGTATCCTGTGTCAGTTTTTGTTGTTGAGGTATACCGTAAGTCCTCACTTAACATCGTCAATAGGTTCTTAAACTTTTAAGTGAAACAATGTGTAACAAAACCAATTTATCACAGGCTAATTGATTTAAACAAATTCCTACAGCATCTCATCAACACTATAAGGAAACAACATTGAGTGTTTTTCAGGGGACACTGTTATTGACATATAACATATTAGTTTTCAGGTGTGCAACATAATGATTTGATATTTTTATGTATTGGGAAATGATCACAATAATAAATCTAGTTACTGTTCATCATCATACATAGTTACATTTTTTTCTTGCAACAAGAACTTTTAGGATGTACTCTCAGCAACTTTCAAATATACAATACAGTATTATTAACTAGTCACCATGCTGTACATTACATTTCTGTGACTTACTTATTTTATAACTGCAAATTTATAATACCTTTTGGGCATCTTCACCCATTTTGCTCACCCCCCATTCCTGATTCTGGCAGTCACCAATCTGTGTTCTGTACCTGAGTTTGTGGGGGGTTTTTGTTTGTTTTGTTTTGTTTCTAAGATTCCACATATAAGTGAGAGTATATGGTAAATGAGTATTTAACAATATTCTTCTAGTTCATGAGCATGGAATATCTTTGATTTATTTATGTCTTCTTCATTTTCTTTTATTAATGTCTTATAGTTTTTAGTATACAGGTCTTTCACCTCCTTGGTTAAATTTATTCCTAGGTATTTTTTTTTATGCAACTGTAAATGGGATTGTTTTCTTAATTTCTCTTTCTGATAGAAACACAAAAGATTATTCTAACAGGTTTTTTAAAATATATTTTTATTGAGCCTGATTGGTGTGGCTCAGTAGTTGAGTGTCAACCTGTGATCCAGGAGGTCACCATTCGATTTCTGGTCAGGGTACATGTCTGGGTTGTGGGCTCGATCCTCAGTAGGGGGCATGCAGAAGGCAGTCGATCAATGATTCTCTGTCATCATTGATGTTTCTATCTCACTCTCACTCTCCCTTCCTCTCTGAAATCAATAAAAATATGTTTTAAAAAATTACTTACCACCTAAATTTTGCAAGGGGCTAAATGGAGAAGTTATTTGTTTGATCATTGCCTATGAGCAACACTTAACTATTCATATGAGTTAAAATTTACATTTAGGTAAAAGATTGATTTACCTTTTTGCATAGGTCAAAAATATTTTTAAACAGATTTCTCTTTTTAATTTAATCATGTTTGCTATCGTCCTTTGTTATGCTCTAATATGTCCTGACCTATAACGATTTGACAAATTTTATCTATATGTACTTATTTACACATGTATGTGTGTGGTAGGTATGCATGCATGGATGTGTGTGTATGTATATATAAATTGTATAAGGTAAATATTAAATAGTATAAGAAAACTTGAAGACCTGGTTTTAGGAGGGAAAACCCCCTTGAGTGGCTCAAACTCCCAGCAGGGTCAGCCCATATCCTTTTCTGGGCTCCTTGGGTTGCTCTTCATTGTCCTTGAGCCTAAGATCAGTTCTAAGAGTTCCTTCCTCTTAAGGCTTTCTGTATGCCAGAACATTTCATGTTACTTGGAACATTTTCCCTAAACCTTTATCTGGCTCCCTTCTTCTCAGCCTTGAATCTTATTTTAAATGCCACTTCCTCACAGAGGCCTTCCCTGACCTCTCTTTCTAAAGTTAAGTGCCTGTGTTATTCTCTCTTACCCCAGCCTGATCTTTTCCCTCATAATATGTAGCATAAACTGAAGTTATTAACGAGTTGATCTGCTTACTTATTTTTTTTGCCAGTCTTTAACACTTAAAAGCGTCACTAGAGCAGTAGCCATTTCCATAATGCCTGTAATCTAGCAAAGCACCTGGCACAGATTAGAACCTGTAAGTAGTTGAGAAATTATGAAAGAGTGAGGGAGCCATAGAAAATCTTGATTTTTCCCACTGGGAGAGAGAGACTTGATGAGCTGAAAGGCTAAGACAAGACAAGTGAAGAGAGAAGTATGTGAGAGCTCAGAGGGAGGAAATACTTTTATCAAGATCCTGTTATGTTCTGGGCAGTGTACCAAGTACTTCCACAAACATTATATTATTTCACTTTCCTAGTAATCCTTTTTCATAGATATGTAAACAGAGGCTCAGAAGGCTCATATAAATGCTTCACATTGATACAATTAGCAGTACAGCAAGCATTTCATCTATGGCTCTAGCTGCAAAGCCCTATCTCAGAATCACAAACTCAGGTGTTTACAGGACCAGGTTGCCAAGGTGTAGGGATTGAGATGAGCCAAAGAGTTTGTGCCCCTGGCTCTAAAGATCTAAATAGGCAGTTACACCCAGCCAGCCTATGCCATGGAGGAATTGAGCCCGGATGGCCAGAGCTTCCAGTTTGTCAGGAGAACTATAGATCTGATTTTTCTGGGAAATATTCTATTTTTAGACGATGGTAACCAGTTTTTTAAATTTTTAAACTTTGGGAAGCCAAACAAAAGTTACCCAGTGGCTGGTTTTTGCCTTCAGGTGGTCCATTTGCAGGCTCTTCTTTACAACAGAAATGATGAGCCCACCCTGGCTAGAACAGAGTGTGGAAAATAGCACTGTGTCACTTCACATTGAGGTCCTTTGGGAGCAGAACTAGACAGGGCCTTGGGCTAGTAAAATATAGTCAGCTCTGCTATCATATGACATAATGCATTTCTAAAATTTCCTACACTATTCATGATTGTGCAATGGAAACCACAGGGCTTATGGGAATCTCTGTCTCTGTCATCACATGGCCTTCTTATAAGGACATCAATCATTGGATTTAGGGCCCATCCGAATTCCACTGTGACCTCATACTAACTTGATTACATCTGCAAAGACCCCGTTTTCAAATAGGGTTACAGTCACAGGTCCTGGGGGTTAGGACTTTTGGGGGGACATGATTCAACCCACAATACCTCACTTCTCCTTCATTCCTCCAAAGGAATGTCTAAATGTTAAAAAGTTTGGATGCATCTTTTTTTAAAAAATATATTTTATTGATTTTTTTACAGAGAGGGATAGAGAGTTAGAATCATCAATGAGAGAGAAACACTGATCAGCTGCCTCCTGCACACTCCCCACTTGGGGATGTGCCTGCAACCAAGGTACATACATGCCCTTAACCAGAATCGAACCTGGGACCCTTGAGTCCACAGGCCGACGCTCTATCCACTGAGCCAAACCGGTTAGGGCTGGATGCATCTTCTTAATTTGGTATTTCCTTGGTCTCATTAAACAGGAGTCCACCTGCTCATGTATGTTAGCGATGTCTTGGTTTGCTTAATGGTCATCACCTTAGGGTTCCAATGGGATATTTAGGGATTATGTTTTTCTGCTTACATTTCTAGCTTTTTCATCTCTCTGAATGGAAAATGTAAATGTCTTCGGAAGGAAGAATAAACAAAAATATTTTTAAATGTTTGTAAATAATTCATTGAACTCATGCCGTTTTCTTTTGAAACAGCATTGTCTGATTTTCCATATCATATAGTTAACAAAGCTCTTGTATTAGTCTCTGTGAATTTCCTGTCTAACCATGGAATTCCATGTCACAAGTAACAACATCTATCAAGATGTGGCATAGATTCCAGACTTGCCCATGTATATGCTATAGGGAACTGAGTTGCAGCCAGATATGCAGCACATCTCCCCTTGCCCATGGCCCCGACACAACAACCCCAAGACTCCTGTTTGAAGTGAGAGACTGTTGGTGTCCTCAGGGAGAGAAGGTGGACAGTGTTCTCAGCTGGGCCCTTATCCTGGGAGAGAGCAGGGCAAGGGTCTAGAACAGCTTTAAAGAACCTGATGAGTGGGAATAAGAGAAGTTACTCTTGTTATAGAAACTACTAGTAGCCCGGTGCATGAAATTCGTGCACATTAAAAGGGAATTAATTGCCCTAACTGGTTTGGCTCAGTGGATAGAGCATCGGCCTGCAGACTCAAGTGTCCCGGGTTCGATTCTGGTCAAGGGCATGTACCTTGGTTGCAGGCACATCCCCAGTGGGGAGTGTGCAGGAGGCAGCTGATCATTTATTAATAAATAAACAGTAATAAAAGGATATAGCAACAACAGAGGCATCATATAAAAACGATGAAAACAACAGAAACATGATATAAAAACAACAGTGATGCAAACAGTGACTGATAAAGTGATTAAACTTATTCTAATATCTCCCTGTACACCACATTTAGAGTGAAAACACTTTCAGAGTGCTTGACTAATTTCCCTTGTGATGAAGTGCTTAGAACTTTAACTGTAACATCACATGCTCTTCAAACTCGAGAGAAAGCAATATGTAACTGACCATGTGCAAAAACGGGTTCAGGTAGGCATATTCCTACTTTGTCTAGAGTTTGTCCTTGTGACTTATTAATAGTCATCACAAATGCTGGCATCATGAGAAACCGTCCTCGAATCATTTTAAATGGGAGGCCAGTGTCAGATGGGGACAAATTAATTATTGGAATCAGAATAGCCTCTTCCTCTGCAGATCCTGTTAATACTTCAGCTTGGATAATGTTAGGTCGTAATCTTTTGATAATAAATCTGGTACCATTACAAAGACTCCATTTACTATTGAGATTTCTCAATAGCATGATGATTGCACCCACTTTCAATTTTAATTTATGGCACAGCATTCCCGAAGGAGTAATACTATTAAGAAATTTGATGGGAAAATTTTCCTTTTCAGCGTCATCTGTGGAATCAATGAAATCTTTATCAGTTAAATATGTGTGAAAATCTCCATCGAGTATATCCAGATTTTCTTCTTTTAATTTTTGAACATGCTCATTTTTTGGACAAAGAATTGCATGTTTAGATATATTTTTAATATTATCTATAGCAGTGGTTCTCAACCTTGGCTGCACATTAGAATCACCTGGGAATCTTTTTAAAATCCTGATTCCTGGGCCTCATCCTCCGGAAATTGTTTCTTTGTTATGGGGTGGGAACACAACATTAGTAACAAAGAAATAAAATTAAAACTTTATTGTGGGGAGCCCCTACAGTATTTTGGACAAGTTCAAGCCTTGGACTGATGAGAGGGCACAGTCCTCTCATTGCCACATGCAAGTCCCAGCTTGGAGGGCAGGGCCCTCCCAGCACAATTATAGCCAACAGCTATACTTGTAAGCTTAAAACCGTGGTCTGAACATGTGGCCCCACCTGCCTGAGTGATGCAGGCTTGATAGAGTTCAGGTGCATGTAACTGAATAGGATTGAAACCCACGAGAATGTTGTAAACATCTTGACCATGCCCTTAATTTGCCTTGTGGAATTGGCTATAAAATAAAGACACGACTTAAAAAGACTTTTTTTTTTTTTTTTTTTAATTTTTTTAAAAAAATATATTTTATTGATTTTTTTACAGAGAGGAAGGGAGAGGGATAGAAAGTTAGAAACATTGATGAGAGAGAAACATCAATCAGCTGCCTCCTGCACACCCCTCACTGGGGATGTGCCCACAACCAAGGCACATGCCCTTGACCAGAATTGAACCCAGGACCCTTCAGTCCTCAGGCTGACTCTCTATCCACTGAGCCAAACCGGTCAGGGCAAGAACAAGGATATCTTTTAAGTTAAACCTATCATGTGCTGCTTACTACTGTCTTCATTTGATAAAATAAAGGGCTTTTCTTTTTTCAATTTTATTGAGATATAATTGATGTGAAACAAGTTTAAAGTGTACAACATAATGAATTGACTTACTAATTGTGAAATGATTACCACAATAAGTTTAGTTAACATCCATCATCACATATAGATACAGAAAAAAGAAAAAGAAAAAACGTATTTTTTTCTTGCAATGAGAACTCTTAGGACATATTCTTTTAATAGCTTTCAAATACACCATATAGCAGAGTTAACTGTAGTCATTATGTTGTGCATTAAATTCCCAGGACTTACTTCTCTTATAACTGGAAACTTATGCCTTTTGACCATCTTCACCTAATTACCCTTCTCCTCACCCCTAAAGGGCATTTTCATTCTAAAATAGTGGGAATGATACCATCCTGGAATAAAGTTTTATGAAAAACTATAGCTTTATGAAAATTGTATTCTGAAAAGTTCACTGTTGTGTTTTATTTTTCTCACTTCACCATGCACTGGTGAAACCGCATCTTTGACCAGCATTGACTCCAGGACAGCGTTGGGCAGTCACTACTTTGAGCACCACATGCAAGTGCTCAAGTTGCACAATGTTCCGTGAGAGCAACCTCCATGTTGTGTCTTGTAGATTGTGACAGACCAGCAGACAGGACAGAAGATCCAGATAGTCACCGCAGTGGACACCTCTGGATCCCCCAAGCAGCAGTTCATCTTGACCAGCCCAGATGGAGCTGGAACTGGGAAGGTGATCCTGGCTTCCCCAGAGACATCCAGTGCCAAGCAGCTTATATTCACCACCTCAGACAACCTCGTCCCTGGCAGGATCCAGGTAAGGCCTGTTGACAGAGCATTCATTTACACATTTCTGCTACTGGATTTGTTCCTGACTGTAACCTCTGCTCTGCCTTGGAGGCCAAATCTGTTTCTAAAAGATGCTTTGGGGACTGGCAAACATGGCAGGTTGCTGCTTTGGCTAAAGTAAATAGTCAGCAAATGAATGGCAAGCCCAGTAGGCAGCCAACTATAGTGCTCAGATGGGATGGAAGTTAAGCCAGGAAAAATCAGTGGCACACAGGAGACTGTCATGAGTGAGCTGGCACTAAGGCCACTTAGTTAACAAAGGCCACACGGTTAACAAAGGCCCTTGGCCCAGGATATTTTAGGGATACCACTTTGGGCTGACCACAGTCAGACAAGGACAACTTGTTCTAATTCTTACCTCATCCTTGTCCAGATGGTCAGGCCTGGTCCAGCTCTTCATTGTATCCTGATTTATTCCTGTGAACCTCTGGGACCCTCAGTTCTCATCTCCACCTCTGCCCTGCTTCTCCCTATTCTGGCAAGGTGGGATGGGGTCAGGGGAAGATACAGAAAGGAGAAGAGCAAGGGCTTGAAGGAAAGCAGGGTTGTTGGGAAGCACTGAATTTCCAAGCACAGCAATTAAAGGAACAGACACTTGAGGGCAGTGTCCCATGGTGGACAAGCATGGAGTATGTTTTGTCAGGGTTAAGTAGGAATTCCATGTTTTTGTTTGTTTTTAAATTTTTAAAAATTTGTGGTAAAATAGAACAAAATTTACCATCTTAATTATTTTCAAATGTACAGTTCAGTGGCATTAACTACATTCACATTGTTGTGCAACTACCACCACCATCCAACCATCCATCCACAGAACTCTTTCATCTTCCCAAACTGAAACTCTGTGCCCATTAACCACTGACTTCCCATTCCACCTTTCCCACCCCCAACTTCTGGCAACCACCATTCTATTTTCTGTCTCTATGAATTTGACTACTCTAGGGACCTCATGTAATTGGAATTCTGTAATATTTGTCCTTTTGTGAATGTCTTATTTTACCTAGCATGTTTTCAAGATTTGTCCATGTCATAGCAGGTGTCAGAATCTCTTTCCTTTTTAAGGCTGAATAATATTCCATCATATGTATATATCAAACTTTGTTTATCCAATTATCTGTTGATGGATACTTGGGTTGCTTTTACCTTTTGGCTATTGCAAATAATGCTGCTAAAAATCTGTGTGTTTTGGGGATAGACTTTCTACTATGGAGAAAATTAAGGAAGGAAAGAATTTTTTTTCTTCTGATAAAGCTGGCTTTAAAATACCAATTGGTTCAACTTTCAGAATTGTGCTTTTGAGAAACTCATAGTACAGTTAGTAAATACTGCCGCAAACTTGCTTTCCCACAGTACATTCTGATAATCTGAAATCAGAATTCCTCACTGCTAATTTAAACTACTCCTTGTTTGTGAAAGGATGGCTATTGATTTTGTTGCATGTTTTACAAGAGGTCATTCTATACAATGATTTCTGTATATATTTCCACCATACATATATCATGGTACATTATTTGGTACATTATTTAATAACAGCTGTTTTTCACTTTCTCATATTGGTATCAGTTACAGTATTCTTCAAGACCAGTAGCACTATTTGTCACCTAGAAAGTCACCTACAAATAAAGGAGAAATAGCAGGTTTTGGAGGTCACCTATTCTAGTTATTTTACTCCCAGCTGCCTCAATAGGAGACCTGCTTATAACTAATAAAGCTTGATTATTTCTCTGCCAAATGTACATCTCTGCATATTTTCAAGCTATTTGGTGGGAATAGAGGCAGCCAAAAATACCTTCAATGTCTTTATGTTGAGGCTTCTATATGTGATTCCCCACATGGCCCCGTCTGGATAATTGTGGTAGCCAGATAGGAGAGCAGATCGGTGAAAACCAATGCTTGACCCTGTCGAACCCCCCAAACCCCTACCTCCTGATGAAGAGGTGCAGTTCAGATGAGCAGCAGGGCCATTCTGGGTGTCAGATTAAGTTGTCAGGTGGAATTTTCCCAGCTCTGCCCAAATCAGCTCTCCTGCATAGAAACTGAAGATTAGGAATTTACAGTTAAGCATTACTTTGCTTAGGAGTCTAATTTTTAATCTCCACCCTGCTTGTTTCCTGATTCTTCTTAGATCGTCACAGACTCTGCTTCTGTGGAGCGTTTGCTTGGGAAGGCTGAGGTCCAGCGGCCCCAGGTGGTAGAGTACTGTGTGGTCTGTGGGGACAAAGCCTCTGGTAAGTAACCCTACGTCACGCTAGGTGCACATCATGGCCCAAACTGGGGATGAGGGGTAATGGAGAGAGAACATTTTCTATAGAGTTGTAGGTTCAAGCCGTGAACTCCACTTTTCTTACTGGGTAATATATGTAAGCAAATCAGTTTGTCAAATTATTAGGATCAAAAAAATCAGGAAACTATTTCTGTGATTTGTAAATCATGGTTGAGCATTGGATATGTATGTGCTACTAAGAAAGTAATCACTTCTTTAGTCAGTATTTGCAGAGTGCTTTGCTGTTTCACAAAATGTGTTATTTAGACCCCCTTCATCCTATAAACTATCTCTGTCATCCATTCACCATAACCCAGTATGATAAACTGCTAAAATGCAGGAGAAGAGAGCATGTGATCCTGGCTGGAGTCCCAGGGTCAGGAAAGGCCCCTAAAGGCAGTCACATCTGTGAACCTTGGAGGTTGAGTGTGCCTACGTGAGGTAAAACAGAAGGGCATTCCAGCTGGTGGAGCCAGGACTCAGTTTGATGCCCACACCCACAGTGTCTTTGGGGAAGAGCTCCTGGGCATATGGGTACCAGGAAAATGGAGAAGATGTCTAGCCCAAAAGTTTAGACTTTGGTCTGCTAACACTGAAGGCTGTAGAAGATAAGTGAGGCAGGCAAGGAAGAATAGAGGAATCCTATGTAATAAAAGGGTTATATGCAAATCAACAGAAAGGTGGAACAACCTGTCACTACACTGACCACCAGGGGGGCAGACACTCAACGCAGGAGCTGCCCCCTGGTGGTCAGTGAGCTCCCACGGAGGCGGGGGGGGGGGGGGAGAGATGGGGAAGCCCACTTAGCCTTAAGCCAGGCTCATGACTGGCGAGTGCAGCAGCGGTGGCAGGAGCCTCTCCGTCCTCTGTGGCAGCCCTAGGGATGTCCGACTGAGGGTTCCCAAACTGCTAAAAGGTGCAGGCGGGACTGAGGGACACCACCCCACCCCCACCCCCAGTGCACGAATGCCGTGCACCACGCCTCTAGTATTTAATAAAGGTCCAGTTCCAGTGCTGCTAGGGGCTCAGGTCTGAGTTTTGTGGTAACTGCTTAGTTCCACTTTATTCTGTGGTCACAAAATTTAGAGGAACTTGAGAAACTTTGTGGTTCTGGTTTCTTATTTGTTTGGTTTTTTGTTTTGGTTTGTTCGTTTGTTTGTTTTAAAAAGGAGTCTGGACCAAGCCTCTTAGGAAGACAGCTCTAGGCAAGAATCTGTAGAAGCTCCAGTTTCCCTTGCATCTTGTGACACGATTTGCCCTATCAGGGGTGTCCTGGCTCTGTTTCTACCCCTTATCCTGGTAAATCCAGCCCATTTCACCCCTTTGAAGCTTTCACCTGTGTTGCCTCTGTCCTCATCCCCCTTTTATAAAACAGACCTCACTGAGCATTTGTTGCATTCTCTTATAATTGGTTTTTACAGGCCTGTCTTGCCCACCAGAATGTGCTGTTTTTGTCAGACCCCTCCATCACTATGTCCCTACCCACTGCAAACTTTTGAACAAATGAATGAAGCATGAACATAAGGAAAAGGGCACGGAATCTTTTGGGCTTCCCCATTTGTCACGCTCTTTCTGAGCTTAAAGAAACAGCCTAGTCACAGGCTCATACTGCCATTGTCTCCAGATATTGGAGATCACTCTAAGGGTTAGAAAGCCTAAGGAAATACCCTGCAAAAAAGGAAAAATGATGCCTACATGGTAGGTAACAGTTTTAGCACAACTGTTCTTAAAGGCACAAAATAGAGACCCTCCAAGTATACCGTTGGGGAATGGCTCCAAGTGCTAGAGCTTAGGACAATAGGATGCTCTATAGCTGCTATAAATGATGATCCCATGAAACGTGTCCTCCCAGCAGTAGCTAAGACATTAGGTTACATAAGACTGAACTATGTGGTGATGGAAGGAGACTTGACTTGAAGGATACTTATTGTGGTGAACACACAATACATTATGTAGGTGATGTATTAGAGAATTGTATACCTGAAACCGATATGATTTATTAACCAGTGTCACCCCAGTAAATTCAATTAAAAAAAAAAACAACTGTGGTCAGTCCCAGCTGGGAACAAATGAGTTACAATGCCTGTGGAAGCACTTTGTGAACTAAGAAGGGTAAACTGAGGTGGGGGCTCTTTTTAATGTCATTGGTAAGTAAGGGTTAGAGACATCACAGTAACCAAGATTAGAAAAAACTGTGCAATAAGTGTATTTCTAGGACTAAGTTTCCAAAAGCATCTGTCTAGTTAACCCAAGTGAGCTACATGGCAACCTTCCTTCACCTTGAACCTGCTCAGTCACAGTCCTCATAATTCCTCTCATCATTCCACTTCCTCCAGGGGAGGTCTAGGGCCCAGGACATGGCTAACACAGGGGGAATAAATACAGGAGTGAGACCCTGTGTGCTAAAATATCACATGCATGTGTTTGCTACCTGCCACTCTTGGCAGGACAGGGGAGCTGAGTAGCTTTGCAGCTTAGGTCTGCAGAGCCAAGACTAGGGTATGTGCAGAGGACAGTACAATTCAGCCATCCCCCGTGAGCTCCTACTGTATGGTAGGTCCTTCATGTACTAAGAGCATTAAGGACATGCCATTTACCAGGTGTCACATCATCTGTCTGAGCTTAAATTTTTTCATCATGACCTTCTAGGGCTCCTGTAAAGATTATAGAGAAATCACGTGAAAGACTCGCTAACTCCTAATTACTAATGCTTAATGCTAAGACCTGGGCATCTGACTGCACACCAGTCACTTTGATAAACATACATTAAAAATAGGGCCTGTGACGGGTCACCTCTTTTCTTGGTTAAACTGCTTCATACACTCTATCCTCTCAGGCCGTCACTATGGGGCTGTCAGTTGTGAAGGCTGCAAAGGTTTCTTCAAAAGGAGCGTAAGGAAAAATCTGACCTACAGCTGCCGGAGCAACCAAGACTGCATCATCAATAAGCACCACCGGAACCGCTGTCAGTTTTGCCGGCTAAAAAAATGCTTAGAGATGGGCATGAAAATGGAATGTGAGTAACAGTATTAAAGAAACCACGTGAGTTAACAAGGAGGGAGAACGTAAGCATTAGTCTGTTAACTAAGGTTTCTGTGTCTGACTTTAAAATACTGAGAAGAAAAAAATCCACTCACGCTTCATTTTGGTTTACCTTCGGGCTCAGCGTGATGTTTCAGTACTGACACTGCGGGGATTGGTCAGTTCCCGTGTATGTGGAAACCTACTCCCAGTAAATCAAGAGGCAGCAATGTGGAGTGGGGTAAACACAGGCTTTGTAGTAAAGCTGATACCAGATCAAACTCTAGCTCTGCCCCTTAGGAACTGTGAGGCCTGGGGAAGACATGTAGGTTCTCTAAGGCAAAGGGGCCTCCTCTTTGAAATAGAACCCTTTACCTTACATATTGGATCTGGAGTTCAGTCTTTCTTTTAATAAAAAGGTCATTATTTTTCAGTTGTTTCTGGCATGTAAACCTATTCTTATATCAGTTTACTGAAGGGAGAAGTTTCTAGGGTGATAGAAAATTGACAACACACACTTTGCAGAAGTCATGCATGCTGGAGGTGGACATAGAGTTGTTCCTCTACAATGTGTAGCATTGGACAAGCTCTCTGTTGAAGACCCACTTGAAGACAAGTGTTGCTCACCCTGGAGAGAGTCCATTTTGTTAGCAAGTAAGAAGTGAAAAACCAGCCCTAGCCCATTTGGCTCAGTGGATAGAGTGTTGGCCTGTAGACCGAAAGGTCCCAGGTTTGATTCCGGTCAAGGACATGTACCTCAGTTGCAGGTTCCTTCCCGGCCCAGGCCCTGGTTGGGGCTTGTGCAGGAGACAACTAAACGATGTATTTCTTTCACATCGATATTTCCCTCTCTCGTTCCCTCTTTCTTCCACTCTCTCTAAAAAGCAATGGAAAAATATTCTTGGGTGAGGATTAAAGAAAAAAAAAAAAGACGTGAAAACCCAGAGGACTCAGGATGGACCCTCACAAGGCCATGTAGATGCTATGCTGCAGTTCCTTGTAGGCAGTGCCCACCATCTTGAGCTCTTTTCCTGCCTTTAGATTTGGCATGGCATTGCTTGGCTTTGAACCTTTAAAGCTCCTTTGGCTAAAAAGTCCACTATGAAAATTGAGCTTGACTTTCTAAGTAAGACTACGGTTTTTATTGATTCAAATCTTTCCTCTAAATATGAATTACTTATTGTGGTTTAAGCTGTACAGAGTGAACGGAAGCCCTTTGATGTACAGCGGGAGAAACCAAGCAATTGTGCTGCTTCAACTGAGAAAATCTATATCCGGAAAGACCTGAGAAGTCCTCTGATTGCCACTCCCACATTTGTAGCAGATAAAGATGGAGCGAGGTTAGTCTCTGTTCTGACAAAGGGTAAAACTACCATCAGCCTTTGTTGCTGATCAGAGGAGGCACTGGTGTTTTTTGGAAAAGGGGCTTATATGTCTCCCCACCTGCCTGGAAAGCCATCAACTTTGTCTTGCCTCATTCCACCCCTTTTGGAGCTGCTTCAGTCAAACCTCTGTACAGTCCTGAGGATGGCTGATGGGGTCAGAATTTTTCAAGGGCTCAGATTATGTCTTGCAGTTTGGCATTCATACAGGAAAACAGTTGTGGAATTCCAGATTGGGATTTTTTTGTAGTATAGACAAAAGGCCTAAGTCCCAGGTGTGGGCCCAGATAAGTGCCACAAGTTAATTTATATGTTCTTTTTAATGTAACCTATTGAACTTCATTTAAAAGGAACAGAGAGCAGGAAAACAAGAAATCCAAAGGTATCACAGAGAGAACTAGAATTGAGAATGCCTTAGTGATATTCTGAAGATCAAGTTAATATTATTTGGCAGAGCAGCCAAAGTCCCCAGTCAGCACAGAAGCAAGCCCTGGGGATGTGCGTCTGCGTGTCATCCTGTCTCAGGCTATAGACCCAGCTGTGTGCACATCTCATTGCAGAGAAAAGGGGGTTGTTCAGTCACTTAGTGTCTGAGTCTAGTTAGAGCTTTTCTTTTACTCAGACAGCCCTGCAGGTGTGGAAGGGACAGGGAAATATAGCATGATCATACTGTGCATTAAATGTTGGAAGCTACTCTGGGTTTTTTTATGTCTTAAATAGACAAACAGGTCTTCTTGATCCAGGGATGCTTGTGAACATCCAGCAACCTTTGATACGTGAGGATGGTACTGTTCTCCTGGCCACAGATTCCAAGGTGATGTTATATGCCTTCTCCTCCATTTTTATGTTGCAGTGCAGACTGCTTTTCTAGATGTGTGCACCACCTTCTTCTTGGCCTTTAGAGACCACATTGAAAGAATGACCTTCTGCTTCTCAGTTTACTTGTGATTTAGTCCTCAGTGATTTGTTTTAGGGATGCTGATGGCTTTCAGAAACTCAGTCAGGGCTGGCTAGTCATAATCATAACACAGTTTAGAGTTCAATTTGGTGAAAGTTCTAAGGTTCTCTTCTCTATTAACACATTGCATACCTCATAGAAATCTCTAAGACATACGCCAGGGACCACACATTTTTGGGCAAACTGCACGTTATTTAAATCATCATAATGCACTTTAGGTGTTGTTTTTCAATAATTATAACATTTTTATTTACAAAAACAATTAAACAATTAAAGTTCCTAGTACTTTTTTAACATATGGTACTGCGTAAAACATTTTCCTCTATGAAGAGGGACCAAACAAAATTTACATAAGTATCTAGATTCGCTCCTTTTTCCATGGGCATGAAAAACGAGAACACTCGTGAGCGGTCCTTAACAGATGGCGCGCGAAACACAAGAAAACTGAGCGGTACGAAATGTGTTAAGATGTTCACCCCCTGGTACACACATTGGCAAGCTACTGGCATGCTGAAGAACCAGCTACTTATCCTAAGATGGCCTTACAAAAGCCTCTAGATCAAGCATACCAAACTCAAAGACTAACACCGGCCAAATAAACAAGTTTTAAGTTTATGTGGATTGCAAAAAAAACAAAAGCTTCAATTTTCATAGAAACATAGGTTTATTTTGATAGACATGCTAAATACAAAGGGCTGAAATAAATGAGTCATCGTTAATGAGTATTTGTTGTGGGCCACATGTGGCCCTCGGGCCTCAAGTTTGACATGCTTGCTCTAAATGATCTGCAGGAGGAAGTTCAGCCAGGATTTTAACAATTCTAAAACTGTTAGGATAAATAAGTCATAGGGAATTTGACTTGTGGAATACAGAGATGTTTCTCAATCCAAGAGAGAGAGGGAGAACTGGCTAATTTCTGAAGATAACTAAAGAGGAAGGTTTTATCCAGGCAGGGGAATCCATTGTCTTTCTCATCTTGACCCAGGTAATGAAGTGGCAGCCAGCCAGGGCTGAGGTCCGATTTTCTTCCCTGAAAGGAGTAACTTGGTAACAGCACTACTGGCACTGCTGCCCTTAGAGTCAGAGCTGGGCCTGCAGACTACCTTCTCATGTGTTCACATGCACATCAATGTGCACACTCTGTACATTAAGGAGCATCCTTTTTGGGGAAAGAAAAGGCAAAAATTAGAGCCATTACTGGCATAGAGAGATGTCCTCTACCTAGTGGTCTTCAGGCTGGGCTGTAAAACTGAAAGGAAGGATCAAATAACCTTAAAACTCCTGACTACCAAGGGATTTCACAGCAACTGTTCTGTTGTGCCTCTTTTTTGGTAAATAACCAGCCTTTAAATGGCTATACTACATTCAGTTTATCTATTAATCAGCTGATGAACATTTGGGTTGTTCCTGCGTTTTGTCTATTGTGAATAGTGCTGCTTATTAACTTTTGTGTACAAGGGTTTTTGTGCATGTTTTTATTTCTCTTATGTACATGTCTAGAAGTGGAATTGCTGGTCATATGGCAACTGTGTTTAAACTTAGAGGAACTGCCAGACTATTTTTCGGTGACTATATCATTTTACGTTCCAACCTGCTGTGGGTGAGGGTTCCAGTTTCTCCACATCCTCCCCAACATTTACCTGTTTTATTATAGCTGTGTTAGTGGGTGTGAAGTAGTAGCTCATTGTGATTTTGATTTACATTTCCAGTGATGGTGAACATCTTTTCATATGCTTATGGCTATTTATATATCTTCTTCGAAGAAATGCCAACTTAAATCCTTTGCTTATTTTTTAACTGGTTTCTTTTTCTTTTTATTATTGAGTTGCAAGAGTCTGTTAGATATTCTGGTAACTAAACTATTATCAGATGTATGATTTGCAAATACTTGTGTATGTGAGAGAGGGGGTGTATTTTTACTTTCTTGGTAATGTCTATTGAAGCACAAAGGTTTTAATTTTTATGATATTGTTTATCTTTTTCATCTTTCATTTTATCCTGTATAGATTGTGTAACTACCACCACAATCAAGATATAGAACAAATCCATCACCAAAAAGATCTTCCTCATATTCCCCTGTTGTAGTCATACCCCCCTTTGAAGCTGTTTTTAAACCAACATTATGCCTTCATTAGCCTGAGAGTCATTGTGTATGCATATTCATCATGTGTGTATTCATCTTTTAATGTTACTATTTTTTTGTTTAATAGGCTGAAACAAGCCAGGGAGCTCTGGGCACACTAGCAAATGTAGTAACCTCCCTTGCCAACCTAAGTGAATCCCTTAACAATGGTGACACTTCGGAAGTGCAACCAGAGGACCAGTCTGCAAGTGAGATTACTCGGTATGAACCCATGAGGGTATAGGCTCCCCTCCTGACATGCACACTCAGTCACTGCATTGTAAGGGTGGGTGGCAGCATTTTTAACACTCACCCTGTATTTAATCAAGGATTGTAAAATTGTCACAGTTCCTCTGAACATCTTTCTCCTTTCAAAATCAAAGTTGCTTTTCATTCCAGACAATGAAAAAGGACATTGAGTAACTCAGTGGAAGCAGGGGGAAACTCTTCAGTGGACAAATGTTACTCTTCAGTCATTATTTATTATGCCTGGATATTAATAGCTCATTCCCTTTTCACAGTTCTGTTTTAGCCTCTTTTTTTTTTTTTTAATGCATTATATTGACATCAGAGAAGGGAGAGGGGGAGAGAGAGAGAAACAGTAATGATGAAAGAGAATCATGGATTGGCTGCCCTCTACTGGGGACCGAGCCCCCAATCCCGGCATGTGCCCTGACCAGTAATCAAACTGTAACCTTCTGGTTCATGGGTCACACAAGTCTGCTGGTTCTTATGTTCACTTGTGGTCTGATAGCAAAATTTAGATCTGATCCAGTGGAAAGGAGATAGGGTCTGGTTCTACCACTTACTCTATGGGCAGTCTTGGAAAGTTAATTAACATCTCTAAGCCTCAGTTTTCACATCTATAATATGGAGAGAATTCTACTTTGGAGAATAGTTGTAAGAAATAAAAATTACATGTAAAAGTAATAATACATAGATTACTGCCCGAAGTGATGTATAGGCAATGCATAGAAGCTTTCATTGTTATCCTTTCAGCAGGTAGAATATAAGTATCTTTCCCCAATGCATTGTTTTTCTAAATTGTGTCTCAGCTAGAGTTCATTTTCCCTAAAAGCTGTGGATTTATAATGCTTGCTTCAATTTTGCTCACAGGGCATTTGATACCTTAGCTAAAGCACTTAATACCACAGACAGCTCCTCGCCTCCAAGCCTGGCAGATGGGATAGACACCAGTGGAGGAGGGAGTATCCATGTCATCAGCAGAGACCAATCCACACCCATCATTGAGGTTGAAGGCCCTCTCCTTTCAGACACTCACGTCACATTTAAGGTGAGTGTGTTAAGCCTAACCATGTGCCCCCAGCCTACTAGGAGAGGAGCTTTGTCCCAAAGCTGGTCTCAGTTTAAAAATCAAACCTTGGAGTGAGCTCATTTCCATATTGTGGCATTTGATTGGGATATTATATTCTAGAACTGTGTTCCCATTACAAAGCACTTTCACTCATCCTTTGTTCACAGTGGCATTTGACTCTGAAGGTAACCCTGATAGGCTAGGGCCTATTAGCTGACTGCTCTGCCTCCACCTTCTGATAATGGCCTGGCTCCAGTACAGGCTGAGGCAGGCCCGTTGGTCTGCTCCAACAGCAGGCAGCCAGCCCTCATACCCACCCATTGGGTCCTGACCATTTACCCTCTAGAATTAGAGAAAGTAGATATCTGGTATCCTTGATGGGTACTGTGAGGCCCTCATAGGTCTTCCCTATCCTCTCCTCCACTGGCCTTTCTTCTATAGGACACTCCCAGCTTCCATGAGGCCCTCTCAATCACTAGTTCTCTAGAGTGAGTCTTTCTGTTCCCCAGCATTCTTTACTAGAGAGATCTTTCCAATCACTTAGGAAGGTTAGGTCCGTGCTTATAATTGCCCAAAGTACTGAGGACACAGATTACCAGTGAGATTCAAGCTTCAGAGGCAGTAGAGCTCCTTGTAGACAGTGGAGCTCCTGGAGCCCAGGCCTGACATTCTGGTGGTGGGATAGTCTCCTCCTGCCTCTAGGTTTCTGCTCAGCTCTTACTTAGTTGCCTTGAGGCCACCTACCAAATGTCTTCTAATCCAGCAATTTGACCCCTTTTTCCCAATTTGATTTAGACTTTAACCTATGACTCAAAGTGGATTTGCCTTAGAACAAATAATTTATTTGAGGCAAGAGTTGAAAAGTATGTATCAGTATGGGTAAGCTGGGTTGGGGGGTGGTCCCCATCATAGATGGGTCCACGCAGAAGCTTCAACATCAGAGATGGTGTCTCTGGCTGCCATGATGTTGAAATGCAACAGGGGTTTGTATTGACAAACCAAGCCATCCCCCGTCCCTCTGTTACCTCCTGTGCTCTGTACTTTCTCTTCTCCAGCTAACAATGCCCAGCCCAATGCCGGAGTACCTCAATGTGCACTACATCTGTGAGTCCGCATCCCGCCTGCTTTTTCTCTCCATGCACTGGGCCAGGTCAATCCCAGCTTTTCAGGCACTTGGGTAAGTGGCCTTTTTCTCTCTGTATCTCCAGCAAGGGTCTTCCCCTCTCTAGGAATGGTCTGGAAGATTTCTGAGGGCCCTTCCAGTTTGTTCCTATGACCTGGTTTTTTTATTAAATATAGCCAGTGGACCAGTAGCCGAGGACCATGGATGCTAATGTTGCAGTGTTCCTCAAATCTTTATCAAGCTTCCTCCATGTGCTAAGGACTTAGAACTAGCAGCTAGGGATGGAGTGGAATAGAATCAGGAGTCATCCTAAAATCTGGAGACAAGTAGGGACATGCTGCATATGGGGGCATCTGAGATACGGACATATTGTTTTGCAATGCACCTGCCATGTCACCCTAAGTGTAAATTACCCAAGGCAGGGATGAAAACTGACTTCCTCCCTACTATAGTGTCAGCTCTTTCTTTGCAGGGTTTGCAGGCCCTCAGTTCCTATGCCTAGATGTAGGGTATGTTTCCTCCAGAGTCTGCACTCGGCTCTTAGTCCTTCAATTGCTGCATCCTCTCACGACAGAGGCACTAACTTATGTTCAAAGAATCCTTTTTAAGAGAGTGGATAGTTTATCCTCAGAGAGACTTAGAGATTCTTATACAGTGGTGTTCTTAGAAAATGATCCTGAATATACCATAGACCTTCAATACACACTTGCTGAATCCACTTGTTTGGGGCATGCTGGGGTTTGGAGAAGTGCCAGCTCACACCCGCACCCACCCTCACCTCTGTGTCCCCAGGCAGGACTGCAACACCAGCCTGGTACGGGCCTGCTGGAATGAGCTCTTCACCCTCGGTCTGGCCCAGTGTGCCCAGGTCATGAGTCTGTCCACTATCCTGGCGGCCATTGTCAACCACCTGCAGAACAGCATCCAGGAAGGTAGGGCGGGACGTGGGGGAGTATGTCTCCCATCTAGGCTGGCCCATCACAAATTGGCTAGTCTTAGTATCCCACACCATCCATAGACTGAGAGAGGTTTAACTTTTAAGTCATAGGAACTTTACTAGTTAGGATATTTAAATTTCTGCATGATTGCCTGTTTTTCATATAATGAATATGAAAGGGGGAGGGGAGAAGATAATTGAAAAAAGTTGGCAACTTCCTGCTACATAGACATGTAGTGATATTTTCAGAATAATCACAGCTTATGTTTTCATCTTCATTAACAAGTTACCCTTTCGTTTGTAATATTTCACATAGCTTCACAACCCTATAAAGTAGAAACTATTATCTGTGTTACATATGGTAAGGTCCCTGGCTTGCCCCAAATGAAACAGCAAATAGAACGTTTGAGGCACCAACATAGGTCATGCAGACCTCCTGTTCCAGGACAGTTACCTCACCCAGTTCCTTGTGAATGAACAAATGACTCTTCTAAGATCTGTGGCAACCATCTAATATTTGGTGGACAGATCTCAGTGTGTCAGAACTGGGAGACATCTAGTGCAATCTGTCCGCATGCTGTGTGTCCTCAACACACTGAAGAGCACAGCCAGGGTTCGAGACTAACACTGACAGTCTACACTTGCAGCTGAGTGGGAATTCAACTGTACTTGTAACTGAGCATTCCAGGTGTTTGGTGTCTAGCAATGTGACTTCACCTAGCCACACCTTTGTTTTTGTAGTTAATCCTTTGAAATAGTTATAAAAAGGGGATTTTTTAAAAACCCTACAACATTTTATTGAATTTAAGATAGATCTCTTTACAAATGAGATTTTAGTTCTTTTTTTCTTTTTAACTGAGTATGATGCTGATACCCCTCAGCAAAATGTTGTCATGAGGATTAAGTCAGATAACATATAGAATTGTTTTGACAAGTAAAAAAGTCAACATTTTAGGTTGGTAAAAAATGCCTGCAGACACTTAGAAAACCTAACCATTGATAAGAACACACAAATGGGTCTTAAGCACGGAATAAAAGGAATTACCAATTTATACTATACGCCAAAGGTGCTGCCTAGGGTTGGGCCAGGGAGAACTGCAGGTCTAGGGGTTCATTATTGAAGCAGAATATGTAACAGAGTAGAATTGGGATACCTGTTGTCATTTCACCTTCAAAGGAAAATGCAGCTCTTGACCATCTTGAGATAACTGGTTTTTAAATTAAAACATGAAGTTAGCCCTAGCTAATTTGGTTCAGTGGATAAGCATCGGCCTGTGCACTGAAGGGTCCCGGGTTCAATTCCGATCAAGGGCACATCCCCTGGTTGCGGGCTTGATCCCCAGTAGGGGTGTGCAGTAGGCAGCCAATCAATGATTCCCTCTCATCGATGTTTCTCTCTCTCTCTCCTTCTCCCTTCCTCTCTGAAATCAATAAAATAACATTTTTTTAAAAACAAAAACATGAAGTTATTCTCTTTCCCCTCAAAGAACCTTGTATTAGTATTCTTATCAGCCTTTCTTAGGGGATCTGTGATATTGATTTCTAGATAAACTTTCTGGTGACCGGATAAAGCAAGTCATGGAGCACATCTGGAAACTTCAGGAGTTCTGTAACAGTATGGCAAAGCTGGATATAGACGGCTATGAGTATGCATACCTTAAAGCCATAGTTCTCTTTAGCCCCGGTAAGATATGCGGTGGTGGCGCATGTTTTCCACCTGTGTCTAATGATGTTTGTTAACATGAATTGTTGTGAAGATGTCAGTGATGTAGAGAGCCCTGCCAGATTGTGACTGACTGTACTCACAATAGGTGTGCTTTGTTAACTTAGGTAAATAAATTTCTTTTAATTCTTGCCTTTACAGTCCCAAAGAAATGGCTTGATATACGAAATAGATTTAATCTGTAATCTAATTAAACCATTCGCCAGGCAAGGGCATACAAAATAGGGTTCTACCATCCTATGTCTTTTTGATTTGTTTTGTTTGCTCTTTGCCAACTTTCAGGTTATGTTAGCATATATAAATTGAAACTGCACAAGTTTACCCATAGTCTCTGTGGAGGGCAGTAGCAGCAGTTGCTACAGGGCACATGAAAAGGTATGGTCACAGCAGGTGGAAGAGGCAGA
>NW_006286675.1:5797338-5799931 GCF_000327345.1 Myotis davidii | reverse complement strand
ATTGGTGGAAAGTAAAACAGATGGGCTGGCCTCACTCACTTCCCCTCGGAGCCTCCTGAGAGGTCACTTGGGTGACTGATGTCCTTACCATTGTGTTGAACAGATGGGGTTGTAAAACAGCTTAACTTTTCCTTTCCTTCCCTGCCCTCCACACACAACAAACTAGCTAGTGAAAATGAGGAAATTATGTAACTAGATATTAGAAAATAAATTTCTAATTTCATGTGATAGTTTTAAAACTGATGTTTTTTAGAGTGGTAGAAAGTCAAATATCCAGAACCAGTAGTTGGGGCTGCTAAGGCTGGAATACTACTCAGGAGCTCAGCTCCCTCCTCGGCACCTCCAGGCCTTGGCTGAGCATAGGAAAATCCAGTGTTCTAAACACTATCCAACCTTCAGAGTTCATTCTATTGATCAGCCTTCAGAGTTCATTCTATTGTGCTTGAGAAATTTGTGAGAAGTTTGATTAAAAATAAGTTCTAAGCAATCCGTGAGGCTTTCCAAATACAGAGGGCAATTTGGGGGCACTTTTCTCTTTTCAGATCATCCAGGTTTGACTAGCACAAGCCAGATTGAAAAGTTCCAAGAAAAGGCACAGATGGAGTTGCAGGACTATGTCCAGAAAACCTACTCAGAAGACACCTACCGGTGAGACACACAGGCACATGCTCTTGCTCAGGGTGTAGAGGAATGCAGCTGGATCTGTAGTTGCAAATATAAATTGTTAGCCTTCCTATTTCTAGCAGCTGGTAAAGCCTCCATGTCATCACACCTTAGTTCTTGCATTTTATAGGTGGGAATGGAATGTGGACAGTGCCAGGCAGGGAGGGTCAAGAAGACATCAGGCCATCCCATCGTTGCTGGGTAACGGTGGGTGTCAGGACATTGGGTTTCTCCTCTGTGATTTGGGGGTTAGAGCCGATGCTCTGTGGTCTCTTCTGGGGCTGACATGTATGAGACATGAGTGCTGGAGACATTCCTTGTCCAGAACAGTTGGAAGCTCTGCTCCTCTGGTCCGCAGCCACTCCAGAGGCAATGCTAGAGGACTTGAAAGAAAAGTTTGCATTAACTGAAACCAAACCTGACCCCTATAAAGCAGTGAGTGAGCAAGTTGTGTAAAATAGTAATTTCACCCACAGATAAAGAGTGAAATTTCTCGGTGATTGGAGGGAGTTGGGGGGAGGCCTGGGGCTGGCCCTGCTGGCAGAATCTCTCCCTCTGCTTTAGGCACACCTCCGTGGCCCACAGGCAGCTTTTGCCAAAGCAGAATCCATTTTCTACTGGGACCACTGAAGACCTCAACATGAATATAGAATATCTTGAGCCTCAATACACATAGACTAGGACTGTCAAGTAATGCACCCATACTCAGAACTTACATATCCAGCCAGGCATGAAGGCAAAATGTCCCCCAAAGAGACTACTACGCCACAGCATGCTAGTATCACCTTGACAATAGCAACTCTCTGGTCTTTGAAAGTAGATGTTCTGAAAAAATCCTGAATCACTCCTTGTCCAGTCAGGGACCCAGGAGGAGAAGGGGGCAAGCCAGGTGATTTGGGACTAAAAGTGAGATAAGGGAGACTTTCTCATAGAATTCAGAAACCCACTCAAAGACATTTCCCAAAGAAACAGCCCTAGTAGAATGCTTTATACCCTGTTTATACATTCACTTTTTCCCATCCTTATCCTTTTTCTCATACCATTTTTCCTCCTGAAATACCCTCTCATTCCTTTCCATTCTTTGCATCTCTGCTGATAGACAGCTTAGCCAGCCTCTTAATCTTAAGGAGGCCCAGCTGAGATGTGGCATGCTCCAGGAAGTCCTCCTTGATTTGCCTTTGCTAACTTCTTGGCGCCTTGCAGCTGGTCAGCCTCTCCAGGCCTGTGGTGGTATCCCCTTACACCTTTGTGTGCCCTGCAAGACTTGCGGTGCTGGGTGAATGGATGATGGTCCTAGAATGCTATTTTCATAATATAAGTGTCTTTTCCCTTTTAAAAACAAACATAAAATGGAATCTCCTCCTGGTGGAAATTTCATTGTAAAGGGAAAGTATTTGAATAGTTAATAAAGCTACTTAAAATTAACAACACACACACACACAAAGCATGTTCACTGTAGGAAAAGATTAGAACATTCTGAAAAGCAAAAAGACATTTTTTTTACTCTGTAAATACCACTGTCTAGATCAGCCGTGGGCAAACGACAGCCCGCGGGCCAGATCTGGCACGTTTGAAATGAATAAAACTAAAAAAAAAAAAAAAAAAAAAAAGACTGTACCCTTTTATGTAATGATGTTTACTTTGAATTTATATTAGTTTACACAAACACTCCATCCATGCTTTTGTTCCAGCCCTCCGGGCCAGTTTAAGAACCCATTGTAGCCCTCGAGTCAAAATGTTTGCCCACCCCTGGTCTAGATTAACATTTTATGTATTTACTTCCAGAAGTTTTGTATGTACCTGTAATTGGAATCATAATATATAAAGTACGGTTTGGTAACCATTTTTTAAAATTTAATATTCAATGAGTATACATATTCTTCATCATTTTCCAAGGCTGAGGAAATGCTGTCATTTAAATACCTGCTGA
>NW_006286675.1:5779663-5797283 GCF_000327345.1 Myotis davidii | reverse complement strand
GAATGTAGGTTTTTTCCAGACTTTGTGCAGTGGCTATGGAGTGACTTTAGACAGTGGCCCATGGCCCCATGGCAAGGTCATGGTGTGCCCTCCCATCCAGGGTTTCTTCAAACGAAAAACAATTTTACTGTTTTATTTTAAACTAGAGGCCCAATACACAGGGTCCCTTGGCCTGGCCTGTGGGAATTGGACTGAAACCAGCTCTCCAATATACCCGGAGGGGTCCTGGATTACGAGAGGGCAGTTCTCAGGTGACACACCACAGAATTGGGCTCCCTCCTCTCTGGTTCCGGGTGCGTCACCCAAGTACTGCAGCTGCCAAGTCACCGCAGCTTGGCAGCTTCTGTGTTGAGCATCTGTCCCCTGGTGGTCATTGCACATCATAGCTATCAGTCAGACGATTGCTTAGGCTTTTATATATATAGATAGATTATAATGTTAAATACTGGAAACTAGGGCAATATAGGAAAAGTTTTAAATGTAAGATCACTCTAAATCCTAATACCCAGAGGCTAACCATTAGCATTCCTGGTACATATCCTCCTGAGTACCATTTATGCATGTGTGCACAAATAAATACACACAGTGCAACTGTGCTGTACTTGTTGCTTCACAACCTCCTTTTGAGTTTTTATTCAACTACATGTCTTGGACTTATCAATGAATATGGATCTTTTTTTTAATATATATTTTTACTGATTTCAGAGAGGAAAAGTGAGAGGGAGAGAGAGAAACATCAGTGATGAGAGAGAATCACTGATTGGCTGCCTCCTGCACACCACACATGGGGGATCGAGCCTGCAACCCAGGCATGTGCCTTGACCTAGAATCGGACTGTGACCTCCAGGTTCTTAGATTGAGGCTCAACCACTGAGCCATGCTGGCCGGGCTGTGGATCTTTATTACCCTTTTTTAATTTTTTTTAAAGATTTCTTTTGTTTTTAATATATATTTCAGAGAGGAAGGGGGAGGGAAGCGATAGAAACATCAATGATGAGAGAGAATCATTGATCGGCTGCCTCCTGCACGTCCCCCACTGGGGATCGAACCTGCAACCCAGGAATGTGCCCTTGGCCAGAATCGAACCTGGGACCCTTCAGTCCACAGCCCGACACTATATCCACTGAGACAAATCAGCTAGGGCTTTATTACCCTTTTTAATGAGTATGTCTTGATCCATTAGATGAAGACAACATTTTTTTAACCTGTCCTCTATTGATAGATTTCCACATTTTTCTTTTGGTTGGGGGTAGAGAGCTCCACCCCCACCAATGAAGGGAACATTATGTGTACATACATCTTTGCACTTCTTAAACTTTTTTTCTCATGAACTCCTACAAGAGGAACTGCTAAAATCAGAAAAAGAAGAGGTGGATAGTGGATGGATCTATTGTTATGTTCAATTCTGAGCCGATAGGGCCCCTGAGAGCCTGTCCAGGATGAAGTCTGAAGGGCAGTGAACCCTCCTTTCTCTAATGACCCTCCTTCTTACAGATTGGCCCGGATTCTTGTCCGCCTGCCAGCACTCAGGCTGATGAGCTCCAACATAACAGAAGAACTTTTTTTTACTGGTCTCATTGGCAATGTTTCGATAGACAGCATAATTCCCTACATCCTCAAGATGGAGACGGCAGAGTACAATGGCCAGATCACCGGAGCCAGTCTATAGTGCACACCACACACCTGCTGAGGAGCAGAAATGGCCTCCCGGGACCGCTCAGAGAGGAAGAAAATGGAAGTAGTAGTATTTTGGTATGTGCAAATATTTCCAGTATGTCCATCATTTCCTACCTGGTTCCTTTGTATCTGTTAATCCCAGGCAATAGCAACTAAAAGACTAGTAGGATCCTTTCCTGCATAAGAAATGTTTTAATGCCTTTTGATGAAGCAGTAGATTTTGGAACAATCTTTTAACTCAATTTGTATTTAGAAATTCTCAAAGGGCAAAAAACAAAGTTTTATAATGTCAGAGACTAGTATTAAAACTAAAAGAACCTAAGAAAACAGTATGTGTGTGTATATATTAAAAATGTCCTTGGAATTAATAGCTACTAATTACCAGGGTAATAATATTAGCACTTTCTAAGCACTTCTTACCGATACGTAATGTTAGCAACATCTTGTCTATGTGCAGGGCAAATGGAAAACAGTATACGTCTTTTGCCGAAATGCTAATAATTTCTGTGAAAATGCAATAGGGTGTAGGAGACAATCATTTATGTTTAAGAAAAGGCATCATTCCTAATTAAATGCATACTTTGGTGGTATTGAACTGAATTCCTGTGAGCAAATGAAAATGTGGCTTATCTGTATCATGCAGTAAGTGGGAGTGTGCTAGCACAGTTAGTGGTGGCCCAAACCAAAAGCTTCCTCAGTCAAAGAGCTGATGATGCATGTCAGATTCCCTGGTCTCTGGTCCTGGTCTGACAGGCATCTTCAGGCTCCTCAAAACCTCAGGCATCTTTGGGTGCCTGATTCTCAGAATTGGATTGCAACCAGTTAGACATTAATTGTCAATTCCTGCAGCAATTAACATCCCCAAATTACCTCCACTATGGCAGATGGAGCTTTCTGACCAAAAAGTGCAATTCAGCATTTTGAACCCTTAACAGTAGTACTTCCTGAATACAATCTGGGTGGCTGCAGTTTTCAGATGGAGGGACATGGCCTTCCTGGAATGTGAGGGTTCCTTTCTGGGATTTCTATTCCAAGTGACTCTATGGGCCTGTGTTCCTGCAGTTCAGAACTACTATGGGGGTGGAGTATGTGTACAGGATCTTGCTTCCTGGCTAGGGCCGTGGCGGTGAAGCTGAATGGAAGGGTTCTCTGTTGACCTTAAATATCAGGGTTTTCCAAAATGTCTCCAGACCCAGTATCTCTGTTGGCAAGTTTTTGAATGGCACTGGCCCACCGTGCACTTTGATTCCCCTAGGTGTGTGCCAGCCAAAACCCTGGAGCATTTAGGTAACGGATGCAGAAGCAGGCTGCCTGCTCCTTAAAAAATAACCCTTAATTCCCACTTATCTCCTTTCTCATAACTTAGAACTTTCTTATAACCATATTCTGTCCTTGTATACGATGGTTGCTCTATCTAGAGAAGTGCACCCATAAATTCCCATGGATGTGAGTTGCAGTATTTCCTTTGGGAAAAGTGGTGTGCCCAAGACTGAGTCAAGTACTTTGCATTTTCTTTTTTGTGTATATCAGAATAAGCAACTACAATGTAAGGTTAAGCTTGCATCTCTTTAATCTTTTGATCAGATATCCAAAAAGATCCCTGGGCACTCCCTGCCTCCCAGGCACTCCCTGGTCTGGGCCCTTAGTCATAGTAGGCACTTCACAAGATGTGCATGGGTGTTGGGCAAGCCAGCCATAGGCTTACAGCAAAATGGGATGCTTTAATCTGAAGTGTTAGCAGCACTTTATGAAAGTCATTATTGAGGATTAAGTGGGAACAGTTCAATTCTTTTATCACTTCTAGTTCATATCTTGCAAGCAAGTTTTGGAGAATAGTGAAGGGTGCCCATTATAAAATGATGGAAAGGATAATGTCACCATCTTAAATGTTTGGTTTTCTAACTTTGAGTGATTTAAATTTTAAAATTAAGACCATAAATTGGCCAAGACAAATAGAGTTAGGGCAGGTTTGTTTCGTTTCCGCTTGTGAAGGATTTTAGCAGAGGGCATTTTGAAGCATGTTCATGCATCTTACACAGCTAATTGTCTATTTTTTTAAATATAAGCATGTTTGTTGATCATAGAGTAGCTCCCTGAAAATATATATTGTGTTACATCTTTCAGATCTGAGTTCTTTGTTGGTGAACAGGTCCGCACTGGCCAGCTCCCACATTCCCAGGGGCAGGCCCTGTGGAGTCCTGTATCTATCAGGCTTTAGTCTCTGGTTGCCTTAAGATATTGGGGCAGCTTAGCCAAGACCTAGGCTGCAGTCCTGACAAACCCACTGCTTAGATAGGTTGGGAAGAGAAGGTGATAATCAGGAGGACAGTGAACACTTGGATAGGGAAGTGCCATACCCCTAGCAAGATAGCCCCTGAGAAAAGTCATTTTAGTTAGGAGGCTGCTGGTTCTAACCTGGTCCTTTTCCTTGAGTCCCTTTGCTGGTGGTGGTTGATTTCCATGGACCATTTTGGGGTTTGTGCACTCCTCAGTAGTTTCCCATATCCTCTTGGCCTTACTCTGAAGTGGCCTGTTCCTTTAGGATCAGGCCCCACACAACCTGAAGTGTCGCTGCCCCAAATCATTTCAAGTTTTTTACAGGTCTATTCCATCTCTTGTCAGATTGGTTAAAAGAAGCGCAAAGTCAAGATTATTTAAAGGGATCCTAAGCAGATATTTGGGCTCAACTTTCACAAGGCTTTCAAACTCTAGATTTAGTGAAGTAGACCAGACCTCTGCCTGCTGAATCTCAGTGAAATAAGGTAGGAGTTAAATTCTTTGCCATGTAGCTATTCACACATACCCTTCTGCTGACTTAGCCAGTCCTCCCTTAGTGGGGGAGGCTACACTGGCTAAGGAAGTGGGGACAGACATACACGGTTGCTTTGTGGCTCTTTTCCAGTGGTATCTCAGATAATAATGTTGGACAGTTATGTATAGTTTAAATTTGTGGAGTTCTTTATATAAATAATAATTTTTAAAAAAAGGACAGGAAGAGACTTAGAAAAAGACCAAATTACTCATGCAAATAATACTTTCCAAGTTATTCCTGGAGAGTATTTTTAAGGCAGTATGTTACCGCCTTTCTAATTTGAGATTTTTGTGTTTATTGGGGATTACATTATTTATTGTCTAATCTCTGTGGTTGGGGTTCTTTTTTGGTTTTTATATTTAATTTCAGGTGTAGTCACTTGTAAGATGTGTTATATCCCTCGAGGGATTTTCTAGCTTGTCAGTGTCAGTATTAAATGTGGACTCTGTTTTGAGGCAGTTGCCACCAGTCATGGTGACAGCAATGGACATGTCTACTCTACGCTCCCAAATGTATAGCAACACACTATAGCTTACTTAGCAGTTTTGCGTGTTTGGGGGACAGCCATGGCAGGGAGCCAAGAATTAGAAGGTTCTCTGGCTGTATCTACTGCTTTTATTCTGGGAAAATCACATCCTAATCCTCTGGGGTAGTTTCCAGCAGAGTAGTCTCACTCCCTACCTGCACTCTGTCTGACCAGCAGCCCTTTGCTGTGGATCCAAGTACTGTGACCTGGTTAGATTAGAGTTCGGAAGCACATGGCCTCCTTTTCAGTGGAAATTGCCGTATGTGCAATGGAGCTATAGGTGGAACATTTGAACCCTTCTCTGAGCCCAGGTCATGAAAAGTGTCATCTTCTGATATTTACCTTTAACTTGGGAGGTCAGTGCCCTTCAGATCCTGGAAAGTCTGAGCAGGCAGGGCAGGTGACCCATGCTTTTGTCCCATGTCCATTCCCTATATTGCAGGCTCTTTGAAAATGTTTAACTTTGATGTGAATTTGTAATTGAAGACAGAGTGGGTTTGGATCTCTTGTACACAGGGCTTTGGATCTCCCCATGTGCCTCCCACCAGTGTGGCACAACTGTGTGTCTAGCCCTGAGCTCCCCTCAGCACATTGTGCGTGTACAGATTACCGACTTGTATGACTAAATGAATGTACATGTGTTTATATCTTCTATATATGTACAGTGTATATATATAGTGTGTATGTGTACATAGGTGTATATTATGTATACAGACATGTAGCCACGTATCCAAACTCTCCTTGTTTTAAAGAGAATCTATGATAAGAGTTACTAAATTGATGTGGGTACTCCAAGATCCCTCAGCAGGATGGATTTGCCAAGATTTTAACTCCATTTTCCTTTGGGTGTGTCTGGCTGAGGAAGGCCATGAAGTTAAAATGTTCACTTTGTACCAGGGAAAGTTCCAGACAGAAAGGTCCTAACAATGACATTGCTATGTATTCTCTAGTGTGAGACAATGGCTAGGAAGCTGGAAGACAGTTTATCCTAACGTCCAGAAACTAAGTGGGGATCTTTAACCTAGCTGTCACACACCTCTTTATGGCCTAACTGGAAGGAATTTGGTAGGTCAAGCTGTGGGCCTTCCCTGGACTCCTTGTCATGTGATCAGTTTCAGAATGGTCTGTGTCATGGGGCCTAGCTCCCAATTTTCCCCACTTGCTCTGGACTCAGTCAGCAGACAGTGGGCCCTGCACTGTGGCTAAACAAATTCCCATCTAACGCAAGTTGTGGGGGGGAGACAACCGACCAAGTATTCTTTAAAAATAAGCATAATTGTTGATGGCTAACTTTATGGCATAAGTTACAAATCTTAAATTACTTCTCCAACTATAGCATGCAAATGAAATCCACTGACTTTCTCTAAATTATGATTTTAAAATCTCAGATAAAAATTGCATTTTAATATGGATATGCATGCCGTTAAAGCTACAGATGCCAAATGTCCAGCTCTACTCTGGTGAATTTCCCCCCTAAATCGGACTTTAACTGGAACACAGCGCTCGGGAGCCAGGCCCCAGCCCAGCTGTAGTTGCTCATGGACCTGGTAAGCACAGGGGCCTGACTGATGGGAAGGCTGAAAGCTGGCCTGCTGAAAGAGATCGCTGGATAACTGCAAAAACATAATCCACAGGTGGTGGTGGTGGGTTTTTTTTTAATCTATTGAAATGTTTGAAAACACTTCATTGAGACCATAGTACTCAGTGCCTTTTGTGAGACTGGGCCATTCAGCCTCCAGCTTCCCCATCTGTGATGTAAAGCTCCTGTTGCTTCACTGGCCGCCCAGCAGTGATTGTCACCTTTCCCATGTCCTTGCCTGTCGTGACAATCACTATTGAAGGTAGCTTTCCAATTCGAATAATACAAATGGAAGCTTGACAGTCTCTAAGTGAATCTTTAAAATAAAACTTTTCATTTGGGGCTATTAGCAGCAATCTAAAACTAAACAGTTTAAAGGGAAAGTCTGAGATATTTTTAATGCCCAGCTATACTTTCGATTAAGCCAATAATTTTGGTGTTTCAAAATGTATACTATACATAATAGAAAAAGAAAGTGCTATAAAAATGCTGAAAAAATGCTCAGCAACATTTATCAATTGTCAGGTTGTGGTAAAGCTTAATATTTGGATAACATTTGGAAATAGACTTTACATGAGAAATAAATGGCTTTTCTTTAAGAAAGTATAATCAGTTGTCATTTTAACAAGAGCATTCATGGACTCAATTGCTGCTGCCACGTACAACTCAAGTGCTGGAATATTTTTCTATATCCCCCCAATTATCTTATAAACCAGTGTTCAACTAGTTTTATAACTGAAAAGCTGCACATTTTTCATAGTACAAACCATAGTTTTTACCTGTAGTTTGGAACTGTTAAAATGTAGCTAAGTATTACCAGCCCTTATAAAAGACATTAAAGGAAAACTTGGGTGTTAGATTTTCTTGGGACCGTTTCTGTACCCTCTGCCCTTCTCAATATAGAAAATATTGTTTATGCCATTACATTTCAATTCCAGGTTTAAAACCTGTTAAAAGCTGTAGCTTGAAATCAGCTTTATGTGATGGCATTTAAAATAGCATGTTCTTTTTTAATTGAATTTTATATCTAATCAATGTCTTCAGTCTTGAAGAAGAATTTGCATTGTTGTGTTTGTATATAGAGTATTGCAGTGCATGAATTAGCTTTATGCATTTTATTAAATGCTGTTTCAATGTGGCATTGTTGTGGCTTAATACTACTACCTAAATGAGGTTTATACTATTAAAAGTTAATTAAAGACTAATGTGCATCTTGTTTATCCTTTCTCCTCACAACAGTAATAACAATAATGCCTGACCACCAGGAGTCTCCAGAGCACTCTCACCTAAACACCGAGTAGGTGGTGAGGACGCGCCTTAGTACAGTGGGGCCTTGACTTACAAGTTTAATTTGTTCCAAGACCAAGCTTGTTCACTCAAATTACTGTCAAATCAATGCAAAAACTCGGCCGAGAGACAGCTGGTATCTCAAAAAACTCGTTAGTCGGGACGCTCGTAAGTCAAGGCCCCACTGTAGTCAGAACCCTGTAGCTCTCACCTCACCTTAGCCAAAAGCGACTTAGCCCCATCCATTGATGGCTCACTGGACTTGTTTCTGGAACAGGACTTGGGTTGCCAAAACTCACAGACTGTCATCACAGACACAGAGCCAGGTCTCGGACCAGAGCAGACATATTCTTAAAGTTTCAGAAGTCATCTGACTCATTTTACAAGTGAGGATTCGGAGGTCCAAAGTCAAGATTCTTGGCAGAACCCACTGGCAGCCAAATAGCTTTCAAAAGGAAAAGGAAATTGGTCACTTCAGCAGAACAAGGTTGAAAACCATCTGGCGAGCATTGGTTATGTGAATAAAATTAAGAAACTAGATGAATTATAAAAAATCCTCATAGCAATCATCTCCAATAAGTTCCTCCCATTTCTGTACATTTTAAAATCTTTTATCATTGTTGAAGTAGGAAATGGAAGATAACTGTTTAAAGAGATAATGCCCCCTAGTGGTGTTTGTTTCATGAATCATTATCTGTCTATGAAATAGCCCATGAAAAAACAGTAATGGTGGTGCTTTCCCATCAAGCACTGGACATTTATTCTCTTTCTAAAGAAGGGTCACTAGCTTGGTTTGGGGCAGTCCTGGCTAGCTACCTTCCTGGGCCCTGTGGACCAAGCAGGGAAGGAATACTTCCCTAAGGCCCTTTGTCTCACCAGCTGTGGAGACAGACCAAAAGGAACAAACTCTCGGAAAAGGCTTGGAGGCCCCGTAGGAAGTCCAATCAGCTGGTGTGAAGGCCATGCTGCAGTCAGCTGGTGGGATTGTTAGAAACACTGCAGGAATTGAAACTAGGGATTAGAATGGAGGATAAATTTTTCTAGCCACCCTTCAAAATGGTGATGGGGAGAGGTCACCAAGATTCTGAATTTCAATTAAACAAACAAAATTGAAGTAAACCTGCCAGTTACACATTAGACCCAAACAGACCTCCCCTTCTTAATCCCTCCAAGGCTATCACTCTGAACACAGGTCTGGTGCAAAACCACTGGAAACTATAACTTGAGCATCAAATGTAAAAAGAGCCAGGTTTCTCAATTTAATGGGATAATCTCCCAACATTCAAATAAAATACATTCTACCCTTTCCAGTTTGGCTCAGTGGAAAGAGTAACAGCTGTGTGCTGAAAGGTCCCGGGTTTGATTCTGGTCAAGGGCATGACCTGCGTTGCAGGCTGGATACCCGGCCAGTTGGGGAACATGTGGGAGGCAACCAATCGATGTGTCTCTCTCACATCGATGTTCCTCTCTCCCCCTTCCCTTCCACTCTCTAAAAATCAATGGGGGAAAAAATATCCTTGGGTGAGGATTAACAACAAAACACACATTTTAATTTCACATTCATTTCCCATAACTAACTTACCTCATGGAGTAATGCCCTTATTCCCATTTTACAGCAAGTGTTATGCCTTGACCAAAGCTTCCATCAGAGAGGAACTCAGACCTTAAACCTGCTCTTGTAAACCCACCTTTTTTTTTTAATCTTTAATTTCTTTATTGGTTAAGGTATTACAAATGTGTCCTCATCCCCCCATAAGCCCACTTTCTTGCTTGCATCCATTGGTCAAAGTCTCCTGGTCTGTGTTTCCACCGGTCTGTTTCCAGCTGGTCCTTTACTTTTGATTAAGTAAACCTATTCTTAAACTGACCCTAGAGGGCTTTGGTGTCTCCTAAGCGCTAAAACCAGCAAAACTCAAGTAGCAGCAATATCCATGTCCTAAGGAGGAAAGGACTATTAGGCAGAACTACTAAGTAACACCTCACACCCTCTTCCAAACTTTAACTCAAGAACTGAACAAGTGCCCTAATCTGTTTGGCTCAGTGGACAGAGCGTCAGCCTGCGGACTGAAGGGTCCCAGGTTCGATTCTGGTCAAGGGCATGTACCTCGGTTGCGGGTACATCCCCAGTAGGGGGTGTGCAGGAGGCAGCTGATCGTTTCTCTCATCGATGTTTCTAACTCTCTATCCCTCCCTTCCTCTCTGTAAAAAAATAATATATTTTTTAAAAAACAAAAAAAACTGAACAGTAAGAAGGTGAACAGGCAGCTTCCACAGCCAGGTCCCTCAGGAGGAAAAGGTCAGCTGGCTTTAATTTAAAAGTGAGCACTGCACAAAGGTTTGCCCCGGGATTTGTGAAAGATGCCCAGAGAGCCTGCATGGAGGGAACATCCACACTGCCAGCCACAACTAGCTCCAACCAGACTCAACTGAATTTTCAGAGTAGGATCTGGAAGGAGTCGAAATCAGTGGAGACAAGGAAAAGGCCTCAAGACCAAGATGTCAGCAGGCTGTGGCCCTACACCTTCCTGATCCAAAAGTCCTGTTCCCCTGCAGGCCTTCCTCCTGTGCCTCGCAGACTGGATACACACCATGCTGCTGGATGATTAAGGAGCATTTTATTGGCAGAGTCTCTGGGGACAGAACCAGGATCTCCCTGTGGCCAAGGTAACCCTCGCCCACAGGCCTGGGGCCTTAGTCCTGGGCACTGGCTTTCAGAGTTGCTTTGTACTTCCCTGTCATCTCCTTGGGTAAGGGCACCAGGGCCGGGCAGGGCACCTGCCCTTCCACCTCACAGATGCACTCCCGCAGGCAATACTTTCGAGGTCCAAAGTGGGCTGGATGAGAAAGCTGCTTTTTCTCCTGCTCTTCTTGCTTGAGGGTCTCCCTGCCAAAGAGCACAGACAGCAACAAGGTGTTGGCAACAGTGCCCTGAGCCTCTGCGAAGCACAGAACTTCTCGGCGTGGGCGCCATCCTCAGCCGGGAGACTTGGCTCTCCTGTGTCTCCTCACTCACTTCTCACTCCTCAGACCTATCCCTGCCCTCCACAGGGAGGCCTTCAGTGTGTGAGCAGTGTCAGGCCCAGGGTAGGAGGCACCTGGAAAGCACACTCAGGCCAGGCCAGCACAGGAACAGTCAGCCCTCAGACAGCTGAGGGGCAGCCCCATTTCTGACAAATGAGACCATCAGAATAAAGGGGCCTGGAAATGCCTCCAGGTGCCTTCTCAAAGATATTCCGCGTCCTTCCCTTCCCTTCTTTCCTCCATGGAGAGAAAAGGGATGTGTCACGGCAGGCCCCAGGGTTGGTCACCTACCATCTCCAAACCGGTATGTTTCTGGCCACACAGTGCAAGTATTTTAGTTGCATCTCAGCTTCCCACTGACCAGGAGGGATGGATGACTTACTGTTACACATTTGGTGAGCAACCAAGTCAGATGGAATGGACTCTCCAGCCCACACTCTGGTGAGTGTCTTGGTCACAGTCAGAGAACCTGTCCCTTTCCTCTCTCAAAATCTCTGAGCTAAGACCTCCGCTCCCCTCCAGGTCAACCCCAGCAACTCACTCATTCTTCCCCAGGATTTTTTTGATGTGCTCCATGATCTCTTTATTGCTCTTGGTCTCTACATCCACGAGAACCTGCTCACCAGTATCTGAAAACAGAAAGCAAAGGGGGTGTGGCTGAGAACTCAGAAGAGCGTTCCGCAGCCTCAAACGGTGATTTGCTGTTTGCTAAGGAGGAATATTTTAACAATAAAGTAAATATATTTGTTTACATAACCCATTATATACTACCATTTATTTTCCGATATTTCTTTATACATGAGCAGATATAAATTTTAGGTATGTACAAAAACATACTACTTTAATAGAAAAATTCCATGTTCATGGATAGAAAGATTCAATGTCATTAACATGGCAATCCTCCCCAAACTGGTCTATAGATTCAATGCAATCCCTATCAAAATCCCAGCGGGTGTTTGTGTAGAAACTGATAAATTTAGCCTAAAATTCATGCAAAACAATTTTGAAAAGACAATGGAGGAAGGACATTCATTTTCCAATTTCGAATTTACTATAAGCTACAGTAATCAAGTCAAAAACAGACTACAGAGTGATAGAACAGAATTAAGTCCAGAAATAAACCTTTATATTTATGGTCAATTTATTTTCAGCAAAGATGCCAAAACAATTCAGTGAGGAAAGATCGTCCTTTAAACAAATGGTGCTGGGACAATTGGATAGCCACATGCAAATAAATGAATTTAGACTTTTACTCCCAACACTAAAAAAAGAAACAAAATACTCAAAATGGACCAGTGACCTACAACTTCTTGAAAATCTTTAGAACCTAAGCAAAAATATGCCATCAAAAACATGATTATCGAAAAAACCTAATACACTGAATTTAAAATCCAAAAATTTTGTTCTGCAAAAGGCACCATAAGCAATAGACTGGGAGATAATGTACAGAATGCATATATCTGATAAGACTTGTATGTCAACTATATAAAGAACTCAAAACTCAAGACAATCCAACTAAAAAATGGACAAAATATGTGAATAAACATTTAACCAAAATTAGTCATTAGTCATAACAATGAGCTATTAAGAGTGGCTAAAAATTTTTTAAATGGGCAATACTAAGTACTAGTAAGGGTGCAGAGTAATGGAACCTTTCTTACATTACTGGTAAAAATGCAAAACATTACAGCCAATTGAGCCAATGAATTAAGACAAAAAAAGAAAAAAGATTGATAAGGAAGAAATAAAACTGCATTTGCAGATGACACGATGGTGTATGTAGAAAATTCTAAGGAATTTAGAAAATAAACTATAATGTGTTTATAAGCAAGGTCGCAAGACACATTCCATATACAAAAATCAATTAGCCCTAGCCCGTTTGGCGGCCCACGGACTGAAGGGTCCCAGGTTCAATTCTGGTCAAGTGCATATACGCCGTTGCAGGCTCGATCCTGAGCCCTGGTCAGGATGCGTATGGGAGGCAACCAATCAATGTTTCTATCTCCCCCTCCCTTCCACTCTCTCTAAAAGTCAATGGAAAAATATCCCCGGGTAAGGATTAACAACAACAACAAAAATCAACTATACTAACCAAAAAACTGTGAAATGAAATATGGTATTTAAAAATACCATTTACAATAGGCACAAAACATACTCAATTCAATATTGTTAAAATATCCATACGCCTCAAAATGATCTATAATGTAATTCCAATCAAAATCCCAACAAGCTTTTTTCCAGAAACTTGCCCAATTTTAAAGTTTACATGTAAATGCAAAGAACCCAGACTAGCCAAAGGGAGTGGGGAGCAAAAGCACAAAGTTGGACTTATGCTACCTGATCTGAACACTTAAAAAACTACAAAAACCAAGGTGTGCGATATTAGTACTGCACTAATGTAAGGACAGACATAGGTCAGTGAAAGAGGATGAGAATTCAGAAAATTTTTAAATGGACAAAAGATACAATTATACTCTTTACAAAACAGATATTTGAATAGCTAATAACAAAAAGTTGTGAGAAAATGCAAATTAAAATTTCAATTAAAACCCATATGAATGGCCAAAATTCTTTTGTATATGGTAAAATACATGACATAAAAATCACCATTTTAACCATTTTAAAGTGTATAGTTTGGTGGGTTTTGGTACATTCAAAATGTAAAACTAATGTAAAACTATCACCATTATTTAGTTCCAGAACTTTCTCATCACCCCAAACAGAAGCTCTTTTGCCAATTAAACAATCATGTCCTATACCCCACACCACCCCAATCCCATCCCCTGGCAAACACTATCTTTTCTCTATGGACTTGCCTGTTCTAACATTACATATGAGTGGAATCACAACCACATTCTTTGGTTATGACCCCTTCCTCAGTCTTCAAAGCCAGCAATGTTTTATATCTGGCCATTCTTCATAGTCACATGGACCTCTGATTACAGCCAGAGAGGTTCTCTGATTTTAAGGTCCATGTGATCAAACTACTGCCTGGAGGTGAGATGGCTCAATCATTTTGGAAACCTATTAGGCAGTTTCTAAGAACATCACACATCTCTTCAGCATGAGGCAGTGGCTCTGAAGAGGTGAGCGCCTGGGTCCACAAAAACAACTTGTGTGAGAAGATACTACAAGCACCTTATCTTAGCCAAAACCTGGAACAACCCTTCACAGCCAGGGAGGCGCACCACTCAAAACTTCCTTTGAGGAAGCCCTCCTGCAAGGAGCAGCCAGCTGAGAGCCAGCTGCTGTTTCTGGAACCCACCAGAGCCACGCCCAGGCTCTCCTTGGCCTAGGTCTAGGATCTAGCCATCTCCGCTCCTGGGGCCGGCCCAGACTTCCTAAGAGCTCCACCACCATCTTAGGTGCCTCCTGTCCAGACAGCCTTCCTTTTCCCTTTCCTTTTCGAGATGTCAGACCTGCTTTGCCATATGAAGATTTTCCCTACCTACCCCTCTCTTATCTCTAATAAATCTCACATTTCTGTCTTGGTAGCTAATAAAAACTCAGGTGTTCATCAACAGGTGAATGGATAAATAAACTGGTATATTCCTATAATGGAATACTACTTAGCAATAAAAATGAATTAACTACTGATACATATAACATGGATAAGTCACAAAAACATGAGTAAAAGCCAGGCACAAAGTACATACTGTGAGATTCTATTTATATGAAATTCTGAAACAATAATAAACTATGGTGAAAGAAATCATAACAGTGGTTGCTTCTGGTGGAATGGGGAATTAACTTGAAAGTAGCACTAGAGAACTTTCTGGAGTAATAGAAATGTTCTTCAGCCCTGGCCAGAGTGGTTCAGTTGGATGGAGCATCATCCTGTATACCAGAAGGTATAGGTTCGATTCCTGGACAGGGCACATACCTAGGTTGCTAGTTCAATCTCTGGTAGGGGCGCATGCAAGAAGCAACCAATCGATGTTTTTCTTTCTGTCTCTCTCAAAATAAAAGTAAAAAATTTAAAATCAATAAAAATAGCCCAGCCGGTGTGGCTCAATGGTTGAGCATCGACCTATGAACCAGGAGGTCCCAGTTCGATTTCCAGTCAGAGCACATGCCCGGGTTTTGGGTTCGGTCCCCAGTAGGGGGTGTACAGGAGGCAGCTGATCAATCACGTTTTTCTCTCCCCCCCGCTTCCTCTCTGAAATCAATAAAAATATATTTAAAACACTGGCTGGTTTGCTCAGTGTTTAGAGCATCGGCCCACGAACTGAAGGGTCGTGGGTTGGATTCTGGTCAAGGGCATGTACCTCAGTTGCAGGCTCGATCCCATGAGCCAGTCCTGGAATGTCCAGGAGGCAACCAATCGATGTGTCTCTCTCACATCAATGTTGCTGTCTGTCTCTCCCGCTCCATTCCACTCTAAAAAATATCCTCAGTTGATAACAAGTACATATATATTTTTTTAATCAATAAAAATAAGTATTCATCTTCATTGGTTAAGTGGTGACATAACACAACTGTAGGAACTCATCAATCTATACACATTAAACCTGTGCATTTATTATGAGTAAATTATACCTCAATAAATTTTTTTCAATGCAAACAATATATACACAAAATTGTCATACCACCCCTACTCTCTTCACCTACTTAGCTTGCTCTATTTTTTTTCATCACACTTCCCTTCTAGCATACTGTCTTGTTAAGTTTTTTGTTCTCTCTCCTGCTAGAGTATTATCTCTACAAGGGCAGAGATCTTTGTATGGCTCCCTGACACCCAAGTACCTAGAACAGTACCTGGGTACCTAGCATATTTGCTAAATAATCTGGCCATTTGGGGCCAGAAATAAAATGGGAAGAACATTATTTTGTTCCCCAAAGCATTTCCCAGTCTAGACTTCATTTGATTCTCTTAACCATGTAAGGTAGATGTTATGCCTTTACTTAAGAAATAAAGCAATGGGAATGTTTCTTGCTCAGGGTCAGAATGACTGAGAGCTGGACCAAAATATCTGGTGTTCTGACTTCTGGCTACTAAGCCATATTTAACTGAATTAAAGTTCACTTGGTCCCAGGTGGACACACACAGACATAAACTTTTCAAGAGAATGTGGCCAGCCTAAGAGGGGCTTTGGGAGACAGGAGAGGGAAGGTTTCCTGGGAGAAGTGGTGCCCAAGATGAGTCTTAAAGGATTATTTTTTTAATTAAATAAGCAAAGAAAGTAGAAAGGGGATTTCATCAGAGGGATGACATGAACAAAGGTATAAACAAAGGTGTGGCAAGGGAATTTTGAAAAATTAGTCTGGGTGGTGTGAGACATATGAAGGCAACAGGAAACAAGTCTGGCAAAGGAGAGGGAAAAGGCACCCAGATCTCAATGGCCATTGAAGCCAAGGTGACAGGAGCAATGTTAGTTCACAAGAGCTTGTACCTCAGGTCACCTGACTGCTATGAAAGGAAGGACGGATGGGAGGAAACAGTCCTGGAGCCCATCAGAGGCCCCCTTACTCACCTAAATAGAATCGAAGGAAGGGTGATGGTGTCATGTTCTTAAACATCATGATCTGCACCCAAGGGTTTTTGTATTGGATTTGAGGTATGTTGAAAAACACAAATTTCCTGCAAAGGAGAAAAAATTAAGCCCATGAAACAAGAGTTTTTTAACCTAAAATTTTGCATACCTGTGTATTCATTTTTCAAGGGAAAAGGTCCAGAACTTTCATCAGATTCTCAGAGGACTCTGCCTCCCAAAAAAGGCTGAGAAAAGCAGCAGCTTTCAGGAATGTTACTGTGTTCTCTGAGTGTGAGTATTCAGACTCCTGGTTTGCCATCTGAGGGAAAAGAAATCTATATCCCTACCTCACACTGCACACTAACCTAAAACTCACCAAAGCAGAAGTATAAATGTAAAAATGGAACTATAAATATCTTTTATCTTTATTTAAATGATGGTTACACAGGTGTATTCATATGTAGAATTCATTGAATATACTTCATGTAGATTGTACAAAAATTTAAAAATTTACAATAAAAACAATAATAGAATATTTTTATAATCTAGAAGTGGAAAAACCTTTCAACTTAGAAGATTTAAAATATAAGTGTAACTACATTAAAACTTATGAGGTCCTGGCCAGGTAGCTCTGTTGGTTAGAGCATCATCCCGATACACCAAGGTTGCAGGTTGATCCTCGGTCAGGGCACATACAAGAATCAACAAATGAATAAACAAATGGAACAACAAATCTCAATCTCTCTTCCTCTCTCACTCCCTCTCTCTCCCTGCCAGTCTGTCTCTAAAAAAATCGAATTCCCTTGTCATAGAGTTTTACCTATCATTAGTTAAGATTTACAGTTCAACAAGAACAAAGGGCAAAAGCCACAAATAGGCAGATAGCCAAAAAAACCTATCATCATATGAAGGGATTCTCAATATCTTTCCAATAGTCATGTAGATTAAAATATAATTGTATCCGTGCTCGCTTCGGCAGCACATATACTAAAATTGGAACGATACAGAGAACATTAGCATGGCCTCTGCGCAAGGATGACAAATTCGTGAAGCGTTCCATATTTAAAATATATCCTATCTAATAAAAAAGAAACATGGTAATTAGCATATGACCACTACCCTTCCCATTGGCTAGTCAGGGGGATATGCAAATTAACAGCCAAACAAACCAAGATGGCGGGTAACTGCCAACAAAGATGGCGGGTAATTCGCATATGTAGGCACAATGCTGGGAGGGGGAAGGG
>NW_006286675.1:5742997-5778638 GCF_000327345.1 Myotis davidii | reverse complement strand
AGCCCCTGAGGGGTCCCAGACTGGGAGAGGGCACAGGCTGGGCTGAGGGACCCCCTCCTTCCCCCCCAAGTGCACAAATTCTTGTGCACCAGGCCTCTAGTATATATATAATTGCATTCACCCCTTAGATTGCTAAAGATTTTTTTGAAAGTTATAGAAGTTCCTTGGCTGGGTAGCTCAGTTAAAGCATCATCCCATATGCCAAATGGTTGCAGGTTGGATTCCCATTGGGCACATACTTAGGTTTCGGGTTCAATCCCCAGTTGGGGCACATACTAGGGTAGCCAATCGATGTGTCTCTCTCACATCAATGTTTCTCTCTCTCTCCCTTCCTCTTACTCTAAATCAATAAAACATATCCTCGGGTGAAGGTTGAAAAAAATTAAAAGTTACATAAGTGAGGAAACATTTACTGAAGAGTATAAATTGGTTTAACCTCTTTAGAGGTCAGTTTGGAACCAGCAAAATTTTAAAAGCATAGATCTTGACTCAATTCTTCTACTGCTTCTAGATATTTTCACATTTGAATGTAAAGATATGGGTGGGGTTTACTATAGCATTATTAGTTACAGCAGAGGAACAGAAAAAACTTAAATGCCCCTCAACAGAGGTCTGACTGAATCATTACAATACAACTGTGTGTCTGGATCTCTCTCCACCTACTCTCTGCATTGAATGGTTAACCTACGTGGGCTATGGAAACAGGATTCCTTGCCCTCTGGATTCTGTTGCATTCGGCCAACAGGGAGCACTGGCAAGACTGGGAGGGAATAAAGTCACGGTGTTTATTTCACCAGCATGTCCCCTGGCTGAGTCCCAGGCAAAGCAGCCCTCTCTGACTTGCCCTCACTTCCGCTAGCCTAGACCTGGAGTCTTGCACTGTTCCCTGTGGTTTCTTTTACCCAATCCTCCCCACACCTTTGTAAGTAGTCCCTTAATTAAAGGCTCCCCAAATAACTGAATTTACTTATTTATTTTTTATTGACTTTAGAGAGGGTGGAAGGGGGGAGGGAGGGAGGGTGAGGTAGAGAGGGATAGATGTGAGAGAGATACATCGATCAGTTACCTCATTGACTGGAGATCCAACCTGACAGAGAATCAAACCCATGACCTTCCGATGCATGGGACGCTGCTCCAACCAACTGAACCAAACCAGCCAGGGACCAAATGATCTGAATTTAAATGCACCCTTCGCAACCTGCCCCATACACCAGAGGACAGAAAGATGTGAGTGGTACATAGGACAGAAGGACAATCAACCAACTACTATTTTCTAGCTGTATGACCAGGGCAAGTTAGTGCTCTGAGCTTCAGTGTTGATGACAATGTAAGACAAGCGGTCCAGACTGCAGCCTGAAGTCTATTTTCAAGAAGATAAATTTGACAGAATCAACAGAAAGCCTGACTATGTGACCATTTATTTGGGGAGACTTCCATACTTGGGGCAAAATCTGAGTTGAAACAAAAGAAAAACAATGACAATTATTAATTCCAGGGAAAACAAAAATCTCTGCAAAAACAAAAAGGAAAAATAATCATAGTACTCTATTTGGCTCAATTGTATGTAGTGTTTTCAAAATCATATTAATTTAAACGGTGACTATTCTATCCAAATTCTGAAATGACTATGTTGGGAAGACTGGGGAGTGGGAGGGCCGAGCAGTATACATGTGTTGAGAGTGGGCAATGGTAGTGAAAGAGCTAAATCCACATCTTCCATCGTGACAAGGTACTAGATCATGTCTAAAGCTAAGAAAGTGAGAAGGAGCTCTCAAAGTTACTTAACTACATGGAGGTAAAACTCTAATGGTTCAAGTTGAAAGCTGCCGCTTCTAGGGGAGGAAGTGGAAATACGGTGCTACTTATAAGCCTTGGAGACCAGGAGAGCACACAGGGCTAGAAGCTCAAAGACTGAATTTACCTTCCTAGGCTTAACCTCAATTCCGGCCCCGCAGCAGAGAATCCCAACATCGCAAATAAACCAAGACATATACCCGTGTGGAATTTTTCACACCCTAAACTAATAGGATGTAGATTCAACCAGATCGTTAAATGGTTCTTGCTGCAGCATGGGCAAAGACTTAAGAACGGTAGGTAACTTTTAGTTGAGCACCGCCCTTTATTCTCAAATCCCCACAGGCAGGGTTTTACGATAAGGAGGTCAGAAAAATTAAGTAAACTGCCCTCGGTCAACAACTAGTAAGTGAAAGGACCAGGGCTGTGATTAGCATCCGGACTTCTTCACACTGTCCTGTCACTATCAAATTAGCCAATCTACCTAAATCCTGAGGCTCAGGGCTAACGCAGAACTCAATAAATACTACCAGCTGTTACTTCTGTTTCTGCATCTTAAAGGCAAGAACACCTGGCACAGGTGAGTAGGGACTTAGCCCTCAGTGAACAAACCAGTTCCCCACACACCCAGCAGACAGCCCAAGACTATGGCTACCCCGGGGCTGTAGTGCTGGCCACTAGCACTTGGAATGAAGGGACAGCTGAAATGCTGAGGTCACACGAACAAGCAAAGAAAGTGCAAGTGGGGCTAGAAAGTGCAGGTCAGGCAGGTTCAAACCCAAGGGCACGAAATTACAAAAGGGGCACAGGTGGGAAAGGCAAGCCTTACCACTAGGAGCAAGACACACACATGGTTGGCTGTACCCTATTTACCTAGACCAGTGGTTCTCAACCTTGGCTGCACATTAGAATCACCGGGGAATCTTTTTAAAACCCTGATTTCTGGGCGTCATTCCAGAGGAATCAGGATTTTAAAAAGATTCCCCGGTGATTCTAATGTGCAGCAAAGGTTGAGAACCACTGACCTAGAGGGCATTAAAATACTTGAGCAGGTGAGAATAGGACTTGCACACTTATTTTGAGTGGTTGGCCTTTTAAACACCAGAGGTTTACATATGAATCTGAAATTCTCCCCGGAGCAGAGGTAGCAGGTTGCCTAGCCTCTCTGTGCACTTCCTGAGCACAACGGGGTTTCTGTACAGACCAATGAAGAGAAGACACACGCAGCTTTCAGAACCTGCGGCGCATGTAAGAACATACAACCAACAGCTGTTACCGCTCTCACTGCATCCCCGCAGCGGCCCTGGAGCATCAGCACCATCCCCGTTTGGGACACTGACAGCAACGCGCCCAAAGCCAGCAGCAGGTGGGAAAAGGACCGGAACTGGTCCGCCGTCCCTGGGCTGGGCTCCACTCAGACGGCTGCCCCCGCCCCCTCCTCACCGCCGGCCTGGGGGTCCCAGGCGGTTATGGAGGCCGTGGCTCCCCGGTCCCCTCCCTGACATGACCACTGGCTATGTGGCCTCTGTAGTCTCTGTGCTTGCCACCACTCCCCTCCTACTCCAGGCTTCAGCCAACATATGCTGCTCCCTTGCCACATCTTCCTATCATGATCTCTCCTCAGTTAGCTTCTTCCCACGCCTTTCTCAAACCTCAGTTGATAGGTTACGTCCATCATTAAGCTTTATCCGACCTCCCAGATTGGTTGAGATGCCACTCTCCTGTGCTTGTACCCCTACCCCCCATCATATCCCCGGTTTAGCCTTGTCCTCCCCCCGGGAGGAAGGTGGGAGGGAGGCTGGTCCTCCGCTCCCGACCTCGGCGGGCACGGCGTGGCCAAGCTGCTCCAGCCTCCAATTCTGTCACATGGACCAACCTCGGGGCCAGACCCAGAATTCAGCGCTGTCCCGGGTCTCCCCGTTACCAGCACGTTGTTAACAACCACGGGGGACGCCCTCACGGGCGCGGACTGACCTGGCGCCTTCGCCCAGCTTCCCGTGCGTGTTGTAATTCACCGTCATGACCTTCACCGTGTCCTTGAACACCACGTCCCCCTGGCCCAGGTACTGCAGGGTGCGGCGAATCGGGAAGCGGCCTTTCATGGGCATGGCTGCGCTGGTCGAGCCGCGAAGCGAGCGGCGAGGACTGACGAGAGGAGCAGACGCCGCCGCCGGCGGACCTTCCACCGCAGCTCCTCCGCGCAGTTTCCACTTCCCGCGCAGACTCACAGGAGATTCCTCCCGGCAGCCAACGCGGGTGTCGCAGGGCAGCCTGGAACTTGTAGTCCTGGGCTGTCGGTGCTTTGAGATGGGGGTGGGAGCACGTCCAGATTCGTTTTAGAGCACCCTCTTCCTGAAATGTTTCGTTTTCTATGTAGTCGTCTTCTCCCCCACAAGGAAAAATATTTTTAAATAGGATCAAACTCGATCATTCAGACAACAAAGTTACAGCAGAACATAAATCCGAAGAGCTGAGTTCCGATACCAAATCGGGGAATAACTTTCTATTCAACCTCAAATAAGTCAGTTTTCTTTCTCTCAGCTTCTCCAGTTTCAAAATGAAAGGATCGAACTATGCAATATCTAACATTGACTTAGAAAAACTGATTTTCAAAAGAAAAAGAAAAATTTGGGTAAACCCCTTCCAGATTTAAGCACTTAACAGCTCTGGACCTCAATATTTTTCTTAAGCCAAACGTGAAAGACATGCATTTCTCAAGTACTACTGTTACTGATCTGAGACCATTATTTCTCCTTCACTTTTGAAGGATAATTTTGCCAGATATAGGACTCTAGGCTCGTGGGGGGAGGGGAGCAGTCTTTCAATGCTTTAAATTTTTCACTCCACTGTCTTTTTGCATAGTTTCTGACCAGTAGTCAGCTGTAATTTTTATGTTTCTTTATAGGTAAAATAGTTTTTTCTTCTAGCTTCTTTCAAGATTTTCTCTGTCTTCGGTTTTTGCAGTTCGATTAAGATACACTTAGGTGTAGATGTTTGGCATTTATGCTGCCAGTATTCTATGAACTTCCTGGATCTCTGGTTACTGGTGACTGTCATTAATTTTGGAAAGTTCTTAGCTATTATTGTTTAGAATATTTCTTCTTCATTCTCTCATTTTTTTCTCTCCTTCTGGTATCCCAATTTTACAGCTTTGAGATTTTCCCAGAGTCTTTGATTTTTTTTTTTTTCTTTTACACTCAGTAGAAAAGTTTCTGTTGACCTATCTTCAAGCTCACTGGTTCTTTCCTCAGCTGTGTCCTGTTTACTGATGAGCCCATCAGAGGCATTCTTTATTCGTCGCCCCCCCCCCCAGCATTTCCTTTTGACTATTTCTTAGAGTTTTCTTATCTCTGCTTACATTACCCATCAGTTTTTGCATATTTACTTTCACCATTAGACTCCTTAACATAATGTTAAATTCCCTGACAACTCCAACATCTGTGTCACATCTGAATCTGATACTTTGTCTCATCAGACTATTTCTGTTTTGTTTGCCTTTTTTGTCATGCTTGTTGTTTTGGTTGAAAGAAAATATTGGCTGTATTGGGTAATAGGAACCAAGGTTTAAAAAAGCTTTCAGTATGTGCATTTATGATAATCTGACTAGGGTTTGAACTGTTTAATGTTTGCTGTAGCTGTAGGTCAAGCATGTCAAACTCAAAGGCTAACATGAGCCAAATAAACAAGGTTTAACTTTATGTGGGCCGCAAAAAAAAAAAGCTTCAATTTTCATAGAAATGTAGGTTTATTTCAAGAGACATGCTGAATACAAAGGACTGAAATAAATGAGTAATCGTTAAAATAATACATTTTAATAAAAATTAGTATTTTTCTTGAACATTAACTTACCAGACACTGAATAACTGCACAAAAATTAATAGCGTAATGCAAACTTATTTTTCTTGTTCTCCAAAAGCGAAATATTTTCTGTTGTGGACACCAAACAAATCAGTACAAGACTAATGACGTGGCAATTGGTTACTAAAATATTCACTGCTAGTATGAGTGGAGAGAAATGGTGCACCTGCACGTAAGATGAGTAAGGGAAATGAATGCAACACAATGATAGTAATCAGTCAATTAGCGAACAATGCGGTTTGTTATTACTAATTATGTATAACAGGATATTGTAAAAATTAAGTTATGAATTTTTTATTAAAACCTTTCTTACATGCTGTTATATTGGCTGGGCTGCAAAATATTTGTTGTGGGCCACATGAGGCCTGCAGACTGCAAGTCTGACATGCTTGCTGTAGATGCTAGAGACTTCAAATTCCTCTAATCTTTGTTTTACCTCCCCTCTTGACTTTGGGCTTCCTTAGATAGTCCTCCTCAAAGTTTGTGTTTTGTAGCTCTTTTAGCTATAACCCACTGCTATTACTGGAGCTCTGTTGGTATGGGGAGAGAGAAATTGGTCTATAGTCTTACGATAAAATCTCAGTATTTTAGTGGGCCTGTGTCCCTGGGCTGTGACCACCATAAATGTTTCTTATCCCTGTGATACCTATCCTATATAATAAAAGGGTAATATGCAAATTGACCCTAACAGCAGAACCACTGGGAATGACTGGTCACTATGACACACACTGACCACCAGGGGGCAGACTCTCAATGCAGGAGCTGCCCCCTGGTAGTCAAAGTGCTCCCACAGGGGGAGCTCTGCTCAGCCACAAGCCAGGCTGCCGGCTGCCAGGACAGTTCTGGTGGCGGGAGCCTCCCCCGCTTCCTCAGTAGCGCTAAGGATGTCCGACTGCAGCTTGGGTCTGTTCCCTGCTAGCAAGTGGACATCCCCTGAGGGCTCCCGGGCTGCCAGCAGGATGTCTGACTGCCAGCTTAGGCTCAACGCCCCGGGGAACAGGCCTACGCCAGCAGGTGGACATCCCCCAAGGGATCCCAGACTGCGAGAAGGCACAGGCCGGGCTGAAGACCCCCCCTTCCCTCCGAGTGCACAATTTTTTGTGCACCAGACCTCTAGTATATATATAAAAGCCTAAGCGACCATTATATTCAACCAAAATATTCACTGCTAGTATGAGTGGAGAGAAATGGTGCATCTGCACGTAAGACAAGTAAGGGAAATGAATGCAACACAATGATAGTAATCAGTCAATTAGCAAACATTGTAGTTTGTTATTACTATTTATGTATAACAGGATATTGTAAAAATTAAGTTATGACATTTTTACGAACAACCAGTTGACCGGTTACTATGATGTGCACTGACCAACAGGGGGCAGATGCTTAATGCAGGAGCTGTCCCCTGGTGGTCAGTGTGCTCCCACAGCCAACCTCCCACATCTGACCAATCTCCCACAGTCCCTCCACGTGGCCAACTGGCCCCAATTGGCCCTGATCAGGACTGGGCAAGATGGCCCCGATCAGCCCTGATCACTGTCCAGGATAAGGGACCCCACCCGTGCACGAATTCGTGCATTGGGCCTCTAGTTGTAAGATAATACAATACTAGAGGCCTGGTGCACAAATTTGTGTACAGGTGGAGTCCCTCGGGGTGGCCTGCAGAAATCGGGCCAAAACCTGCTGTCCAACACCACCTGCAGTTCCTACCTGCTGCTCCCACTCTTCCTGGCCCCACTGCACCCACCGCAGGCTTGCGCCCAATCAGTCCTGATCGGCAGAGGCTCATGCCTCCACAGCAGCACTCGCCAGCCCTGAGCTCTGCATCTGGCACGCTCCTGAGGGGAGTGGCCTGTGGGATTGGGCCAAAACTGGCTTTCTGACATCCTCCAAAGGGTCCTGGATTGCAAGAGGGTGCACGCCAGGACGAGGGACCTCACCGGTGGATGATCAGGGCCGGGGAGGCACCATAGTAGGGCTCCAGGATGTGTCTGGCCCCGTCTTGTCCAGTCCTGATTGGCTGGACCCCAGCAGCAAGCTAACATACTGGTTGGAGCGTCTACCAGGTGGTCAGTGCACATCATAGGAACTGGTCAGCCGGTCATCTGCCCCCTGGTGGTCAGTGCATGTGCTAGCGAGCAGGTGAGCGGCCTTAGCATATCATTAACATATTATGCTTTGATTGGTTGAACAGTCGATCGGTCACAGGAAGACCAGACACTTAACATATTAGGCTTTTATTACATAGGATATGTATATTTGGCCACTATTCCTTGTTCCCAGCTAGAGCTCCTAAAAGCCTGTCATTTTCTTAATGAGACAGAAGCATCTTTTGTCATAATCTCTGGATTCTGTCCCTCTCCCTGAAATGGCTCTGGTTAAAAGTGAAAGGAGCATCTTTTGTTGTAACAATCCCCAGTTCAAACACACCTGTTCATGCAAATGAAGTGACTTTCGGAAAGCCCCAAGGGATGGGGGCTGGTTACCAGGAGAACCATGTGATTAAAAGTGCCGGAACACTCAGCCCCAGCAATTTGTCAAAATGTTCCTAACAGGTATGGTTCCAATGGCTTTGCTCCAAGTAAGCAGACCTCTCGGCTGTGACTCTGAACTTACCTCTTTCCGGATTTTGAGGTGGCCATTTGTCCTGCGAAGTCAGTTCTCTGAGGGTCCAAGAAAAGTCAGTGATTTTCAGTTTGTCCAGCTTTTTCTTGTAAGGACAGGAATGTCAACTTCCAAACTCTTGGTGTGCCTGAGCTAAAACCAGAAGTTTGTTCTGATGGATTTTTTAAACTGTGTTAGGCCACTGAAGAGTTTTAGGTAGAAGAGCTTTTGACCTTAAAGTCCACAGGGAACACTTCCTATGGATGAAATACCCCATCCCATGTTAGACACACGAGTGTCCATATACAAAGCAGGCCAGGGCAGTATGGGTTTTGGAGTCAGACAGACCTGGGCTAGAATCCCAGTAGTATAACCCTGAGCCTGCTTAATCTCACCACATTCATTTTTTCATCTGTAAACTGAGATTGTTGGGAAGATTAAGGGGGTAATCCATGCATAACACATAGCATTCTGTCTGGCCCACAGTGAGCACTAAATATTATCTCCTCCTGGTTTAGTCATCTATACAGGTCTTAGGAAGTTCCATGTCAAAGGCTCAAGTGATATCAGTATTAGAAACCCATTAAGCAGCTCTAACCTGCCCATCCCTGCCACCTTTGGGCCAGACACAATGCTTGTGCATTCCCACTGTGCCTGGCTCAGATCAAACCCTCCTTGCTACTTAGGGCCACGTGGGTCAGGCAGACCAGGCTTTAAATCCTCATTCCAGCCCTGACTGGCAGTGCGACCCCAGCCAGGCTGACCTCTTCCAACCTTTCTGTTCATTTGTCAGATGACTACTGAGTAAGTACCTCACAGGCCTGCTAGAAGACCTAAATGCAGACTGTGTGAATATGCAGCAGGGCCTGGCACAAATGGCAGCGGAAAGGGTCCTCAACCTTGTTAGGCCTGTTTCTTCCATGGGGATAACAGGATTGTAAAATTTTACACTGTGCTTGTGTGAAATGGTTCATCTAATTAACGCTGCAGGAGTAACTGGGGATAGGGCAGAATTGGAACTCACATTTACCCAGTAAGAGCCCAGTGACCTTGATTCTGTCTGGAGGCCTTAAGCCGACAGGTAAAACAGGAGCTAGGGCTATCTTCTGATACTCAGGTCATGAAGAAAGTGGGGAAGGTATGTTATCTGGTGACTCTCATGCAACACGCATGCACACATACATACACAACTCCAACCACTAATATTTGTTATTTTATTTTTTTTAAAAGGTTCCAATACCAGGCCCCAGTGCATGCAAATCAATGTCTCCATCATTGTCAGATGACCAGCATAATCTGCCACCACAGACTCTAACCTGGTAGAGACCAGCTTCTCACTTTGAGTCCCAAGCTAACTATGCAAATGTTCAACCTACCGCATGGCTCATGGTGACTCGAGTACATTTTAATGTCTGAACAACAAAAACACATTGAGTTGCAAATACACTGAATAAGTATCCTTAGTGTATTAGACAGGGAAAAATACAAACAAGGCATAAAAGGAAAAAGCCAAAGTCTCTTCCACATATGATGTGTTTTTGGGAGATCTGCCAATGCTATATCAAGAACTTGCTCGTTTTCTGATGAAGGACTGCAGGAGGTGAAATGCCCACATGAGTCAAGAACTTGAAGTTGTGATTATAATTCATAGGCTGTCTTTTCCGATGTTAACCCACCTCTGTAAATCCAACTGCATGCCTGTGTGAATTCTGGGAAATGGTCCTGCTGAGCGATAGCGAATTCTAACTGCTATCATGTCTATGATTATAGGAGAAGAGAGCCATGGAAGGATTAAATTAAAGAATTTGTGGAAGAGTACGGCCATAGAAGTATTCAATCATATCAGAGGGTTTTAGTTTGATCTAGGATACTCAGTGTTTTGGAGGGAGGAGGGTTTGTGTACGGGTTTTTTTGTTTGTTTGAAAAGTGTTTCCTATGTGTGGTTCTCAATGCTTAGTTACGTACAGATTGCTACCTATGATTGATTTCAAAGAAAGGGTATGTTTAGTAAATTAGTCTTAATTGAAACCAGCAGCTAATTGAAAGAGATATGTTCTCATAAGGAAAGTAATTATGATGTAAAGCAGCTTTGGCAGCATTTAGGAACTACCTGCTTTTTGGCAGAAAGCTTCCTCCCCTTCAGTCAGAGAGAAAGGACAGACTGAGCAGGGAGAAGCATACAGCCATCCATGAAGCCTCCAGAATTACAGCACGAAGGGCATGGACCTCAAGGGAGAAAATACGCCTGTATGAGGCAGCGTTTTAAATGCCTGAATGCCAACTTCCTATAACTACCATGACAGCAAGGTTGGTACTGGCTGACGTTATTAACCACTCATGTTCCTTTGTGAACAGAACCCAAATGCAAAGAGCCTTCCACTGACTCCCCGTTCCCACATCCCTATACACCCCCTTTTCATTCAACCCAAAGATCCAGCAGGTGCTAAAGAAATGTAAATAGTGTCAACACAAATACAGAATATTTTTATACCACAATGTTTTTCAAACATTTCCAAGATCAACAGGAGTCTTCCCAGAATGTAACAAAATGAAGTTTAGCTCTCACATCAGTAACCAGTGAGAGTATGGCCCAGAGTTAGTTAAGGGGTATAAAGTGACTAGTGGTCAGTTATTGTTCATTAATTAACAAGTGTAATTACAGGAACTCTACCCAGAGCTGAGCACACTTGGATATCATGATGTCAGATGTCAGTTAAGGGTTATGTTCCCATAATCCAAAGCACCAGAGCTAAATTAACAATTTCCCTTTTTGTCCTTAGTTGGTGAAGAGTTCAAGAACTGCCGTGTTACTAGAATGGTCCTGGGTTGTGCTTCTTCAAACATTTCAGTTTTTTAATGCTAAACATTGGGAAGAAAAATCTCACCAGCGCCACAGGTCAGGACAGGATGAACAAAAAGGGAAGAAGGCTGATCAACTAGCCTTGGAAATTATTTTGATTTACCTTTGACTTAGGGAAGCTTCTATCTGACAATGTTCCACGAAAGCCTCCTGATCACTCATTCCTACATTACAGACAAGGCCTCTAAAAAATCCCAGCTACAAGTCATTTTGCCAAAGCTCAAGGAGGTTTCTCCAGGGTCAGACAATCGTTCCAGTAGTCAGAGAGAACAGACAACATTTGCATGGAGACTCTTTTCCCAAATAATACGACCTTGATCCACCAAAAACTTAACCACTTCTATTTTCTAAAAAGCTCATGATCAGACTACAGTGATACCCCAGCACTGGGAGTTTAACTTCCTAAAAGAGACCAACGAGAACTTAAACTGAGAGGGAAACACACTCTGATGAACCCTCATCCTCATCACCCTCTCTTAAAAAAAAGTGCTGGGATCTCCTGGGTCCAAACTGGCCCCTTCCTAGCATACCTGACCCCTTCCTTTGCACAGGCAGGATGTACCCAGCAGGGCAGAGGAAGATCCAGGGAAAGGAACCCACAGCCTAACGGGGTCAGGCTTCTGCCAGAGGAGAGTGCGGTTTAAAGGAATCCACCTTGTCAGTCTTGGCTAACGGAGGGCCCTCTATAAGGCTGCCCTATAATACTCATAATGACCAAAGACTAGACAGGACAAATGGACCCACGAGGTGCACACCAGGACCCAACAGAAACGCACTTAGTTATATCTCAGTAGTGAAAATTTTAAGTCCCTTCTAAAGGGAAAAGCCAATTTTTAAAAAAAAAGCCCAGGAAAAACAGCAAATGAATGCTGATTCTTCCTGTTCTAGATCCCATTTATTTTTCAATTGTAGTGAAAAAACCTCCAAGTACACAGCATGAAATAACAGATTTCCTCCCCTCACGGGGAGGAAAATCCCTCACGTGTATGCATCTGAATTCTCATCCTGCCTCCTGCCCATCAATTCCACCAACCCGCTCCTGCCAGGCCCCTGGACGCAAAGGTGCTCTACCTGCCCAGTGGCCAGTCAGAGCCCCTCTTCTGTTTGGCCAGGGTACGCTTCAGCTCCCGCAGGTTCTCTGTCAGTACCTCCACCTCATCCAGGCGACCGCACTGCTTGGCATCAAAGATGTACGCCTTGATGTTATCGATCTGCTGGAGGAGGAGCTCCTCCTCTATGGGCTCCTCACCCTCTGGCCCACTGTCACTGTCCATCTCGAAGGGGTTGGTACAGGTGGCTTCCTCGAAGGGGTTGCCAGGAACAGGATGCTCATCCTCCTCACTGAAGGGGTTGGGTGCTGGGCTGTCTGAGTTAGTGAAGGGATTCCCCGCCACTGCCACCTCTTCCTCCTCTTCCTCAAAAGGATTGTACTCTTTGAGGATGCGGGATGGAGGGCCACAGGAAGGCTCTGCAGCACGAGGGCTGGTGGAGCCCTCTGCTGTAGGGCTAGCGGAGTCTTCCTCTTCAAAGGGATTTAGGGAGGGCACCTCATGTTGCTGTGACATGGTGCTCGGGGGCAAGAATTCCTGGCCAAGGGCTGGGGGTCCAGACCACACTCTGATAGGCTCAAGAGCAGAGTTGGGTGAAGGGGTCTTGGGAGTTGCACTGCTCTGAACTGGGGAAGAACCCAGATCCAAAGCATGAGCAAGGTGGGTGCAAGGCTCTGTGCTGGGCTCTAGCTGAAAAGGCCTGATTTCTCGGAAGTCCAGGGACCGGGTCCGTGTGTGCAAGGATGCCGCCTGGAACTGCTCCCTTTCTCGCTCCCACTCCCGTTCACACAGCCTCTGCAGCTGTTCCCGCTGCAGGTCCTCCTCCTCGGCCTGCTTGCGGGACAGCTCAATGGCCTTCTCTGTCTGCTGCTGGTCATACTCATCCTGCAACTGCCGCAGGTTCTCCTGCAGTGTGCGCACTTCATCTGTCCGGCCTGCGGCCTTGGCCTGCTTTATAAATGATGTGATGTTGTGGATCTGCTGGAGGAGGGGGTCCAGGTCTTCACTCTGCCCCTGACCTCCTGACAGGGGGAGCCAGCCCTCAGCCTTTCTCAAGGGGGCAGAGCCCCTTCGAAGGTACACCACCTCCCCATTGGCACGAGATGGCAGGTCACTCCGCCTTTCCTCAAGCCTTCGCTGGGATTCCAGGGAAGCCTAGGGAGACAGCAGAACGAAAGAGAAAAAAACAGTCACCAGGACATCAGCAGCCGCACAACCAGCTGCCCTCTGCAGTCTCACTATTCCTGTACCTGTGAGACTCCAACTGCCCACTTCAGGACTAAGACAGCCAACTACTAAAATCAAAACATGCTTTCGTTTCAGGGGGAGAGGAGGGACAAACCCTGATTCTCAAAAATAAAGTAACAGTAAGTTAAAGGATAACATTTTCTCAATTTTACACTTGTCTTAAAGCACTCATCTACACTAGAAACTCACACAGTATTAAATTTAATATTGCATATTCCAAAGTGTTCTACAAAGAACTTCCTGATGTTTGGGTCCTCTGCAACCTGTAACAGAAGGAGGACAGCCAGTCTCCATAGTATTCTGGACAGAAGAAAACCAGTACCTCTGAAAGAAAAATAGGACTTCCAGAGGAAAACAAACAATTCTGATGTCTACAGATGAGAGTGAGGCCAGAACAGAAGACAAATGGAAACTAGAGGGAGCAAGAGTTCTGGTGCATAACCGCACAGGAGCTCTTGGGAGCATGGGGAGGCCTCTGTGCTCAAAAGAGCCCCAGAGAGGAAGCCAGTTGCCAGATCCTTGAGCTTTACTCACCTGTTTCTCTAGCATCTTCTTCCTTTCCATCTCTTCCTTCCTTTTCTTTAGTTCCTCAAACTGTTCTTGGGTTGGCAGTGACATCAAACCAAGCAACTTTTCCTACAGGGATTCATAGACAATGTTACATTTAAACTTTTAATGAACTTTAGCCCTGTGGCGAGAGTCGTTTAGGCTAAGCCATTCCATCCTTGGACAGTCACATTAATTAACAGTGGTAAAAAAAAAGACTAAACCCCTAAATGGGTCAGAGAGTCAGCTTGCAAATGGGCCTGCCTGTCCCTTATGAAATGACCAATACCAGATATCCCAGTTCTCACCTTCCCCATGCGGCCTTCTCCCTGGCCACCTGCCTAAGCGTGTAAGCCTCCACCCGAGCTTCCCACCAGCCTTTCAGGCTTTGTATTTGTCCACAGCACTTTCCAACATAAGCTGTATATTTTAGTTGTTTCTCATCTAACCCCCTCTCTAGAACAGACGCTTTGTGAGAACAGGAATGTTGCCTTTTTGCTCACGGCAGGATACCCAGCACCTAGAACATTGCCTGGTACACAGCAGACACTCACCAAATGACTTTGGAATATAGCCACTTATCAAAAGGAGAAAGGCCTAATTCTCTGCAATACAATGTTGGAAAACTAAACCAATAGGACTTTATTAAGTCTCTCTTTCATGGAGCCCAAAGGTGGTTAAATGTGACTCCCCGAGGAGCTTCCTGAGGTAGAAACAATCAGATCTAACCACCTAACTTTAATCTGCCCTTGAACAATCAGCTGTTTCCTCCCAATGGCCCAGGAAAAGTCCCTTAGGATCTTATCCCAAGGAAGAAATACTACGTACACATATCTCCAACAGGCAATACTCATAATGGCAAAAAATGGAAGTCTATCAAATGTCCAATGAAAAAGGAATAATTAAATAAAGGATGGTATATATATCAAAGCAGTACTTTGTAGCAGTATTCAAATGATAGCTCTTTGAGGACCACGTAAAAAAGTACTATGATATAAAATTCAGTGATAAAAAGAGAAGACACAAATGTGCAAATAAACACTAATCATAACAATTATATTATAAATGTAAAAGGAAAAAATATATATATATGTACCAGAAGAATGGGTGGTGGTATTGGGGACATTAGGATTAAAAGTAGTTTTTACTTTTCTTTGAAATCCAGATTTTTCTCTAAATGTGGCATAATGCATTTTTAATCTTAAAATGTAATCCATGTCAAAGAGGAAATGAACAAGCCAGTGGCTTGGTCTGCCTCCTGAAAGGAAGAGCAGGGAGGCAAGTGCAATGTTTCTGCCACCCCAGGATGGCTTTACCTGCACAAAAAGTGTAGCCGAGTATCTTATCATCCTCTGCAGCCGCAAAGTGTTTGGATGTGGTGGAGGGTCCTGGTTCAAGCCTAAGGTTAAGATCTTCTTACTGAATTGGAACAAACACATCAATGTAACCAGCGCTGTCAGCCTCAGAAACAGTCTCTGAGCTGCCAGGCTTGCCTGCTGGGAAGATTTGTGGAGGAGACAGATTAGAGGCTCCACTGAAGTCCTTGAAGGCAAAGCCCATTTCTTACCCTTTGGCTGTATCCAAGGCCCCTAACACAGCACAGGGTACATGACAAACACCTGGCCATCAAGGGACTGACCATGGGTGCAGGGGCAGCTTCAAGGGTGAGTGACGAGCAACCACACATGGATCTGGTGCTTAGAAGAGCCGCGTGCTTGGCTTAATATTCTGCTGTCACTGTCTTAAAATTCTTACAATTCTGAACAAGAACTTACATTTTCACTTTGCACTAGGCCCCACAAATTACGTAGCCAGTCCTACAAGTATGGATGAACAAGAATTCCTCACCCAGTTCTTTCCCTGAGTCATTGTACTTCCTACACTGCAAAGGGCTGATTTAACCCCAACATCCAGTCCACAGTTAAAAAGTAGCTGTTGATTTGAAGAAAGAATCTGGGTTTCAATCCTGGCTCCACCACTTGTGCTAGCTGTGGTGCATTTTCTCACTATAAAATGGGGTGCTGATCCCTACTTCACAGGGTAACTTTGATAGGATAAATGAGTTGCACTCTATGAAAATATCCAGTGATATTTCCTGGCACACAGCTGGTGTTCAATAAACTCACGTTCCTTTATAATAATACTGAATACTAGAAATCCTTAACCAAAAGTTACTGAGATGTGTTGAGTGCCAAAGCTGACACCTTTCTCAGCCTCATCATTACAAATACTGCTGTCATCAGGACTCCAGGTAAGTTCAGGTCTGCTAGTCACCCACTACCTCATTAAAGTAGCACCTCCTCCACTCAAGGCAGCAGGTAAGACACCACCAAATATTACCTTAAAGCGTCTATTAGCTCGTACACTTTCTGCACTTCTACCCGAAGGTCATTGGCATGTTCCAGCCTATAGGTTGTCTCTCCAGCACTAAGGAGAAATCAGAGATTTTTATTTTAAGTTTTTACATTTTTTGTTTTCAGAAAATATACAGCCAGGAGTCATTTTATTTCTACTGTGGAAAAATGATCATGAATTATTTAATATTTAATTGCATTAAGATAAATTGGGCTTTCATAAGATTTAGATACAACTTATCTTTGAAAAGCTAAATTAGCTTACTGACTACTGAATCTGTTACATTAACTGAGTTTAATTTTCACATTACCAACTGTTTTGATGGCTTATGTGGGGAGCAGCTATAGGGTTAAGCCTTGGACTGACCTGTTGGCAAAGTCACAAACAAGTCCCAGCTTAGAGGGCACAGTCCCCTTCGCATAATTAGGCTTGACCTTATAATGCTCCCTAGATCTTATCTGGGACGCTAATGGGCTGAGGGAAATGCAGCAAATGCTGCCAAAACAAGTGAAACTCACAAGAACAGTAAAACTATGGTAACCACTACCTTGTTTACCTCTGACTATAAAATAAAGGCTCAGCTTGCCTTGGGATCTCTCTCTGTGGCCTCAGCCAGGCACAGGGAAGATCCACGGAGACTAAAGAGAGCTATGATGATCATCTGAACGCTGTCTCCGTGTCCTTCATTCTTCGCTGACTCTGTCCACACCTTTGGGAACCCCTGGACCACTGGGCCTGGACCCCGGCAGGCTTATACTAGAGGCCCGGTGCACAAAACTCATGCATGGGTAGGGTCCCTAGGCCTGGCTGGTGATCAGGGCCGATCAGATTCCCTGCCTCCCCACCTCCTCCTTCCCTTACCACCTGCACACCACCACCACACAGTTCCCCCTGCCTCCCCACTTCCCCCTTTCCTCACTCCTTCAGCACCCCGCTGCCACCACTAGTCACCTGCCATGTTCCACACCACCCCCTGGTGGTCAGCGCACGTCACAGCAAGTGATCAAACTCCCATTCCAACAGTCGAACTCCCGAGGGGATACTTTGCATATTAGCCTTTTATACATAGGGAGACTAGAGGCCGAATTCATGCATGGGGCAAGGGGAGGGACCATGAGAGGTTGGCCAGCTGGAGGAAGGACCGTGGGAGGTTGGCTGCCAGCCCCAAGGAGGGAGCCAGCCCTCAGCCCCCCTGGGAAAGGGGCGGCGCCCACTGCCACCCACCCCCGGATCCTCATCCCAGCCCGGGCCTAAAGGCTCCAGCGGGGTCGCAAGAGGAGGCGACAGTCACTGGGCCGGGCGCAGAAGGAACAGATGCTGACGCTGCCATCGGCGCCCCGCCACCACACGGTTCCCCACCTCCCCCCTCTTCCTTCCCTTGCCGCCACACCCCACCGCAGTGGGCAGGCAGCCCCCAGGGAAGGGAGAGACAGGAGCAAGACAAACCCTTGTGTTGAGGGCAGACTTTCAATAGATTGCAGCAAGGGAACTGCTCTCTACATACAAAACCCTGACCCAGACGCAGGTCTCTACAAATGGTTTAGCACCAGGGGCCCATGGAGGTTGGCTGTGGGAGCGCACTGACCACCAGTGGGCAGCTCCTGCATTGAGCATCTGCCCCCTGGTAGTCAGTGCATGTCATAGTGACTGGTCAACTGATTGTTCCAGTCATTTGGTCATAACTATTGCTTAGGCTTTTACTAGTATACACACACACACACACACACACACACACAAACACTAGAGGCCCAATGCACGGCCCGCCTTTCCGCCTTCCCATGCTGCCCAGAGGCCTGGAGCGGCTGAGGCAGTGCGGAACCCCCGGTCCCGCCCCACCTCCAGCCACTGGACGCCTGTGTATGCAAATGAATCTACCATCTTTGTTGGGTTAATCTGCATACTCACTCCTGATTAGCTGGTGGGTGTCACAAAGGTATGGTCAATTTGCATCTTTCTCTTTTCTTAGTGTAGATAGATACACACTGAACAATTTTTCTTTTTTCTTTTCTTTTTTTTAAAAATATATTTTATTGATTTTTTTACAGAGGGGAAGGGAGAGGGATAGAGAGTTAGAAATATCGATCAGCTGCCTCCTACACACTCCCCACTGGGGTTGTGCCCGCAACCAAGGTACATGCTAGCAAATTGAAATAGAGATTCCAAGTGAATTCATTTTCTCACCTTTGATGCATGGACAATTAATGATTATGCCATTAACATTTTGTTCTTGAAGAAAGTAAGTGTTCAAATTCTAATTAATATACATTTACTTAATTTATACATATTGGAGACCTTTGGTTTTCAGTCATTTTAAATGATGTTGAAAAATTGTTCAGCCCTAACCGGTTTGGCTCAGTGGATAGAGCATCAGCCTGCGGACTGAAAGGTCCCAGGTTCGATTCCGGTCAAGGGCATGTACCTGGGTTGCGGGCACATCCCCAGTGGGAGATGTGCAGGAGGCAGCTGATCGATGTTTCTCTCTCATCGATGTTTCTAACTCTCTAATCTCTCTCCCTTCCTCTCTGTAAAAAATCAATAAAATATATTTTAAAAAAATAAAAAAGAGGACTCTAAAATTTAAGGCCTCACAAAGGGACACACAGTTAATTCTCTCCAAGTGGCATTTCAGACTTTTTGCACATAATATACAAAAATTTGCAAACACTATAGGCCTTGAGGACTAGCTCTTAAACTCATCACCAAAATAAATGCAACTTAACCTTCTTTGGCCTACTTCCCCTAAACAATTTCACTGTATCTAGTAAGATGCATGAAGTCGTTTACTAAATGGTTACACAACATCAGAGTAGAAAACACTTGGCTTTTCTCACTCAAAGGCTACCCAGACACAAGAACAACTGGAAAGCGGATCAAGGGATCCCCAGTAGCGATATACAGCCCAGCATTGCAACTGCCCCATGCTCTTGGGTCTCACGAACAACTGCTCCCTTCATGAGAAAGGCACTTTGACTCCAAATCCAGGAGGAGGAGGAGGAACTCTGCCCAGGGTGGAGCAAGGGACAACAGGGAAGGCCAGAAGCCGTTTAACTCCATCTCAGAGAAACAACAGCAGTTATTGTGGGGTCTTAGAATTGGTCATTTACAAATCTGTCACCCCCACCAGACTTTTAAATTCCAAGTGCTGTGATTGTAGCTTTTCATTTTATGTCCTCAGTAACTAGCACATGGATCAAGCTTAATCAGTTTACTGAGAAGAGAAACATTTTAGAAGATCTTGCAGCTATTAATCCAGCCTAAGCATTGGCCACTCAACCCTGCTTCTGAAGCAGCAGCAATTTAAGTTAAATAAGCAGAAAGGACTGCTGCGCTTACCTATTTTACCATCTATAAAACAATCCTAGCTGGAAAAATGTTGGTGTGTGCTGTAATTTGAGGATTCAGTAAGACTGTTCCATTATCTTTCACTACTTAATCTGCAAAAAAGAACATTGGACTAGAATTGAGAAGACCTGTGCTTTATTTCAGTATCTCCAAGTCATGTGGAAAATAACAAGATTGGCCCAAATCTGAAATCACTTCCCCTGGTTGCAATTATGTCAACCAACTGCATTTCCCTCAGAGCAACGATCACATCTGAAGTTATCCTGTTCCTTATTTGTTTACTTGGATAAGGCCTGTGCTCCTACAAAAATGAAGCTCCACAAAAGTGGACATGGTCTTCACTGTTCATTGCTGCAGCCCCAGCACTTAGATTAGTGCTAGGAATAGAGCTAGTGCTTGATAACTATCCACTGAATGAAAGAGTAAGAGAATGAAATGCATGTAAAGCCCTTTAGAACCAGCCTTTCTAAGAGGAGAAGGAGTAGTTAGACATTTGGAAACGTGCTCAGTATGGTAGCTCCCACCTGGCTAGGGAGGCCTATGAACCACAATTGTGTCTGAGGCACAAAGCAAAAACCAACAGAACTCAGGGAGAGGAGTCCCTTGGTAACCATTTCATGAGGAAAACACTGAGTGCCAGATGAAACTTCCAGGAACACAGCTCTCCTTGCTGACATCCATGTAGAAGACAGTCCTGCTCTAATGTCAAACCAATAGGCAGGGATACAGGAGGGGTGCGGATTCCAGAAAGCTCCAGGGGGAAAAGGATTCTCCTGCCAAGAACTTTCCATTTGGGGGAGGTATATGTCAGAATCACCTGGGGTTCTGCTTCTAATCCGCCCACAGAGAGGGCAGACTGAAATTCTTGCTCATTTCCCTGCTGTTCTTTAGAAACAGTGCTCTGGCTAAGGAATGGAAAGAGAAAAATCAGGGTCTAGGAGGTACAAATATAAGGAGGAAGGGGCCATAGGACAGTGGTGGCTGAGAGGGCTCAAGAAATAGGATTTGCTCCTCTTCCACAGTCTGCTGCCAGGGATACTGAAGGATTATGGGTTCGATTCCAGTCAAGAGCATGTACCTCAGTTACAGGTACAATGCCCGCCCCAGTTGAGGTGCATGTGGAAGGCAACCAATCCACATGTCTCCCTCACATCGATGTTTCTCTCTCTCTCCCTGCCGTTCCCTCGTTCCCTCTCTCCCTCCCTTCAACTTTAGCTAAAAGCTAGGGAAAACTATCCTTGGGTGAGGGTTAACAAGAAAAAAAGCAGGAGCAACAGATGGCTAGCTAGATTTGGCTTATGGGCTGGCATTTGCCAACCCCCGCTCTAAAGGAAATGCCTGCTCTAAGCTCTGACACCTCAGTGTTACCCTGAAGTGGCATCTACCCAGGCATGAGCAGGAGACACACTGCTCTTCCTCACCTCCAGATGCTGCACTTGGCAGTGGTGCCTGTCGCCTGAGGCCCTTCCCCAACTTGCTCAATCAGAGTAGCTGGGGTCCCCTCAACATTGCTACAGAGGACGGTAACAGTGCCACACAGAAAGAGACATGACAAAGATTCTCTGCGGTCGGTCACAGAAGAAAAGCACAGCCAGAGTTAAGATTTCCTTTTCAGCTACTAAAGATTTGACCTAAAATGCCTAAAACAAGTCAGTGCTGTTCAGAAAAACAGAGAGGAATAGCTTACTTTAATGATGCTGCCATCCTGATGTACTCAGGAGCTTTTTGGTCAACTTTCTCCATGCAAAGCTGTAGTTTCTAAGAACAAAACAGAAGAGTAAGTGGTGCTCTCAGGGTACAGAAAAGCCTACCCAGAAGTTATGCTGCATCAACAAAGATATATTTAAACTGTATAGTTTTCTAAAATAGAAAAATGCAGATAGTGCATTTTTTGTGGGTTTTTTGTTTCTTTTTACTGTTACCCATTTCCTGAGTCACAGACCTACTTTACAAGCAGAAAATCTTGCCGGAAGGAAAGAGGAACAAGGCCTTCCAAGACACAAGCCAGAGCTTACAGAGGCAGAGAAAAAGATTAATTGTTTTTAGGTGGGAATTTCTAAATTACTTGAATTAGTTGGACTTTCTCTGCCAAGGGAAGACACCAGCACAAGGCATCGCCAAGGCTTACTTCAAAAAAGACAGAAGCAAAAAGCACAGTGGCAACTTACAAAATGAGTTATCAGGTCATGAACTCCACATAAAGGATGGATAATGGCTGCACCTGCAGCTCAGCATAGGGTTTAATTAACACCATTTTTAGTAACTTGAATATTTTCATGGTGGTTCCAGAAACACAGCCATTATAAGTTGCAGAACTGCTAACAGGGACCCTTCAGTGCCATTAGCCAGACACTGTTCCTCTGCTCAGAGTTTCACATGAGTTGCCTCCTCAGCCAGGGCTCATCTCCTCCCCTCATCTCTTCCCACTTCCCTCCCTACCCCCTCAGCTTGCAGGTCTCACCTGGCCATTGGGAGGCCAGCCTCTCTGACACTAAATCTCATGTGTTTGTACTACACTATGTTCCTCTCAAAGTAGCATCTACTAAAGGTGTTCTAGAACTGAGGCATGTGAATGGACTTAAATGGGGACAGGACTCTCCTGGCCCACTGTCACCACCAGCTCCAGCTTCCACCCTCACTCACAGAACCTGTCCACACCACATGGCAACAATCCTTTCTCCTCTTGTCCCAGGGCCACCAAAGCCTCCAACCTCTCTTTTAAAAAGGGCAAGAAAGTGAGGGAACAAGTTTGTGGCAACACACCCAGGATGTGTCTGTGACTCACCCAGGGCCCTAGTTAGGAAATCATGCCACAGCAGCCCTTTAGCAGAAACTAAAAATGAGTCAAGAAACAACTTTCCAGATCATCCTCCCAAATCTGCAGACATGGATGTAATGAGCAGCCCCATCTGCCTCTCGAATCAAACCCAGGACTGCACTCAGCAAGTCACCTCATAGAGCTTCACAATGTCGGGGATGTGCTCCTTCTCGTCAATCTGCTGCTCTCTCTTGAGCAGCGTGCCCTTGCAATGGGTACAGCAGCGGATCCGGTCATCATCCTTCTCATCCAGGACGGAGCTCACACTGCTCACACTGCTGATGCTGCCCCGGCGGGAGCCATGGACACTGTTGGGTGACTGGCTAGGGCTCGTATGGGAGCTCAGGGAATCCTTGCTGGCACTGGTGAGCTTATCTGTAAAGCACAACAGAGGACAGGTAGCAGTGAGCCTGAAGCCTCCAATCACTCCACTGCCCACGACAGGAGGGGAGTCCATGCTGCTGGCGAGATAAGAGCAGGCTCTGCCTATGAGCAAGAAGTACCCACATCTCTGCCTCCCTGGGGTCAGGTTCTGTGGTGGGAGGGCCTCCCATTGCCATCCAGGAAAGAGCCAGACCACCTAGTCTGTCTTTGAGGTTCTAAGGCCCACCCCTAGCCTAACCTTACCTCCTACCGCCCCCTCCATTTGCCACGCCTCAGACACAACCCACATTCTTCCTGGACTGTCCTGACAGCCTTCCCCACTCCCAAACACCTGACTCCTACACCTTCCAAAGCTCAGCTCAAAGGCATATCATCCAGGAAGCCCTCCCCTAGTCCTCGAGGCAAAAATGATCTGCCTTTCCTATCAGTTCTTAACATGTTGCCCCTCATGGAGAACTTTTCACTTTTCTCCCTATGACAGGTTATGTACACCCCTGAGCTGCCCTAGGAATCTGTGACTCTTTCAGGGTAAAAATGACTTATTCATACTTATATCCCTACATATACTACAGGGCCAATTCATAGCAGCTGCCCAGTAAATGTTAGTTAGTTAATCCAAGAGGAGAGAGGTGAATAGTGTCTAACAGTGAGCTTATACAGTCTCAGGTGAGACAGGGAGCCGATCTCAAGGAGAAAGGGAAAGTATCAAGGTAATGTGTGCGGGTGGATGTCAGAGCTGGACAGAGGAAGCATCTGCTTCTGCCCCATGTTGTCCAGATGCTCCACAGCCAAGAGCATATGCAAGGTCAGCAGAACTCTCCGGGTTGCAAAACCACCCAAATGTCCCAGAATTGGCCAAAAGCCCATAAGATCATCTCGAGCAACTTCTAATCAGCTGAGATTCAGAGTTCTGGACATCTGGTTCCACCTAACCTTTGTAGCTTCATTCCCACAATTCTCAAATGTCTTCCACACTCTCCCAAATATTCTGTTTGCTCATCCACTAACCTTCCACAGGACCTTTCCAAATTCCATGCCTTTGGTTCTGTTTACCCAGGATGTCCTCCTGCCCCACCTCTTTGCAATCCTACTCATCTTTCAAGGCTCTTCTTGAACATCACCTTCTGACCTTGAGGAGCCATGCTCTAGCTCTCCCCCAGCCTCCACAACACTCAGTGTCTCTGGTATTATGGCATTACAGCCTGTTCTATATGACAATGAACATTTGTGACTTTTATCTCAAAGAAAAGGATGAGTCTGCTGCTCATTTTCAAGACCGTCTCCTATAGTCTCCTCTCAACCTCTCATCTGCCACTTCTGAGCAAAGCCAATAAAGATTTGGTCAGCTTCTCCTGAGTGCCTGATGCAACTTCTTTCATTGTACTTATCTCTTGTAAAGCAATTATCTGCTTGTGAGTCTATATCCCCTGCTAGATGCTGAACTCCTTGGGGGAATGAACAATGCCTTATAGACCAGAGGTGGGCAAACATGACTTATAAGCCAAGTCCAGCCTGTTTTTGTATGGCCCTTGAGCTAAGTATGGTTTTTACATTTTAAAAAGTTGTTTAAAAAAAGAAGAGATGTCACAGAGACCATATGTAGCCCACAAAATCTAAAATATTTACTATCTGAACTTTACAAAAACAGTTTGCTAACCCTTTTTGTAGACCATTGCATCCCTGGCCCTTAGCACAGTGCCTACCCTGTTCTGGGCTTCACTGAAACAACAAGTGCATGAATAAAGACCCCAAACACCACTAATTTAAACCAAAAAAAGTTCAAAAATCACCCAGTAGTAATTAACAAACAAGCCAGCCTCAGGAAGAGATTAGGGCCTAGGGGCCTGCTGCCATGTTACCTACTTGCCAAGGGAAGGCTGATGAGCTCCATACATTTCTTGCACATTATAGACCCGCAGAGTCGGCAGTGGTGGCGGCGGTTACGGATGCTAAACTTATTCCCACAGTCTGGACAAAAAGGGACATCCTGGTCGTTGACCCAAGGCACCACAGACTTTTCTATTGCTTTGAAAAGAATAAAACAAAAACCAAACAAATGAAAAAGCAAGCCATTTAAAAAAGAAATTCGGTCAGGGAGAAAGATAAATAAAATAAATGTGAGCAAAGTTCTTAGAGTTACCTCGGATCTTAGCTGACGCGGCATTCGTTCTGTCAAATGCAGTGAGCTGACAAGGAGAAAATAGTGCCAAATGTAATTATCAGGTGATGGATACACTTTTCACAGGCAAGAGGCATTAAGCAGAAATGACCATATCTGCATTTCTCAAGTCTCACCTCTCATCTCCAATCCCACAAAGTCACATGCAATTTCACATGGGATAATCTAGAAGGCACCTCCCTTTCTATGACCCACTTTCAATCTCTTTATTGTCAGTTAGCCCTTTAAGTCTTAACCAAGGGTAGGCAAAGATGTGATGGGGGTGGCTCCTGAAAGCAATGGAGAACTCTTGATTCTCCACAGTCCTACTGGACAACTAACCTAGCCACATATTTCCCTCCTTCAAAGTACACATAAAGAACTGTACCAGGTCCTGGCCAATGTGGCTCAGTTAGTTGGAGTGTTGTCCCATACACTGAAAGGTTGCAGGTTCGATTCCCCATCAGGGTGCATACCTGGGTTGCGAGTTCAATTCCTAGTCGGGTGCATATGGGAAGGCAACTGATAGATGTTCCTCTCTCACATCGATATTTCTCTCTCTCTTCCCTCTTCCTTCCCTTCTCTTTAAAAATCAATAAGCATGTCCTCAGGTGAGGATTAAATTTAAAAAATGTAAAAAACAACTATACCGGTGTTTGCTGCCATGCCCAACACACAATCCAGCTTATATACAACAAGCATTTCTAGGGTCAAAGTAAAACAGTGGTCGTGGCATGGGACACGCAGTCATACCAGAGAACAAAAGTCCTAGCCCAGATGTTTCAACACCAAGTTCTCCTCAGAGACCTAGTCACCAGCTCCTCTGTTTGCCAAGAAATGATATCACACACTATGCTCCACTGTGTGATTATGCAAGGTCGAGAGGCTTCTCCAGAGAGGAAGAGGAAAGACTCTGAAGACAAAAAGGTTTTGCAGTAGCCAGGTGGGTTCATAGGAAGGAAAAGGGAAACTGGCTATGTGGCAAGTCTGTCAACCTGTGCTATTTCCTTCAGTAAATCAGCCAGCGAGAACTGTCGCCCACATTCTCTGTACCTCTCTAGGTGAGGCATTGCTCTGCCAACATCAGACACTGCCAGCACCCAACATATACAATCTACATAACACATGCTGCAGAAATGTAATTTCCTCCCAGAAAATATATACTTGCAGAAAAAAGGTGTTTTAAAACAGCAAAATTTACCTTTTCCAACCTGATTATTAATTTATTGACTTCAACAACATAGTGGTCAATCCTGGCAGCTCGGTGTTTTTTAAAGTCTGAAAGATGGCTTCTCACAGCACCTAGAAGGAGAGGAGGTGAGAGATATATGACTTGTCATTTCTCTAAGAAAGCCTCTCTACTTTGCTGCTTATCCTCAATAAATTTTAAAAACAAGTAAAAATTCTAGGATTTTAGAATCTAAAAATTCAAAAACTAGGAAAGCATCCATGTATATTTCCTTCTCTAACCATACTCTAATTAAAATTTACTTTCGTTTTCTTAGGAGTGACTGCAAATATTAACTTCTAAAATTTGCCATTTGCTTGACCTCCCCAAAATTTGTGACTTCCTTCAGCTATTGAAACAGGCAAATTATTCAGAAAATCACCCTGATAATTTAACATTAGCTATCATGAAATAAGTTATCAAAAAAGCTAATAAGGCCCTGGCCAGTATGGCTCAGTTGTTTGAATGCTCTCCCATGTACTGAGAGGTCACAGGTTCAATTTCCAGTCATGGCACATACCTGGAGTTGTGGGCTCGATCCCCAGTATGGGGCATGCAGGAGGCAGCCAAGTGATGTTTCTCTCTCTCTCTCCTTTCCTCTCTAAAATCAATAAAAAACATATTTTTTAAAAAGCTAAAATAATTCACATACCTGAAATTTCTTTCATGTTTCTAATTGGCTTTTAGATATAACTCATAATTACATGTGTATAGTATTATTTTTAAAGCCATTTTCTCCTGACTTGATGAAAATGTTTCTACTTCCCAATATGGTAGCCACTAGCAGCCACATGTGGAGATTGAGCATCTGAAATGTGGCTAGTGTATGGCTAGAAAACTCACTTTTAATTTTATTTAATTTTACTTAAATTTAAATAGCTATATATACTAGTAGTTAGTGGCTATCATATTGGACAGTGCAGTTCTAGAACTTTCTTCATTCAAAAAGACACATTCCATAGTGGCACTATAAGAATATGATAAATGACCCTGGGTAAGTATTTCCCTTTTTAGAGCCTGTTTCCTCATATATAAGTGGGAATGAACATCACTATGCATTCTATCTCACAAGGCTTTGGGTGAAAGGGGAACAAGATAATGAATATGAAAATATAAAAAAGCACATGTAAGATTAGCTAGTTCATCTCTGTGCAGCATGATCTTTCAGTAACAGTTTTACTGAGATATTAGTCACATACATGCAATTTACCATTTGAAATGTACAAATTCAATTGTTTTTAGTTTATCCAGAGTTGTGCCACCATTACCAAAACATATTTTAGAATATTTTCATCAACTCAAAAAAGATGATTATTTTTAAAATAAATATATGGTACCATAATTATGTGTTTCATAAAATTAACTGCGCAAACCAGTGCCTCTCAGTAGGCAGGTAATGTCCTATGTGAGAGGAGACAGTCCAGTCAGTGGAATCTGTGCCTGGGTTGATGTCATAGACCTGGATCCCTACTCCAGTGTCTGATCCTGGGCAGGTCCCCAAGGGGTGTGATGAGTGTTAAATGAGAGCACCCATGGGAAGTATTTAACGCAGTGCCTAACACAAGGGAGGTGCTCAGCTCATTCTTGTCCATTTTCTCCCTCTCACTACACTAGACATAAGGTCCACAAAAAGCTTAGACCATTCTGGTTTGCTGATGCCTCTTCAGCCAACTCTTAAGACATTACCAAGAACATAGAGATGCTCAATAAGCATTTGCTCAATAAACATTTGCTGAATGAATGAAGAGAGTTTCTTACCAAGCTCCTGGGGTTCCCACATGTAAGGATCAACCCCTCCATAACTGAAAGACTCATATCCTTGGGTCCCTGACTCTGCTCGGTCATCTCCTTCTCGTTTTAACAGCCTGTTCTTTGCTTTTTTAGCCTTCTGAACAAGACCTTGAAAAATAGAAAAAAAAAACACCATAAATGAGTCCATAAAAAACAGCCAGTAAAGAGTGGAGGGAGATCTCAAAACACAAGAGTTAAAGAAATAATTATGCTTTGTATAAAAAATGCTCAAGTCCTAGCAGGTTTGGCTCAGTGTCCAATAGAGCATCGGCCTGTGTACTGAAGGGTCCCAGGTTCGATTCTGGTCAAGGGCACATGCCAGAGTTGTGGGCTCGATCCCCAATGTGGGGCTTGCAGGTGGCAGCAGATCAGTGATTCTCTCTCATCATTGATGTTTCTATCTCTCTCCCCCGCTCCCTTCTGCTCTGAAATCAATAAAGATATATATTTTTTTAATGCTCAAGAAAATTCTGGATCCCAAATAAAATACAATAGTAAGCATTCAACCACTATACTACAAATACCAGAGCAATCTATTCACTTCTCCGTATTAGCAGTAAATGTAAGAAGTCCAATTAAATGAAAGTGTTAAAAACAATTTCAGCTTTGGGACCAGGGTAATGGAAGTATTTTTTTCTATATCTTAATTGGAAGAGGTGGTTACATGAGGATATACAATTTTCAAAACTCACCAAATTGTATACTTAAAAACTTATGTGTAAAATAAACCTCAATTAAAGTTTTTCAAATCAATACTAATGTATTTACCCTAGGGACTCATGAGTAAACACTTGTTTACCTCCAGGATGAGATTCAACCAAACCATCATCCTTGGGCTGTGTTCTCATAATGCTTAACTGTACATAGAATTCTTTTTCCTCTACTCACTTACCAAATGTATGTGTGTTAATTGACAAAAAGCTTCAAGAAACAGATATAACACTTAAAACACAACACATGTAGTGGTAAAAAAGAGAAAATGAATGTTTCCTGAATTAATTCCTTATATGTACCAGGCACAAAGTAAAGTACTTCCTTTCCTTTTTTTTTTTTTGGTTAATCCTCACCCGAGGATATTTCTTCCATTGCTTTATAGATCTTGATGTTTCGCTCTCATTGATGTTGATGTTTCTCTCTCATTGATGTTTCTTTTTTAAAAAAAATGTTTCTATCGATTTTAGAGAGAGAGAGGAAGGGAGGAGAGACAGAAACATCAATAATAAGAGAGAATTGTCAGTTAGCTGCCTCCTATATGCCCCCTACTGGGGATTGAGCCTGCAACCCAGGCATGTGCCCCGATGGGAATCAAACCGTGACCTCCTGGTTCATGGGTTGAAGCTCAACCACTGAGGCACACTGGCCCGACTTATCGAGATTTCTATCTCCCTCTCCCTCTCTATAAAAATCAATAAAAACATATTAAAAAATAATTTTTTAAAAAAGAGAGAGAGACATCAATTGCTTGCTTCCCACACATGGAGGGGATCAAACCTACAACCCAGGTACATACCCTTGACCAGGAATCAAAACCACAACCCTTTGGTGGGAGGATTGATGCTTTAACCACTGACCACACCGGCTCGAGCTAGCAAAGTACTTTCAAAAATACCTTATGCCAGTTCATGCTCACATTATGAGGCAGGTGATATCCCTACTTACAAATGAGGACATGACAACAAAGAGGGGGAAAGATCAGAGCTTACAGGCACCAGGGTTAGAACTGGAAACCTCATGTCTGAAACTAGAGCCTCAGTTCTTCCAAGCCAGCATTGATTTCAAAACTGTGCCTCTGCAGAAAGGAGTTCAGCCACCTCAGTTGAGGTGAGAGGACCTGCTATCAAAATAGAACAACAGTCAACTGGTGGAAAAAGAATTCTCAAATCTAAGTTGCTCTCATAATGCTCTTAAATCTTTGGGTGCCTGCTGTCCGTTTCTGCCACTAGAATCAAGTAGAAAATATCAGATTTAATACAATATGACCATAGCCCTGGCCGGTTGCTCACTGGTTAGAGCATCGGCCCACATGGTTCGATTCCCAGTCAAGGGCAGTAAGTACCTCAGTTGTGGGTTCTATCTCCCACCCTGGTCGCAGTGCATGTGGGAAGCAACCAATTGATATTTCTCTCTCTCTCTCTTTCCCCACCTCCTCCCTCCCCTCCACTCTGTCTAAAACCATCAATGGGAAAAATATCTTCACGTGAGGATTTAAAAAAAAAACAAAACCACTCCCATAGCTTTTCAAATGTAAATGCAGATATGGAGGGGCTGGGTGAAATTAACAAGGTTATAGACATGTCCATTTAGGCTAATAAGCCGATTCTTTATCAGTCACTCTGGTATGGCTTTCTCCAACTGGAAAATAAGGTCCTCCAGAGCTAAGGACACCCTCTAAAACATATCAAGCAGTGTTCTTCACAACAGGAGACAGGAAAGTACCTGATGTAACAAAGGGTTTAGGAGACAAGAAACTGGAGTTAGAAAACATCGATTCGTTTTTGCAAACAAGACTAAACTGTATTGAATTAAACAGGTAGACCATGCCCTGTAACCTTTAGGAGGCATAGAAAAACCTGGCGATCTCACCAGGGTAGGTGTAGCCCTTCAAGGGGGGCCAATTAAGAACAAGCCCATATGATTTTAAAAAACTTACAAGGCAGAAGCCAAAGTTAATTCTCAACCACCTTTTCTTCTACGTAGATGTGCTAAAGCTGAAACGGGGCTGGAGCCCAAACCCACTGACCACTTTTTAGTAATGACAAGTTTATATTTTATTTAAACTGCCTCCAAAACCTGAAACCAAGGTTCACTCTTTTGGTTTTAATATTTCATTTGCTTAAATTAGCAATGTCATAAAATTTCTAAAAAAAATCAAAAGACCAAATGGAGAGGTGTTCCTCTTTTCAAAGAATTTCTCAAAAATCTCTGATATCCATCTTTAAAACTTTATTTTCCTGATTCTGAAATAGAGAAAATTAAAACATAATTAAGAATTCTTCCCTGACTAAAGAATGCTTAACTCAATCTCTTAGTAGAGATTGAGGGGGGCGGGGGGTGGTGGAAGGAGAAAAAACAAGTGAATACTTTGAAGTTTCTTTCACAAGGAACAAAATTTCCACTCTATTTAGTATTATCTAGATTCTCATATCTATTATTCCCTAAATAATCTTAAATATTTTTCCTCTAATAAAGGGGGTATTATAAAAGAAATCTGAGGACATTCTATAACCTCTCTATCTACTGGCATCAAAGTATTAGTGATATCACAATATATGACCCAGTTCAGCTGATGCTACATCTGGACACGCATTGAAAATCATGGAGACCCTTCAGTTGTCCAAAGGAAATTTAGATAATTTGTTTGTTTTCCAGCTGCAGTATATGCAGTGATGCCACATGGAAGGAACAACATTATTAGACTTAGAGGTGATAGAAGACCTGGGTTCAAAGCCTAGCTCTGCCAATTCCTCTGTGACCTTGGATAAGTTATGCATCTCTAAGCCTCACTTTTTCTCTGTAAAATGAGACCAACCACCTTGTTGCAGAGTTGCTAGGAGAGTCAAATGAAATAACGTATGTAAAAGAACTCTGAGAACTCTAAGTGCAAAAGTTGGGTGTTGTTTTTCGTGTTTTTTGGGGGGTAGGGGGGGTGGTTCCTAATGGTTATAACTGCAGCAGCCTCTACAGTCAGAATCCAGCTGGTCCATCACAGGCCTCAGGATTTTGAAAATGTTTTACATTGCAATGTATTTGGACAGAAGTTATAAGTGTCAATGTTTTCAGCAACTCTTTTTTTCTGAACTAAAACATGTGACATAGAGTGTGACTATTTGATTGGAGAGTGCATGTGATTCACATGTGTGGAAGCCAAAGTACACTTAGGAATACATGACCATTCCTTTCTCCCACCCAATAAAGATCTGTGAATACAGCATCCAGATCCTTTGTCTCATGGCCTTCAGAAATGCTACCAGCTGTAAGCAGGTTAGCGGAATCACTAAAAAGAGAGTTCCAGAGCAACTGCATTGTATTTAGGGATTCAAATCTGAAGTCCAGGAAATGAACACTACATATAGTCAAAATTACTTTGAAAAATTCTTTCTGCAACTCTCCAGGACCTGAGTCCTTGGAAGCTCAAAACCAAGTTTTAACTTTTTAGGTTGTTTTTCTTTGTTTTTCAACTATGACCGTCCTTTTCCTGGGCTGCAGGGGACAAGGTCTAGTTGAAGAAAGAAGGATGGCAGGAAGGCTTGAATTTGTGACAATAAGTCAATAATGTGTCTCCACTTTCAAAGCAAAGGAAAGGAATCCAACTCCAAAACCCTCATAGGCTGGCAGTTAGATAATTTAAACAGCCTAGCAGGAGACAGCAGAGCACAGTAATTGTGTTTACTAGGTTCAAAGCCTAGCTCTGCCCAATTGTGTGCCTTTAGGGCAAGTTATCTAATCTGTGTCTGATACCCTCATCAGTAGAACTGGGTTCATAGGCACATAGCTATTGAGAGGATTAAATGAAGTTAATATACAGGGAGGCTTTGAGCAATGCCTGGCACATGGTAAGCACTAGATATATGTTTGTGACTATTATTATTAATTTATGATTATCATGTTCTGGTGGCAACATGGAAACAGATGAAAATTATCCCATGAGTTAACGCTCCCACTGACAGAATGGGATAAGCAAGATCCTCCTCTCTTACTTTTAATTTGCCCTTTGACATCATGGTCTTCCCCGGAGTGTTCTTCCTCATAATGTGTCTGAAGCTGATAGAATGATTGCAGGTCCTTCAGGCACAAAGGACAGAGGAAGCCTTCCCGCACTTCCCCTGGGTCATCCAGAGAAGCCATTGGAGTATCCCTCTCAACCCCCACAATGCAGGGGACTCATGTCAAGAGTCAGCCTGATTCCTCCACAAGGAACAAGGCTCCCGCAGCATTATCTTAACCAAGCAGCATACAGATGATGGGGAAGTGGCATCATGGCCCTGGACAGGGCTTCCTCTCTGGAACACAAGAAGCCTTGAGAAAGGAAATAAGAGAGGAGGGTTAAGTCAATCAGGCAAATTAGCAGGAATTGAGAATTTCCCTCCCCCCACCCCCCCGCCGGGCCCCCCAAAATTCAATAAGGGTCTTTAATGTTTGCTCAGCAGAAGTTTGAGAACACAAACTGCTTTCTCAAATCCTTAGATGAAAACACAAAACCTATGATATGAGAACATCACAGGACAATGGAAACTCAATAAAGTGGGAAATACAGATTCTTGAAGCTAAGAAAGGAAAATTCAACTTCAACAGCAAACACAATACTAAGGCAATTCTCTAACATTTGTTCCAAATGGTCCAAAGTTAGAAAAGTGTATAGCCACAGGGGAAATGTCTGAAGCACTTATCAACAAACAGAAGTTTTCCTTTGACTCTCTGTACCCTGAACATTTATTCAACCACAAACATTGAGCTCTTGCACCTGTGTTAAAAAAACGCAACCATTAGAGAGATTGTGTCTGCCCTAATAAAACCAAACTGAACAAAATTCCCAACATCAGTGTAAGGAGAGCATTAGAAACCTAGTGGTCAAAAAGAACAATCTTGCCCTGACCGGTTTGGCTCAGTGGATAGAGCGTCGGCCTGGGGACTGAAGGGTCCCAGGTTTGATTCCGGTCAAGGGCATATACCTTGGTTGAGGGCACATCCCCAACAGGGGGTGTACAGGAGGCAGCTGATCGATGTTTCTAACTCTCTCTCCCTCTCCATTCCTCTCTGTAAAAAATCAATAAAATTTATTTTTAAAAAAGAACAATCTTTTTAAAAAATATTTTTTACCGATTTTTTTTTTTTTTAGAGAGGAAGGGAGAGGGAGAGAAACATCAATGTGAGAAACATAGATGTGAGAAACTTCGATCAGCTGCCTCCTGCATGCCCCCTACTGGGGATCAGTTGAAACCCCAGCATCTGCCCCCTACTGGGAATGGAACTGGTGACCTCTCTGTGCATGGGCAGATGCTCAACCAACTGAGCCACTCTGGCCAGGGCAAGAAAAATCCTATTTTGTGTTTTATATTTGTACAGCACTTTCTTTCTAGTGAACTTACTAGATTTTATAAACCAGTAAGTGACAGTTGAGCAGGAAGCCTAATGTTCTCACTGCCTCAAAAATAAAAAGACTAGCCCTGGCCAGTTTCCTCAGTGGTTAGAGCGTTGGCCTGCGGTCTGAAGGGTCCCGGGTTCGATTCCGGTCAAGGGCACATGCCCTGGTTGTGGGCTTGATTCCCCAGGAGGGGACGTTCAGGAGGCAGCCAATCAATGATCTTCTCATCACTGATATTTGTATCTCTCCTTCTCCCTTCCTCTCTGAAATCAATAAAAACATATATTAAAAAAAAACCACAATAACGATTTTAAAGACTATAAAAACAAAAAGACTTGGTGCTTGAACAATTCAAAAACCCAAACAAAACCATTCCACAAACGCAGAGACATTCCTCCCCCAGAGCTGGAGGCCAGAAACAGAGAGAGAGAGAGAGAGAGAATGTATGACCTTCAGCTCTGGGTGGACTTGCCCACAGGGCCCCTGAGGAGGGACTGCCTGGCGGGTGAAGCGGGGCAGGGTGACAGGGACCCAGAAAATAAACAAATGGCACATCAGGCCCCTGTGTTTTCCTTCCGGTGAAGCCCCGTGACTGACGGCACACAAGCAGATCTCGGCCCCTCTACCAGGCGGTCACCGACACATCAGCCCAGTGCCCTCCCAGCCCGGGGGTCCTCTGGGCTTTAACCCCGAGAGCCCCTTCCTTCCGGGGCGCTCACCCCGAACGACCGCGAGTCACACACACACACACAACCTTCACCTCAACCCAGCCTCAGGGTATCCGGAAATGCCCGTCACCAGGGCCTCCTCCCACCTGACAGGGCAGCCCCTGCCCTGCTTCACAGCACTGAGCTCCACCCAAAGAGACGGCGGAAGTTTTCCCCACCAGCACATCCGCAAGGTCTAGCCCAGCGCCTGGCACAAATCGCGAAGAAATTCGATGAAACTCTAAGATCCTGTGACCAAACATCACCTCCAACCAAACTCTATCACAAAGCCCCAAACCAGACCCCACAACCATAACGTATGCGCGTCCTCAAAATAACGCATAGCCGTCTTGCTCCTATCCCACCAGCAAGAATGCTTCGCGGCCACATGCCCACCAGGCTACACATCACACAGCCGCATTCATCACGGCCTCAAAGTCGCACAAAACCCGCCTCCACACGAGTAGGCACAGGCGGCAGAACCACACACAACACGGAAGATTCACCCCACAGCGCAGACATGACAACTTCACACATCACACAGACCCCACACAAACTCAGGCCCCCAACACACCGCCGCCCCTCAGCCACACAACCAAACACAACTGCACACGCCCCGCGTAACCACACAGCCCAGCAGCGCCCACTCAAGGCAAGCCCCCAGGGGCGACCCGTGCGGCCCGAAAGCCACATCGCCCACCAGGCGCGGCACACCCACCAGAACCACACCGTCCCACACCCGCGCGCCCGCCCGTCTCCGCGCCTGAGGGAGCCGCGCCCCTCGCCCCTGGGGCCAGGCCTGGCCGACCCTCTGTACCCG
>NW_006286675.1:5740912-5742887 GCF_000327345.1 Myotis davidii | reverse complement strand
ACCGGAAGGCAGGCTGAGCGAGGAGCGCCGAGTCCTCGATGGGCGCCCGGCGCTTCCGCGCAGGCGCCGTAAGAAGATGTTTGGGCGTCCCAGGTGCTCACGTTCAGTGCGTTCAAATCAGCCCATACCCCTCCTCCTCTTGAACAGGTGGGGAAACTGAACCCGGGGTGCAATGAGTGAGGCAGCAGGGGTGGGGTGGGGACTTAACACCTCCTACCCCAACCCCAACCCCAACTACAGTTCTAAATTAATTCACGTCAATTAAAGTTCCCGAGAGCTAGAGATAAAAGGAATATTCGGGAGTGTTAAAGGATGTGGTGTTGTAATGTACCCCGCGAATCACAGAAGGACGCCTCAAGAAGTCAAATTAAAGAGTCACATTTATTGCAATCCGGGACTATGAGGGGCCATTCCCCAAATCTCATAATAAGATGGTCGCAGCTCCAAGGTTCTATAGGCAAAAAAATCACAAAGGTATTGATTACATCCCAGGGTTTGGAATGAGGAACCTAGCTCGCAAAAAAGCAGTTTACAGAAGCAGAAGCAGCATGTTAATTATAGTTTTGGGTGGGGGGGGGGTCACTGAATTGACAAACACATTATCTAGAGCCCTCGGGTCTGGAATGAGGAACCTGGGTTAAATTTAGGCATGTTATCTAAATTACCGGAGCCTTCTGACCTTGGGATAACTGTGCTGTCCTTCCCAGGTGAAGGAAAACAGTGCTTTCTAAGGCCAGTATGACCACAACCCATGGGATATTCACATTACAATCAATAAGGCATTTAATCAAATGGGATGATTTATATAATTCAGAAAATCAAAATAACCTTTCCATTTTTAAACAAAGCAAATTGGTATCATACTTCAGTGGAAAGAAAGACCCGTGTTAGAACCACAGGAGAGTGAGGGAGTGAGGACTTAGAACGAGAGGGAGTATCCGTCCGCAGGGTGTGCAGTATGCTCAGATCTGGCATTTTCAAATGCAGAGCAAAACCATTAGGGGAGGGAGAATTGGAGAAAGGTGGTCAAAAGGTACAAACTTCCAGTTATAAGATATATAAGTAGTAGGGGTGTCATGGGTAACAGGATGGCTGTAGCTAACACTGCTGTATGGTAAGAGTAACCCCTAAGAGTTTTCATCACAAAGAGATAAAACGTTTTTTGGCTTTATTTTTATTGTATCTATAAGAGAAGATGGATATTAGCTGAATCTATTATGGTAATCATTTCACAATATAGGTAAATCAAGTATATGTACATCATGCTGTATGTCTTAAACTTACATAGTGATGTATGTCAGTTATTTCTCAATAAAACTTGGGGGGGGGCACAGCATATGGTGTAATTGCCACATGGACAAAAAGCAAACAAAACAACCAAAAAAATCTACAGTGAAATATCACCTTACACCTGTTAGAACAGCTATTATAAAAAACACAAGAGATAAGTGTTGGCGGATGTGGAAAAAGGGAACACTTGTGCAATGTTAGTGGGAATGTAAATTGATATAACCACTATTGAAAACAGTATGGAGGTTCCTCAAAAAATTAAGACTAGAACTATATGATCTAGCAATTCCACTTCTGGGCATTTAGTTGATGAAAATGAAAACACTACTCAAAAAGATATATATGACCCTCTCCCCCATTCATTGCTTTATCTACATAATAAAAGCCTAATATGCTAAGTGTCTGACCAGTCATTCGACCAGTTGCTATGATGTGCACTGACCACCAGGGGGCAGACGCTCCAACCAGTAGGTTAGCTTGCTGCTGGGGTCCAGCCAATTGGGACTAGACTAGACAGGCTGGACACACCCTGGAGCCCTCCTGCAGTCCCTCCTGGCCCCAATCGTGCAATGGTGGGGTCCTTTGGCCTGGCCTGCCCCCTCTTGCAATCCAGGACCCCTTAGGGGATGTCCGCAGACCAGGCTGAGGGACCCACCGGTGCACAAATCCGTGCACCGGTCCTCTG
>NW_006286675.1:5724877-5740900 GCF_000327345.1 Myotis davidii | reverse complement strand
ATATTATTCAGCCACAAAAAAGATTGAGATTTGTGACAACATGATTGGACTTTGAAGGCATTTATGCTAAGTGAAGTAAGTCAGACAGAGAAAGAAAAATACCATACAATCTCACTTCTATGTGGAATCTTTAAAAAAAAACAAACAAAACTTGAGCTCATAGACACAGAAAACAGATTGGTGGTTGCCAGGGACAAAAGAGGCTGGGGATGGGGAGCTGGAGTGTGGCTCTACCTCTAGGCAGGATCACTGATTCTGCTGGGCCCCATCACCTTCCATTTAAGGACATGGGCTCTCAGCAGGGGGAGCAGTGAGACTTGGGAAGGCAATTGCCAATGGAAGGGCAGTGAGCTAGGGGTCCTGGGCCCTGGGTTCTAGCCCTGACCACACGTTACCGTGTGTCTCTCAACAGGTCTCTTCCCCTCCTGGGGCCTCAACTTTCCCATCTGCACAGACAAAATGGTTTCCAAAGACTTTCATGCTCTTTTATTTCCTCAATCTGATAGCCAAAAAAATATATATATTTTTTTAACTTTACAGGGTTGGCAAGAGGGGACAGTGACTCGCCTTTGTGTACAGGCACAAACAAGAGACTTTCCAATCTGTCCAAAGCAAAACAACAGACCCAGCTCTGCCTCTATCGCCAGCTCCTGCCTTGGCTCCCGGTCGCCAGTTCTTGGGGAGTGAAAACACCTTCTTGAGTGTCTGGAGCTGGGTAAGTCCCAGAACTGGCCATGCATTTAGCCAGGTGAGGAACCTTTTATCAAACCATCATGATTTTCTCTGTCGTTCTATCATTTAGAAAAGCCAGTGTCACACTCACCATTTCATTTTCTCAAAAAAAAAGTAGCAATGTGGCCTGCAGCTTAGGAATTAATTCTGGAAATCATGTTGGATCAGCCACTGCTATTCGACTGAGATTTTTTTTAAACTGGTGGTGGCAAAGACCTTCCTGTGTGCTTTACAGTTTATCAAAACCACTTTTGTTACTTAAAATCTTTAGGCAATTCTGTTACTAGTTTCATTTTAATTAGAACAACAGCAACTAATGTTTGCTGAGTGATTTGCATATACCAATCATTGTTCTATGTGCTTTACATGTCTTAGCTCATACAACCCTATGTGGTACAGACTAATATTGTTCCCATTTTATTTGTGAGGAACATGAGGCACAGAAAGGTTAAGTGACTTGCCCAAGGTCACACAGCTGGTAAGTGCTGTATCCAGAGTCATCTCATCTTGGGACTTGCAGAGCCCCCACCTTTCCTTCCTCTGTGAAGGCCTGGTCTTTGAGCCTTCCTGTATCTCTTAGCATTTTCCAGGGACCAACCACGTACCAAGCATAGAGAGAGAGGGTGTGAGGAGAATCGGCATCAGCAAGATGGTCTCAGTCTTCAAGGAGGCTATAGCTGGCAGGGCAGACAGCAGTTCATAAGGCAATTGAGAGGGAGGGAGAGAGAGAGAGGGAGAGAGGCCCACATGTGTGCAGATGCTCTGGCATCCAAGAAAAGGCTGAGGAAATCCCCTGTAGGAATTCAGGAAAGGTTTCCCAGAGGCGGCAACACATGAGCAGAGCTCTCAGGTAGAGATGGTCAGGAGGGCCCTCCAGCCCAGAGGAACGGCTATGCAGAGGCTTGGTCATGGGGAAGGACATGTGTCCTTTGAGAAACTTAGAAAATTAATTCACACTTAGAGTGATGATATTGAGGCACGCCTCCTTTTTCCCAGCACTGCAGCGAGCCACTTCTAATAGTAGAACCTTGGGTAGCTGGCTCTCTCACCTTTGCCTTCCAGCTTAGTGTCCTCTCTCTCTCTGTGTCTCTTTCTCTCTCTCTCTCTCTACCTCTCTCTTCATATCTCTCTTTCTGGCCCCTTATTATCTAAGTTTTCCCCAAGCAGCACAAGAATCTTGGCATTACATTGAAATCCCTGAGCGGGAAAGAGAAATCATGATGTGGATAAGTGTACGTCAGGGAAGGTGTGCAGCACAGCATGTAACTCCCCGAAGATCTGGCTTCTCTCCAGGCTGGCCCAAACCCCAGCTCCACAGGCCTCTGCCAACTGCTGCTGCAGTTGTGAGCAGACGGGTTGAGGGGGTAGAAGTTGGCATACCCCAAACGCCGGCACAGGGAAATAAGAGTATTGACGGAAGGACTGGCAGGGCCCAGGAGGGCAGGGCCTGGTCTAGAGAATTGACAAAGGGTGTGCCAGACTGGGTGGTGGCCAGGGGAAGCAGGTGGCAGCTGTTCAGGGACAGGAAGGAAGCAGAGAATGGAGGAAAGGAAAGGAAAGAGAGGGAGAGAAGCAAGAAAGGAAAGAGGGAGAAAAGAAAGACAAGAAAAATGTTCAGAGATAGCCAGGCTTCATGAGCCAGTTATAAACACAGACTCCAGAGCCAGTTGATGCGGTTTGAACCCCAGCCCTGTAACTGTGTGATCCTGGGTGAGTCAACTTAAATTCTCTGAGCTTTAGTTTCCTCATATGAAAAATGGATAATAACAGGACCTACCTCCTAGGCTGGAGGATTAAATAGGTTAGTATTTGGAAAGTGCTAGAACACTGCCTGGCACATGGAAGGGCTATGTAAATGTTTGTTAAATGAAGGAAAAGGGAAGGGAGGTGTCATTCAATGCCTTGGCAGGTGTGTCCAGCTGAGTCAGACCCTGCCATAGGAGGTGTGAGGATCCAATCTGGTGTCGTGGAAATAAATATCTTTGAGAGTCATGGCCCTGCCAGATGGGAACTGAGAATAGAATCAAATAGTAACTACATTTATTGAACCCAGTGGGGCAGTGGGGTGGGGAGTGGCAGCCTCAAAAGACCTGAAAAGTAGGAAATATGGGATTGATTTGGGGAATGTGAGCTGCAAGGCCTTGCAGGTCATGGGCTGGCATCTCCCTTGACAAAGCAGTGCCACTGCCAGCCTAGAGGGGCTCCTTCCAACACATGCAGCCCCATGCCAGGACTCAAACCATATGCCTCATGAGTTGGTCATGAACTAGATTTCTGCCCCCACACACCCCCTCAGCTGTGCTGTACACACCTACACGATGGTCAGGGCCAGGGACTAGAAAAAAAGGCTCAGCAAGGTCACGAGAAAAAATCACACTGGTTGCCCTGGCTGGCGTGGCTCAGTTAGTTGAGCTTCATCCCTGTTTACCGAAGAATTGCCAGTTGGATTCCTAGTCAGGGCACATGTCTGGGTTGCGGGGTTTGGTCTCTGGTTGGGGTGCTTGGGGTGCGTGTAGGACTTGGGGTACATATGGGAGGTGACTAATGGATATTTCTCTCTTACATCAATGTTTCTTTCTTTCCCTCTCCCTTCCTCTCTCTAAAATCAATAAAAACATATTTTTAAAAAATCACACTGGTTGCCTGCAGCTTCAGATCTCCTCATTCCTCAGCCAGTTGAGGAATCTTCTAACCCAGATTTGTACATGTGGTATTTTTAATATTTAAGGCATTTAAGAGAGCTTGATGTGTAGAGCATCGAACACATTTGTCTTGTGACTCCTACTTAAAATGTGTAACTCAGAAGTTGACTCGGGCCTGTGATTTTAAGTTAATTCAACAACCTATGTATTGAGCACCTGCCTACATGGGTGCCTGAGCTAAACCTGACAGCAGTTCCTGCCCTCATGCAGCTGACATTCTAGTGGCGAGACACAGACACTAAAAAATAAATATACTAAGTACATTATATAGTATAATAGAAAGTGGTAAGTGCTATAGAAATTTTTTTTAAAAATTGTTGCCGAAACCGGTTTGGCTCAGTGGATAGAGCATCGGCCTGCGGACTGAAGGGTCCCAGGTTTGATTCCGGTCAAGGGCATGTACCTGGGTTGCGGGCACATCCCCAGTAGATGTGCAGGAGGCAGCTGATCGATGTTTCTCTCTCATCGATGTTTCTGACTATCTCTCTCCCTTCCTCTCTGTGAAAAATCAATAAAATATATATTTTTAAAAATTGAGTAAAGGGGCTGAAACCGGTTTGGCTCAGTGGATAGAGCGTCGGCCTGCGGACTAAAAGGTCCCAGGTTCGATTCCGGTCGGGGGCATGTACCTGGGTTGCGGGCACATCTCCAGCGGGGGATGTGCAGGAGGCAGCTGGTCGATGTTTCTCTCTCATCGATGTTTCTGACTCTCTATCTCTCTCCCTTCCTCTCTGTAAAAAATCAATAAAATATATTTTAAAAAAAAATTGAGTAAAGGGGATGGGAAGGGCCAGGTCACAGTATTTAGTAAGGTGGCCAGAATGGGCCTCACCGAGAAGACACCATATGAACAGAGAACTGAAGGCAGAGAGGAATTGGCCATGTCGAGCTCTTGGGGAAGAACATTCCATGCGGAGGGAACAGCCAGTGCAAAGTTCTCAAGGCAGGGATATGCCCGGCAGGTTGAAGAACAAGTAATGAGGCCAACACCCACGTGCAAAGCTGCATTGTTCACAATAGCCAAGAGGTGGGAACATCCCCGGTGCCCACCAATGGATGAATGGATAAACAAAATGCAATGAAATATTGTTTGGCCATAAAAGGAATGAAATTGGGGTATACACTACCGCATGGTTGGACCTTTTCCATCATGCTTAGCAAAATAAGATAGACACAGAAGGACAAATACTGTATGATTCCACTCACATGAGGAATCTAGAACAGGCAAGTTTACAGGGACAGAAAATTGAATAGAGGTTACCAAGGGCTTGGGGGAGGGGAGATAGGGAAGTGTGTGTTTAATGGGTACAGAGTTTGGGGGCGGGGGGGCGATGAGGAAAAAAATTTGGTATAGAAAGTGGTGCTGGCTATACTACAGTGTGAATTTATTTAATGCCACTGAATTGTACACTTGCAAATGGTTAATATGATAAATACTACATTGTGTTTATTTTACCACAAGAATAAATGGTAATTAAGCCACTGTAGCTGGAACAGAGGGAGCAAGGGAGGGAGTTAAGGAAGATCCAAGAGCTCAAGGGGAGGGGGCGGGTCCTGGATATTGTAGGGACTTTGGCCTTTACTCTGAGTGAAGTGGGGGCCTGGGGAGAGTTTGGAGTAAGGGGAGAACAGGATCTCACCTCTGGCTTCGGTGTTGAGAAGAGATTCGGAGGACAAAAGTGCTAAATGTGCTTGGCACACAGTAAATCCTCAGTAAGTATCATGTTGAGTGCACCTCCTTTGGAAGGAAACACGAACTCTACTAGTAATAGTCATTGCCTCTGGGGCGGGGAACTGGTGTCTGAGGGAGACCTCCTTTTCACAACACATTGTGGGCTGTGTATGCAAGGTGAGCAGAAGGCAATGAAAAGCCTAGTTAGCCACCAGGGGGCGCCATATGGCCACATAAAAATCATGCAGACAATCTAGGTTTTCAAAGCCAAGGTGGTTGTGCTGGTTCATGTCTAATACCTCCAGAGGCTCCCACCTGCTGTCTAGCAGAGGAGGGTGAGCATCCCACTGGCCTGGGGTGGGGGAGTCAGTTCCTCCTACCAAGCCCCTGCACTGAAGACTCCATTCCCCTTTCTCTGGCAGGGAGGAGCTCAACTGAGCAGTCAATGACAGTATGGAGCTCAGGTGGCATGGCACTGGACTGATCTTGTGCCTTCAACAGGGTTCTTTTTCCTTGGGAACCCACCCCTAAGACTGCTTTTTCCACAGCTCTTTCATTGGAATAAATGGCAGGTGCTCCAGCCAAAACCCGTGAGGTCATCTTTGACCCCTCTCTTTCTCTCACAGCTTACTTCTAATCCATCAGCAGGTCCTGTCAGCTTTTGCTTTGAAATGGATCTAGAATAGGCCCACTCCTCCTCACCTTGCTGCCACCCATCTGTCTCTCACCTGGATAACTGCTGTAGCCCCCTCCCTGTAATCCCTGGCTCTGTTCTCACCCCCAATCCCAGCCTCTGCTCCCCGTGTCCCTTCTCTGCCTAGTACACTCCCATGGCTCCCACCAAAGTCTTCACAGTGGCCGACAGGGCCTTGCATGCCTGGCCTTTGTAACACCTCCCTCCACCCCCCCACCCCACCCCCGACTCATCTCAGCACCTTCCCCAGGCCCAGTATGTAGGCACAAGGGCCTCCTGCTCCTGTTCTCACAGGTGGATGCTCCATCTCTGCTGGTCCCGTGCATGGAATCACCTTCTCCCAGATTCCTAAATGCCTCTCTCCCTCACCTCCTTAGGCCTCCACATAAATGTTACCTATCAAAATAGCACAACCCAGGCAGGTCAGAACGGGCTTTCTCACATGTTTGGGAGTTGACTGGTCTGGAGTGGTTTTGACGGGAATAAATTAAATGAGCTCTCCTCCATGTGGTCTCTCATTTTCCAGCAGGCCAGTCCAGGTTTACTCATAAAAAGATAGCAAGCAGAAGCATGCATAAACTCTTGAGGTCTAAGCGCAGAACTATCACACTGTCACTTCTAATGCTGTCTAGCCTTCTATTGGCCAAAGCAAGTCACAAGACCAGCCTAGATCCAAGGATGGAGAAATAGACCCACCTCTTTCTGGGAGGAATCACAAAGGGGTAGGTGTCAGTTTGCAGGCTACCATAACAAAGTACCACAGACTGAGTGATTGAACCAACAGAAATGTATTTCCTCCAAGTTCTGGAGCTAGAAGTCCAAGATCAAGGTGTCAGCAGGGTGGTTTCTTCTGAGGCCTCTTTGCTTGGCTTGCAGATGGCTGTCTTCTCCCTGTATCTTCACAAGGTCTTCCCTCTGTGCATGTCTGTGTCAAATTTTCTCTTCTCATAGGGACACCATATTGTGTTAGGGCCCACTGTAATGACTTCATTTTAATGTAATTACCTCTTTAAAGACTGTATCTCCAAATACAGTCACATTTTGATGTCTCAGGAATTCGGATTTCAACATATTAATTTGGGGGGAACACAGTTCAGCCCATAACAGGTAGAGACTGTGGCTATTTTTGTGCTCAATCTACCACAACGCCTAGCTGTATCCTGAATAAAATGATGACCCTTCAAGGTGGGTGTTAATCACCAATTCACACATCCGGAGCTGAGCTGCCAAGAGGGTAAGTGACTTGTGGAGCCAGTATGGGAATCTTGGTCCTCTTGACTGAAAGACTCTCTCATATTTTCTTTCCCCCATGAAGGGTGGACACAGGTCATCTGGAAAACCAGTTGTTCCTCTTTTATAAAAAAAAATTTTTCCCATCACCATTTATCCCCTCTATGCCCTCTCTACTTCCAGTTGTTCCTCCTGAACAGGCTGATGTGAGAAGCAGGGAGGGGGCCAAACACATGGTGTCTTCAGGCTCCTTCCCTCCACCCTGCCTCATGGTGGAACAAACACAGAGAACACCCAGGTCTCCCTTCTCTTGCCCTGAAAACATGCTGGTTATTTCTTGGAACTGTGAGCCTTGAATTCAGGATGCCAGGTGCACTGTCAAACCCCCCTTTACCACCCCCCCACCATCCCAAACAGAGGTGGCCCTTCATCTATGGTGAGTCCCTAGTTACCTATATGTTTCCCGGGTTTGTCACTCCACTAGACTGTGAGCTTCTCAAAGGAATGACTGCTGTCTTAGTCACATGCCAGTCACGTCCTAGCTGTGAGATCTCGGACAAGTTATTTAACATCTCTGTGCATCAATTTCCTAACCTGTCAAGTGAGAGTAATAAGGACCCTCCTCAAAGGACTGTGTGAGGACTGAATGAGTTAATACATGCAAAGCACCCCAGACAGTAGCTGACACAAAGTCAGCACTCAATGAATGTGAGCTATTGTTATTTGTATTATCCTCCAGTGCCTTACATAGGACCTGGCCCAGGAATTATTTGCTGAATAAAATAAATTGATAGATTATGAATGACCTTCAAGTTCACAAGCAGAAGATTGGTGCTTGAGGATGGGTAAACCTTTAGCTAAGACAAAAATAGGAACGTCACCAAGTGCATTAAGCATTTTAATTAGAGCCTCCTCTATGCCTTGGTGCTGTCTGTTCGCTGCCTTCGCCTCCTATTTTTGTTTGGCCTGCGCGGCACTTGGAGGATCAGCATTTGGGCCATCATCCTCTGCCGGCTTCCTGAGCCCCTGCACCAGGAAGGCCTCCCACATGCCTCCCAGCTGCCTGCTTTAAATAGCCTCCCCTTGCTAACCGTTAATAGGAAGCCTGGAGCAGAGCTTATATAAGCGGGCCAGGATCTTACCCCATTTAGCTGAGAGACCCCAAGCCCCCCAGCAAAGCTCACCAGAGAGGGCCCTTGCAGCTCCTCCCACCAGCAGGGGATGCCCAACATTTGTCTTCTCCTAAGAGGCTCAGAGGAGCTCTGAGACCCACTCAACTGTCCCTGGTGGAATTTATGATGCTGGTCCCACACCCTCAGATTGATCTGGAACCAACCCAGACCTCGGGATTTTTTAATGCTCCCCATTGTGATGTTGATGTTCAGCTAAGTTTGAGAATCACAGCCCGAGAGCCTCTGTCTTCCTCTGCCAACCGCTGGCGGGCTCTTTCTAGGTGCTAAGCACCAGTCTCCCCTTCTTGACCCACTTCTTACAGGTGGTGGGGCATTTCCAAGCTTTTGAGTTGTCCCTGTACCTCCTGTACAATTTCCCCCTGTCTACAAACTGAGTGTTATTTACTTTGAACACAACTCACTTTTAAATTTTAACCACATTCTGTGCAGATATGAAATTATGGATTGGATGTACTTGTTTGTTTTCTTTAACATGCATTTAAATAAATGCTAAACTATTAAAAGTTAGGCCCATGTACCACTCAGAATCATTCTTTGCAGAACCAGAGGTACATTCACCACATCTGGGAGGGAGTATGTGGGATCAGGGAATAGTGATTGCCCTCTGGGGTTGCACATAAAGGGAGGCATGGGGGTTTTCTCCCAAGTCAAGGACAGCACATACATGCTGAAAATGCTTAGACTATCTCAGAACTCTAGCTTTGTCTGAGTGTCCAGCCCTGTCCGAGCAGGAGAGATGCAGAATTGGGGTGGGGGCACCCAGTGTTTGGGTCATAGGAGACCCACTATCCTCTGGTGTCAGCCAGGGTAGGCCGAGAAAACAAATGTTTCTCTGAGTTTCAGCTGAGAAGGTGCTTTCTGAAGATATCTTGGCTTTCCATCCCATTCCTAGATGCTGGGCCCTGTGAGAGAGCCAGGCTGAGTGTGCCCAGGGCAAGTAGGAGGCCATGAAGTCTCCAAAGGAGCCAGAGGAAGCTTCATGGGGGCAACTTTGCAGCAAGCTAATTGGGTCTAGGGGCCCAGAGGGCAGAGCAAGGACTCATAGGACATCATGGAGCACTCACAGGGCACAGGTCTCAGCTCAGAGAGAGCAAATACTTTCTTCCTCGCAGAGCTGTGCTGGTTAAGAAGGTCATTCCGGAGGGAGTAAGATCCCCACTCCTGGAGGCAAGCATGGACTGAGGAAACATGTTAGGGAGAATTTTCCTACCCTCCCTTACCTTTAAGGGTCTTTGAATGCTAAGCTTCTGTGACTCCAATTCCCTGACATGAGTCCTGCTTCCTCCTCCGCTGGAGGGCGAAATGTGAGAGAAGGTGGGAGGTATTTTCTTGCCTCCATGCCAATCTCCTTGCCTCCCAAAGAAGAACTTAGGTAGGTGGAGAGCCCCGAACTGGAATGATTGGGGGAGGTCCTTAGGGTCATCTAGCATCAAAGGTCATTGTTTGGCATTGACGTAGGAACTTGGCTTTGCAAAAGCACCTTCAGGAACAGAGGAGATGGTGGGAGCTCTTGCTACCTTCAAGCCAATGCATCTCAAGAGTGATGTGGGTTCTTGGGCAGTACAGTGGCTTCTGACTCAGGCCTCCTGAACAGTTTGGGTCTCCAAGATATAAAAACTGCTATGAACTTTTAATGTAAACTATGTTTAAAATTATGTAGTTTTCACATGGCACAAATTCAAAAGGTGGGTGAGATCATTTAGTGAAAAGTGAATTTCCCTTTCTTACTTGCTCTCCATGGCAACCACCAATCCTTGGTGTCCTTCAAAAATAGTCTGCAAACTTGCAAACAAATAATACATCTCTCATGAACTGGGATTTGAGCACCTAATAAGTATAAGGGTGGGGGTGAGGACACACAGGCTAGGGAATTAGACAGGCCTAGGCTCACACATCAGCTGGTAATATTTGGCCGTGTCTACCTGCTAAGAGCAAATCTTTGCTTCCTGGGGACCAGATCATTGTTCTGTGATCTTTTTGTGTGTTTTTTTCATATAATTCTCACTCAGGGTCCTCTGAGAAGCAGACACGAATATGGAATTAGACATGAAAGAGATTTATTAGGGAAAATACCTGTGAAGGAAAATGGGGAAGGAAAGAAAATAAGGTCACCAGACTCAGCAAACAAAAATATGGGACACCTAGTAAATTGGAATGTTAGATAAACAATGAATAATTTTTTACTATAAGTATGTCCTGTGCAAAATGTCCCATGCATACTCACATTAAAAAATTATTTGTAAAAAAAATTTATTTGGTCCTGGCTGGTGTGGCTCAGTTGGTGGAGGATTGTCCCATGTACCAAAAGGTCACTGGTTCGATTCCCAGCCAGGACACATGCCTGGGTTTCGGGCTTGACCCCTAGTAGAAGGCATGCAGGAGGGAGCTGATTGATGTTTCTCTCTCACATCAATGTCTCTCTCTCTCTCTCTCTTTCTCTAAAATCAATAAAAACATATAAGAAAAAAAAATTATTTAGCCCAGCCAGGATGGTTCAATGGTTGAGTGTCGACCTATGAACCAGGAGGTCACGGTTGGATTCTCAGTTAGGGCATGGACTGTGGGCCGGATCCCCAGGAGGGGGTGTGCAGGAGGCAGCCAATCAATGATTCTCTCTTATCCTTGATGTTTCTATTTCTCTCTCCCTCTCTCATCCTCTCTGAAATCAATAAAAATATATTTTTAAATTATTTGTTGTTTACCGTCATTCAAATTTAACCGAATATCCTGTACTTTATCTGGAGGCGACTGAGAGAGTCTCCAGACCACACACGATGCGGTCTGACCCCTGGAAGAAAGGAGGACAGGCAGATGGTGTGATAGGCTGGCAATGGCCCCCAAGATGCCCATCCCCTGGGACCTGCGAATGTTACCTTAGATGGCAAAAGGGGCTTTGCAGATGTGATTCAATTAAGGACCTTGAGATGGGGAAATTATCCTGGATTATATAGGTGGACCCTATATGTAATTGCAAGGGTCCTTTTAAAGAGGGGCAAGAAAATCGAAAAAGGAAATGAACAGTGTAAGATGAGGGCTGTGGGGAGTTCTGTTTCACAGAAAGGGGCCTGTTGCTCAGTCGCTCAGTAGCTGGCTGGGAGCCGCTGAGCCAGCCAGTGACACTCCCCATCCCTGAAACCCTCAGCGGCATGTTTGTATGGCTGCCATAAACCACAACCTTCTTCTTCTCATTCTGCCACAAAGAAGCCAGTGCACAGAGAGGTTAAGAAACTTGCCAAGGTCACACAGCCTTTAAGTATTGTTGCTGGGATTTGAATCTAAGTAGTTTGACTTTAGAGTCCACACAACTTAACCACCATTTTAGAACGCTTTCCTCACGCACCTTTGAATAAAAAAAAAATCTGCCTCAAACCGCTTTTGGAATCAAGTAGAATGTATTTTAGAAATAGGTTAATTAAAAATTAATATCCGGTATTAGAAATTACGTGGGGAAATGTGTACTCTCAAATCTCATGCACTATAGGGGGAATATAAATTGAGTACAGCCTTTTGTAGAGCAATTGGCAGTATCTACTATTTTAACTGCCCGTGCCTTTTGCCCTAGTAATTTTTACTTTCATGTGTTTTGTCCCACAGAAACTCTCACATCTACACAAAGATAGGAACAAGACTGCTCATCATGGTATTATTCATAATGGGGAAGCACTGAAAATAATCCTAATATCCATCAGTAGGGGAATGCAAGATGATTATGATGCATCCACATATCAACCTTTGCACTGATTAAAAAAAGAACAGGGGAGATCTCTGATGACTAACTTGAGGGTGTCATGTCATGCTGTGGTATTAAAAGAATCTTAGGCCAAAGAGCAGAGTAGAGGGACCGGGCATTTATGTAAAACAACAGGAAACAACAGTGTGAGAGTGTGCGTGCGTGTGATGTATGCAAGTGTGCAAATGCAGAGGCAACTGCTGCTAGAATTTGTGTTTACGTCTGGACACTCAGCACGCATCCTTTCACACCTGATACGTACTGAGTGTGCCAGGCACTCTTGACTGTTTTGCTCTCTGCATCTCTTTTCAACTCAGAGGCTAGAGGTCCTATTCCTCTGGTGTTTCCCTGTGTGGCCCTGCATGGGCGGCTTGTCCCCTCTTCTTGGAACTGTGAGTCCCCCGAGTAACTAACTATCTTTTCAATGGCAGCCCCTCCATCTGTTGGCCTCACCATATCGGACTAATAAAATCTACACGCTAAAACACTGCCCCACTTCCATACTTCAAACACCGCCCCTCAATGTGTGGGGCATGTGGAGACCTAAGAGTCCAGCTTCCTCCTCGCTCACATCCATCCAGAGCTGTACTGTGTGAGGTGGACACACCACATGAGCATCCTGCTAGGATGATTATGAAGCAACGGCCAGTGGTAACACAACCCTCTGTCACCTCCCCTCCCCCTTTCCTCATCCTTGCTGGCAATGCCCAGGGCTAACCACCTTCAAATTGTGGACTTCGGCTGCCTCTTCAGAAGGATGCTGGACAGTGGGAGTTATACAAGGAGATTAATTTTTGCTCTGCATAGCTGTATATTGCATACACTTTTAATGATGCTCTATTCATGTATTACTTGAGTACATTTAAAATATTAAAAATAATGATAGGCTTAAGGGGGAAAAAGAAAGAACAAGGCATACTGAGTCAACAACTGTGTTTTGGCAGCAGGAGGAGGTGAGGACTGTCTTTTGCTGGCTTATCATTGTTTTTTGTTTGTTTTGTTTTTTTGAAGCTTTGCTCTAATAGAAGGCCCCAGCCTGGTGATGGGAAAGGGGCCTCTTCTCAGACCTGTTGGCACTTATTGCCTTTGACGCCAAAGTCGCCTCCAGTGAGCTCAGCCCCTGGGGGCTTCCTCCTCCTCTCCAGCAGTCTTCAGAAGCCTCTCATCAAAACACAGTTATGGGGATTATTTGCCTCTGCCTCACGCCTTGCCCCCGCTCATCACGAATCTTCAGGAGCTAGATGCTTCTTCCTGTGACAGCTGCCCTCTCAGAAAGCAGCACTCAAGGGACTATCCAGGAAGCGAGCCCCCAATTATACAATTAGGTCACATGGGTTCGAATACGTATTTGCCATGTGATGGTAGGCAACTTGTTTAATCTCTCTGAGCTTCTGTGTCCTCGTGTAGAAAATGGGAATAAAGGAGGATATATCCCATAAAGATTGTTGGGTGTTCGAATATATCTGAAACACTTAACATATTCTTTGGAGTAAACGTTCATTTTCAAATGTCAAATTTGGTTATTATTGATCACCTGTTCACTCGTTTTCTAAACTAACATTTGTTGAGTGCCTACTACGTGCCTGCCGTTTGCTAGTTCTCAGAGCTGTAAAACAGAAATTAAATGACTTGTTCTCTGTATGTCACAGGCTGGTTTGGAGCCAATGACCACAAGAACTTCCTACTATGAATGGTTAGTAGATTTCAGAAGTGGAGGGCAGGGGATTGAGGCACACGATTCTTCTAATCGAAGGAGAACCTGATTCAGAAAACATTTGGACAATTGAGACCCTCACAGCTTTCTGAACCACACAGGCGTGGTCCTGGGCAAGAGAAGAGGAGAAAAGAAATACTTTTCCAGGCAACACTTGCGTGTCTGAGAGGAGCCACACGAAATTTACAGCTTTCCTGAACAGGAAGTTTGCTTCTCTAGCCCAGCAGGCCCCAGCCTGGAAGGATTGAGATAGATGAGAGGTTGATGAGAAATAAATGAGACAGGGGCTGAAATTTCTTCTTTGCCAATCAAAGAAAGTTACAATTTGAAATTGGTTGAGTGTCTCCAGCAAGTGGGAGAAGGGGATGTGGTGGTGAAGATTCTCCATTACAACAACTCCATTAGCTGCAGGCACCCAGGGGAGCCAACCACTCAGCCAGGATCCTCCCTTTTGCAGCAGGTGCTGGGGCTGGAGCCATGTGGCAGTTGATATAATGCGGCACTTCAAACGCATACATCTAGCATGATTCCAGACGACTGGATTCGACCAGTGGTCCTCAAACTTGAGTGTGAGAACTTCCTGGAGGGCTTTTTACAACATGAATCACTGGGTCCCAATCCTAGAGTTTCTGATCCGATCCAGTAGGTCTGGGGGTGGGGCCCAAGAATTTACATTTCTCACAAGTTCCAGATGATGCTGGACCAGGCTTTGAGATTCACTGCTCTAGATAAACCCTAGGATTCTGGGCTAGATCCATCCAGCTCTGGCAGATGGGAGCCCAGGGGAGTTGCGGGATATAATGTGGAAGGTAAAGAAGATTTCCTGAAGGAAGAGGTACCTAAGTTAAGTCTAAAGCTGGGATTTTCCAGGTCATAAAAAATTCCAGGCAAAGATGCAGTGTATTGGCTAAGAAGAGAAATAGTTTGGTCTGCACAGTGTGCCTGGAGGGGGTGAGTGGTGGGAGCTGAGCCAGGAGCAATGGGCAGCATCCATTTCACAAAGGGCCTGGAATGACAGACCAAGGAACTTGACCTTTGTCCAGAGGGCTGGGGAGTGTTGCTCAGGGTTGTCAGCTCAAAGGTGACATGATCAGAGCTGACTTTTTAAAAATGATTTATCCGAAAGGTAGGAAAGTAGGTGTTCAGGTGTGATTATCTATTCTATGCCCTCCTTAGAGATGAGGAAAGAGAGTATAAATAATTTGCCTAACACCATTAGGCTTGAAAATGGCAGAGCCAGGGGCCACCCTGGTTTGCCTGATATCAACAGTATACCTCTGCCCACCACCCTTAAGGGTTTGGAACACAGAGACCCAAGGGTCCTAATCCTGGCTCTGCCCAAACTCACTGGGGCCTCATGTTCTGACTGTCCCTCTCTTGGCCACCAGGAGAATCAACTAGTAAAGCATTACAGGTGGTTTATTATAAATGCAGCTCAGAAAAAGGGCTGGGGCTTGGGGCTGGGGAATCATGAGTGTGGGTAGGGAACGGTGCACACAGGGCAGAGAGGGGTCTGGAGGGCAAACAGAGGAAATCCCAAAAGCCAAGGAAGTCAGTATCTGGAGTTCACCAAGCAACAACCCGAGGTAGAAAAGAGTCCAGCTGGGTCTTAAGAAATGTCAGTTGCCCTAACCGGTTTGGCTCAGTGGATAGAGTGTCGGCCTGCAAACTGAAGGGTCCCAGGTTCGATTCCGGTCAAGGGCATGTACCTCAGTTGCAGGCACATCCCCAGTAGGGGGTGTGCAGGAGGCAGCTGATTGATGTTTCTCTCTCATCGATGTTTCTAACTCTCTATCCTTCTCCCTTCCTCTCTGTAAAAAATCAATAAAGTATATTTAAAAAGAAAAGAAATGTCAGTTATCGACAAGAGTGGTTATGACTTTGGAGGAAAGGGTGACAGGGAAACTGCACTACACAGTGATTGGAGCCCTTCCCAACATACCAGCAAGTGGTTGGCAGAAGGTAGGGTGGGAGAAAGGAAGGGATATTACCCACTTGAAAACATACTAAAATAATGTGAAATATAAACTGTGCTAAAACTTGTATTAGAAAGAAACAAATGACCTGAGAAAACGTGGAATATATTGGCTCCTGCAACTGAAAGGCCGCAAGTATGATGTATGACTGGATCCATATGTTCAAAGTCACTGGATATCTGTCTCTCTCTTTCCATCTTTTCACTGTCTTCTGGTTGGTTTCATTCTCTACCATTGTAAGTGCTCTAGGGCCCTACCACTTACAGTGGCCCTGAGCTCTCTCTTTCCATCTTTTCACTGTCTTCTGGTTGGTTTCATTCTCCACCATTGTAAGTGCTCTAGAGCCCTACCACTTACAGTGGTCCTGAGCAGGTCCAGGC
>NW_006286675.1:5717272-5724812 GCF_000327345.1 Myotis davidii | reverse complement strand
GAGCCTCTTGCCAAAAATTCCAGCAGAAGTCCTGGAGCTGACACTCACTGGCCTGGGTTGGCCCACACCTGAGCCAGTGTCTGTGGCAGGTGGGGCCTGGGTCCAGCTCAGAGTTGGGGAGTAAGGAGCTTCCATCCTGACTGTATGATCTGGGCAAAGCACTACATCTCTCTGTGCAGAAACGACCTTATCATGGGGAACCTAGGATGATGCCATCAAAATAGGTGAGGGTCTGGTGCCCAGTAAGTGCAGGCAATGTCGACCGGAAGTAGGGTGTGGAACCTTGGTGCCGGAGACCACCGCATAGCAGCACTGGCATGAAAGTGCAACAAGGAACTTGGAAGTCCATGAGCCTTGGGTGTCAGCAGGGCTGACGCCAGCACGAGTTGTTCTTACTGAGACTGCGGTGTCTCAAGCGATTTCCTGACCTGGTAATCTTTGAGTAAATGGAACTACATGTTTACTGAATTTTACTGACCTTTACTGACCTTTGATACTATCTGCGTACTGCGTGCTCTCCCTAGGTGCTTTGCTAAGGGCAAATGTGTAGCCAAGTTGAATAAAAACAGACAAGACAAGGGCTCGTGGTTCCTCTTCGCAAGAGAGGTTCCACCTGGCCCTCATGCTTGAAGCTTATTTCTTGTGTAGTGTCTTCATTGTGTGTCAGCCCTCCTCCAGGTCCTCCTGAACCCACTGTGCAGGTCGCGGCACCTTGGCTAAGAGCATAGGCCCTGGAACTTGGAGGCATGGGTCTGAACTCTACTATGTCCCAGTTGCATGGTCTTGGGCAAGAGATTACCTCTTCGTGCCTCATTTTTCCTGTGGAGATAATTATAATGGTTACATCCTGGTGTGAAGGCTAAAGAAGTCAAAATACATAAAGTACTTAGAAGAGTGCCAAGCACACAGGAATGCTATTTGTCAGTTCTTATGATAGTATATAGCAGCGCTTCTCAATCTTGCCCTCTGGACCCCTTTACGCTCTTAAAAATTATCAAGGACCCCCAAAGAACTTTTATGTGGATTATATGCTATTGATATTTCCCATATTAGAACTTAAAATGAGAATTGCTAAAATGTTTATTTGTTCATTAAAAAATAACTAATTGGCCCTAGCCAGTTTAGCTCAGTGGATAGAGTGTTGGCCTGCAGACCAGAGGGTCCCGATTCGATTCTGGTCAAGGGCATGTACTTCGGTTACAGGCTCCTCCACAGTATGGGCCCTGGTTGGGGTTCATGCAGGAGGCAACCAATCAATGTGTTTCTCTCGCATCAATATTTCTCTCTGTCTTGCCCTCTCTCTTACACTCTCCCTAAAAATCAATGGAAAAATATCCTCGGGTGAGGATTTAAAAAATAAATAAATAACTAATTGCCCAGCCAGTTTGGCTCAGCAATTGATTGTCAACCTATGTACTAGGAGGTCACGGTTCAATTCCCAGTCAGGGCACAGGCCCGGATTATGGGCTTCATCCCCAGTGGGGAACGTGCAGGAGGCAGCTGATCAATTATTCTCTCTCATCATTGATGTTTCTATCTTGCTCACTTTCCCTTCCTCTCTGAAATCAATAAAAATAAACATTTTAAAAAATAACTAATCCACCGAAACCGGTTTGGCTCGGTGGGTGGAGCGTTGGCCTGCGGACTGAAAGGTCCCAGGTTTGATTCCGGTCAAGGGCATGTGCCTGGGTTGCGGGCACATCCCCTACTGGGGATGTGCAGGAGACAGCTGATCGATGTTTCTCTCTCATCGATGTTTCTAACTCTCTATCTCTCTCCCTTCCTCTCTGTAAAGGGTCAATACAATATATTTTAAAAAAAAACTAATCCATTATGTGCTAAGATAAATAAAATCTTTTTTCAAAAAGTCAATTTAGAGAGAAGAGTGGAATTGGTTTACATGTTTACAATTTTTTTTAAATGTCTGACAGTAGAATACACCTGGATTCTCTTATGTGCTTCTGCATCTAATTAACAGATTTAATTTGGGTTGAAGTAGATGAAGGAAACCTAGCCTCACACAGCTATGCAGTTAGTAAAGTGAAGACTTTGTAGGTCCCCTAAAATGGTCTTAGGATCCTAGGGGTCTTCAGAGCAACATTGAGAAGTGCTGGTGTATATAAAGCATGAGAGCCAGCATTCTACAACTGTTCAACTGTCTGGATATAAACCTCAAATGTGTGGGAAAATCACCTAACCTCTGTGCCTCAGTTTCCTCCTAGAGAGGGCTGAATGACTTGCTTCCTGAGGAATGGTTAACGTAGTGCTTGGCACATAGTAAGTGCTCAGTAAACACTCACTGTTATGATTATTAGTTCTGAGTCTGGCATTAGTAAGGGCTCCTTTTCCTTCCTAGGCCAGGCATCCCTTTCGAGATAATGTTCAACCACTCTAGAACGGCCTGGGTTCCGCGCTCCCCAGAGCTGCCCTGAGACCCTGTGCATCTCCCAAGGGAGACTGGGATGAGCCCAGCATGTGCCCTGTGCCATCTTTCTGGCCACAGGCCCAAAGCAGCTGTGCCCGGGTGTGCCTGCCGGCCTCTGGCACCTCAGCTGGGTGTACCTGTGTCACTACTGGGAAGCTCTCCTCCCCAGCAGCTGGTGATTAGGAAGTCACTCCTCATAATGGCCAAAGCCTAATCAACATGCCAATAATTACCAGGCCCAGAACGTGGCCGCGATTCAGGAAAGCTGATCCCCAAAGATAAGAGTCACTTAAATTCTGGCATTGACCACGGGTCCCCTTGGTAACCCGTAACTCTCAGCACGATTTCACCGCTCAGCTAATTGATGTTCTCCAAGGCAGTCAGCTCATACTGGCCAATCGAAATGGACTCTAATTGCCAACATCCTTCAGGTAAGAAGCCCCACATGTTCTCATGCCACCCAAGAGGCCGGAGCAGGAACTGAGTCTCTCAGTAAACCAGTCCTCTGATTGCAGTTAATTAATCAATAAAAGGTTTGTAGAAAGGATTAAAGAACCTATTAGAGGAAGTCATGGTATTGGGATGTTTTATAGCAAAGTTTTGCTGAATTCATGAGAAGCTCCTTGAAGAAATGCTCCCCAGTTCTTTAAAGCTGCCTGAGTCAGGAACAGCAAGGGTAGAGGAGAGACCACTGGACTCGGGGTCTTACAGAACCAGGGTGAGCCCAGTGGTGCTATCCATGCAAGACATGCGGCATAGGCAAGTCTCTTTACTTCCCTGAGCTACAAAGTGGGGGTACCATTGGTGGGTAGAGAATGCCTTGCATAGGACCCAGCACATAGTGGGCTCTAAATGGCAGAGCTGAAAACCGGCGCCTGAAGAGAACTGTTTGGTGTCCTCGGAAGGGTTTTAAAAGGCAATTGGGTAGATGTTATACTTGGTTGCAACATAAGCTGTCAGCTGTGTCGCCCTCTTTGGGGCTATCTTCACAGGTTTGTAGTGACTGCATAGCGACCTACAACATTTGGATTTGCCACACCACCTCCCTTTTGGGCCCAGGAATCAGGCAGACCTGGTGGCCAATCTCAGCTCCACCTTTGCTCACTTGTGTGGCCTTCATCCACACACTCAACATTGTTTACTGTCCTCAATGCTGGAGCACAGTTTGGTGAAGGAGGAACCATTTATGAAAAAATCACCCAAGAAGACTGTGGCAGATGCTGCTGGTACCTCACCCTATCCCCCCAGTTCTCACCTTTGTGGTACACACAATGTTTTCCTGAGATTCTTCACCTAAGGGCCTTCTTGTGGTCAGGACACAGGGCAAGCTGGAGGTGCCAGGGAGTTAACATCCTCAAGAGCAGCCCTCAACTCCTGATCAGTTGTCCCTGTGGAGTGGGACAACTCTGAGTCCTGTTCTACTAGTACGGTTTCCCAAGAAAAACCTGCTCTCTAATGCATGCCCATTCACTTCCTGCCCTCCCTTCCTCCCTCCTTCCTTCCTTCCCTCCAGACCAGTGCTTCCTGGGATCACCCTCCAAGTAAACTATTTGCACGCAAATCCTATCTCAGGGTCTGGTGCTCCGGGAGCCAACCTAAGACAGATACAATGAAAACTGTGATGGCTGCAAGGAAGGGGTGGGATGCCGTGCCACATGCCACAGTGTTGTCTGAAGTGACAACTAGGAGGAGGAGGCCAGGAGCAGGGTGGCAGCAGAGGAGCTGAAAGTAAATGGGTAGATTTGAGACATCTCCAGGACACGGTAAAAGTTAGATGATAGGGCATTAGAGCCATACAAACAACCCCCAAGTTTCAGACTCATGTGCTTAGAAAAGTCACGTTACTTCTTTCTTAGTTACCGTTTCTCTAAACAGGGGTGACTATGATGGACAATTCATTCATTCATTTACATATCACCTACAAAATGCATTTCCTAATGTCTGGCCCCAGAGGAAATGTTTGGGAAACATTTATTTTTCTTTTATCTTCCAAAGCTCAAATCAAGTGCCCCTCTCCCCAGGAAGGCCTGGTTTGAGTCCCCAATCATAGCTTTTGTCTTCATTTTTGCTGGCAGGTGACACAGACTGTTGATTCCCGCCACAGAACTATGTTGATTACAAACCTAAACCAGACGAGCTCTCTCACCAAACCAGGCAAACTCAAGGCAGGGTCCTGAGGTGGCCTCCAAGACCTATAGCTCCACCTCAGCCAGCTTTGTGTCTTCCAGAATGCCCTACCTCTTTTCTAGGCCTCAGTTTCCCCGGGTATCAAATGGGCTCCAGAGTCCCTGTTCACCTCCCAAGCTTGTTCTGAGGTGGGGGCAGTGGAGAAGACTTTTCATGTCCCCAGGATCCCAGATTCCCTTCTCAGCTGAGCTGGGGAGCTCTTAGTCTGGTCCCTCTCAATGCTGAAAAGGGAAACCCCACATCAGTCAAGACAGAACCACAACCACAGAGCTCCATGATTATCTAGATGTGTTTTATTATCATTAGGAGGATGATCATTGACAAGGAGAAGGTGTCTAGCAGGTTATATACAAGCCGCAACATCCAGGATGATGTTTACATATTCCCACATACATGTTTATCAACAACTTCCAGGGCAATGTTTACATACTCCCACACACATTCACTCTGCAGCTACCACCCAACACAGCACCGCAGGGGTTCTCCACCTAAAATGCTTCCCCCAAGCAGAACACAGCTGTGGGTCAGGTGCCGCCACCCACACACCCACACAAACACAAAATACCACCCAAGAAAACCAAGAAGGGAAGGAGATCCTGGATTCTGGGGGCAAAGTTTACATGTGGTAACTCCTGACACACGGGGTGGGGGAGAGAAGCTAGATTTGGACATCACCACTTCAATTGCACCCCACCCTCACTGGCTGCTTGCCCCAGAGGCACTCTGCCCCTCTCTGGGAATACCTTAGAAGAAACAGATCGGTCATCTTAGCCAGGACTAAGGCATGGAAGCAGGCCTTCGGGGTAGGCGAGGATCTCTGGGATCTGCCCCCTTGCCAGTGATACAAAATGAAGTAATATGGGGTTTTAGCTTATAGGATGGCCTTTTCATGTCCCTGAAGGAGGGGGGCAAGCAAAGCCAGGGGTTTGGGTGTGTGCATAGAGGGGGGGGCTCAGGTTTATTATTAGGGATCTAAGGGGAAGGGGAAGAGGGGTCACAGAAGGATAGGGTGCACAGGACTCAAGATATTCTTAGACCCCAACTCGACTTCACAGGAAACTGGGCTCACTCCTCCAGGGGCTCCCTGGCCCAGGCCGCCCGCCGTCCTGGGTGCTGTCGCTTCTCCTCAGGCCTCTGGCCCCTGCTCAGGTCATCCAGGAGCCCCAGCAGGAGGCTGGCTTGACCACAGTCTCCCTGGAGCCCACACGGGCCTCCCAAGGCTCTCTTGCCCGGATGCTGGCGTTTCTCAGGCATCAGCTCTCCCTCCTCCTCCTCTTCTTCCTCCTCCTCTTCCCAGCTCCTTTGGGCCTTGGGGTCCACCAGCCGTCTGCCAGGGTGCTGCCTCTTGGTGAAAGTATACCCCAGCCAGAAGGAGCGCCGGCCAGGGTGCTGCCGCTTCTGCGGGGTCACATCCACTGACCACGCAGCTGCGTTCTCCCATGGGCCTGGATGCTGCCGTTTGTGGGGCCCCACAACCCCTCCTTCTTCTTCCTCCTCTTCAACTCCCTCTTCTGCCTCCTCCTCCCTTTTGCCTGGATGCTGACGCTTAGAGAGCCCATTGGACTGAAAGATCTGGGACTCTGTGGAAGGAAAGAGCTAGTGAGGGATCCCGTGACCCTTGAGTGCCTACTCTAGCCTTCCTCCAATCAAGGTAGAAATTCCTGCAGCACTCACCCAGGACTCACCAACACATATACTCACACAGACGGTCAAAGGCATGACTTCTGGTTCCAGTCCCAACTCTGCCATTCCCTAGCTGTGTGACCATAAGCAACTCACTTAACTTCTCTGAGCCTCAGGTTTCTTTTGTGTAAAATGAGGGGTAAAACAGTTCCTATCTAAGAGGTTGTTAGGAAGATCAAATAGTGTGACAAAGTATTTGAAGTGCTTAGAACAGTGAGTGTCTGGCATAACATAAGTAGTAAAAGCTCAGACTCTTTCTTCCCAGCATAGAATCTTCCCCACTGTGGGCATGCTTTCTGTGACATATTCCCAGGACAGAGATGCAAGAGGAATCTGGTCCCAGGAAAGGGTCAACTCACGACCGGCCGAGGGTGCGGCCAATGAGAGTTTCTGAGCAACAGGCCGGATGACATAGTCGCTCCCTCTCCTCTGCTCCGGTTTCCCCTCAGCCCTCTCCTCAGCCTCCTCTCGCCTGGGCGGCCCGGGTCAGACCCGCCTCTCACCTGATTCGTGATTTCCCTGGTCCCCTTGCAGCCGCTGGAGGTCCTCCGGGAGGAGGAGAAGGTGCCCCGCCTGGCGCAGGAGGTCCCTCAGGGCCGGGTGCTCTGCAGCCATCGCAGCCTCCTGCTGGTCCACCTCGGGCTGTGCGCGGCCTCCGGGGACACCGGTCAGGGTCAGGGTCAAAGCCAGGGCGAGCAGCAACCAAGGGCCAGGCATCGTGGCGGCTGGAGTCAGGAGGACAGAGAGAGCATAAGCGCGCTGCGCCCTCTCCCAGGGAGCTGCACCCCCCCCTTTCCTGTCCCAGCGGGTCCCTGAGGCCGGAGTAGCGAACCGGGGCCGCAGGTGTCCTCACCTACAGAGTTGCTCCGAGCTTTCTGGCTGGGAGCCCAGAAAATGGTCATAGCCTCCGAGGAAGAAAGATTTCTAATGGAAGTGCCTCTTTCTCTGTCAAAACAAAAGCCACAGCAATGTAACCAAGGCTACGGCGTCGGCCCGACGGCCGGGATGCTCGCTGCCGCCGCGCAGGCCGATTCCCCCGAAGTTCCCAGAGCCACGTTTAATGCCCACATTCCGCCAGCGTTCTCGTTCCCTATTTCTATTGATAAAATGCTTCTACGACTAAGCTAAGGAATCAATTCTGGCCCTAAGATCCCCATTTCAACGTGAATCCAGCGCTAACATCCCATTCTAGCGCCGAGACTGAGACGCTAAGGCGACCAGAGTCCAACGCGAACATTCAGTTTC
>NW_006286675.1:5708262-5716935 GCF_000327345.1 Myotis davidii | reverse complement strand
CTGGGGCGGGGGCAGAGGGGCGGGAGGGAGAGCGAGCTGACACACACCGCAGGATGGGCTGCTGGTGCGGGTCATTTCTGCACCCAGCTCCGAAGGCCGGTTGTCAAACTAGGGGACAAAGACACACAGAGACACGGAGAATCACACAAAAAAAGACACATGGGAGAGAATAGGAGATAGAGACAAAGACAGATGCATCTAGAGAGAACCAGAGAGACACACCACACACATCAGAGAGACAGAAAGACACAGAGTCGGAGACAAGAGGGAGAGGAGAGGGAGAAAAGGAGGAAGCAAGGGGTAGAGTGAGAGGGGGAGAAAATAGGGGACAAGTGGGATCTGGGCTTTGATCTTGGTAGTCACCTCTGGCAAATGCCTCCCCCTCTCTGGGCCTCAGTTTTCTCGTCTGTACAAGCCGGGAAAGGGACAGTTTTCAGAACGCCAAAGCTGGTAGTGTGTGGGCCACCACCAGTTTACAGACTGTTTTGTGTGACTCCCACAGGTGGTATTTTTTAAACCTGAATAACCAACATTTAAAAATCAGGAAAACGTAGGTAAAATGTGGATTTATGACTTCTCTTGAAAATCTCTTGGAAAAGAGGGGACCTTGCTTGGCCAGTGTGGCTCTGTGGTTGAACATTGACCTATAAACCAGGAGGTCGTGGTTAGATTCCTGGTCAGGGCACATGCCCTGGTTGCGGTTGTGGTCTCGATCCCAGTGGGGGGCATGCAGGAGGCAGCCAATCAATGATTTCCATCATTGATGTTTCTCTTTCTCTCCCTCTCCCTTCCTCTCTGAAATCAATAAAAATATATTTAAAAAAAAAAAGAGTGGACCTACACTTCCTCCTAACAACAGCCAGCTGGAGTTGAGCCCGGCTGACCCTGGTCACCATACTCTCCACCACTCCCTACTGTCTCCCAATGTGTTGCCCCAGTCACCAGGAAGGGACACTGGAGTTTGTGGTGGACTCAGGACCAGAAATCTGTTGGGGTCCACTCTACCCAAGCAAAGGAGGGGAGGGAATGTTGGGAGAAAAGCACAGATGCCAAGGAGCTTGTCCCCCAATCACTCCCCAAAGTCACATGATACCTTGGAAGAGAACCCTGCTACATCCAGTCCTGGGCACAGCCTCCAGCCTGAAACATTTAATGCCTCCTTCGTTGGTTTTGGAGACACAGGAGTTAGCCAGGCCCATGTAGAGTGAGCCACATTTTTGACAGAACAATGTCTGTGAAGGTATCTCCTACCTCTGAACAATCTTAACATTATTCTGCCTCCATATCCAATATTTTTTCAGCCTAATACTTGTATGCCCAGACCATGCTAGTGGTCTGGCAAGGAATTCCAAAAGTATTGAATTATTATTCTTTCTCTTGGTAGAGCACCCAACCTTCCTAGCACATCCACCACCTCACTGCATCCTCACATCACCTGGCAAGATTAATAAGGTAAAGACCTTTAGTCCCACATTACAGATAGGCACACAGAGACCTGGGGAGGCAGAAGAACTTTGAAGGGTAGAGATGGAAGGGAATTTTCAGATGACCAGCTAAAAAGTTCTCTCCTCATTTTTAGACGAAGAAACTGAGGCCTGGAGAGTTGGCCTGATCGGCTTCCCAACTCCCAGGCATACTTTGTGCCCCCAAGTTCAGATGATTGGCTGGGGTAGATTGCAAACCTGAAGTCCCAGGCTTGCTCTTCCAGTCAGATTCCAGAATTTGAAGAATTGCCAACCTAGCTAAGCTTTTAATCAGACAGACCTGTTATTTTTTGCACATACAATGGTGGAGGTGTAAATTGATACAACCTCTCTGGGTGGCAACCTGGAAGTTTAACACATACGTACCCTCCACAAGACAATCCCATTTCTCAGAATTCATCCTATAGATACCCACACCTACGCATGAGGATGTGTACACAGGGTATTCCGTGCAGCTTGTTTTATTGAAGCCACAACTGGAGGTCAGCCTGGCCGATGTGGCTTAGTGGTTGAGTGTGGACCCATGAACCAAGAGGTCACAGGTTCGATTCTGAGTCAGGGCACATGTCCAGGTTTCTGGCTCGATCACCAGTAGGGGGCATGCAGGAGGCAGACGATTGATGGTTCTCTCTCATACATGTTTCCATCTCTCTATCCCTCTCCGTTCCTCTATAAAATTAATAAAAACATTTTTTTTAAAAAGCCAGAATTGGAAATAGCCTGGATATTTGTCCACCAGGAGGCGCCTGCTTGAATCAACTAGGTTCCATGTAAAACTATGAGGTACTATTGCAGCTTCAGAAGAATGAGGCTTCTCCACATGTACAGATATGGAACAAGCTCCAGGAAAAAGTGAAAAAAAGCAGAGTGGACAACAATGTGTACATCATGTACACCTGTATGGTGGCCTGGGAGACGGACTGGTAATGCAGAGACTCTGTTGGGGTGTACAAGTACAATACCAAAGGAGAACTGGGGAGCCCAGACAGGGGAAGATAGTGCAAGGGGGCTCGCTTAGCGCTGTTTGATTTTTTTTGTCTGTGCAGCCTTACCTAACCACAAACCAACAAACAGCATAAATAAATAAATAAATAAATATCTGTGTCTGAGGCTCAGGAGTGATAAGAGTGGATGAATAGAAAAAGGTGAGGTAGCTGGAACATCACCTCCTGGTGCACCCATTTGATGCATTTCTATAATCAGGAATTTGAGTTGCCTGTTGGGAGGAGAGTTGCTAAACAGATTGGGGGATGGGGGTTGCGAATGGGAGGAGGAAATGGAGTTCCCAGATAGCTCAAGGGAGCAGAGAGGATGATAGAGGTATCTGAACTGTGCTCAGCAAGCCAACTTTCCCTCCCTCCTTCCTCTCTTTTTCCCTTTCTTCCTTTCTTCTTTCCCTCGACAAATATTCACTGAACTCCTAGTAACAGGACCTGCTCTAGACCTTGAGCACTGTATTAACCATCTCTTTCTGATACTTTGACTTTTGGGGTCTTGCTGACTCTGGAGAGACTGCCAACTCCCAGAGTTAGCCAGTTCCTAGAGGTAAGAAAAGAACTCATATGCAAACAAACCAATTTAGGGCCCACACCCCTACCACTCTCTAGGCTACTGTCTTCTTGCCCTAATCACCCAGGGCCAGGTATCAGGCAACTAGGGACAGCGCCTATGCCCCCGAGCTCACTAAAATTATTGAAACTAGATGATCCGGAACCTTCTGACCCCACCTGGCCTGTTCGTTTCTGCAGAAACCACAGTAAGGCTCTTGCCCATCTTTCCCCCCACTCCCTGCTCCCTCTGCCTCCTGATGGACCTTGGTGCTGCCCCATGTGACCCTGCATGGTGTGGTTTGCCCCCTCCTCTTAGGAACTGTGAGTAATAAACTACCTTTCCAATAATAGTAATTTCCTGATCAATTGGCCTCATCATGCCTAAATAATAATAAAACCCACATTTAAAACAGGGAACTGAGCCCTGGCCAGGTGGCTCAGTTGATTGGAGAGTTGTCCCATACACCAAAAAGGTGCAGGTTCCATTTCCAGTCAGGGCACACACCTAAGTTGCAGGTTCGATCCCCAGTCGGGGCAGAGCACATACGGGAGGCAACTGTATAGATGTTTTCTTTCACATCAATATTTCTCTCTCTCTCTCTCTAAAAAAATATTCAATAAAAACATATCCTCAGGTAAAGATTAAAAACAAAACAGGGAGCTGAGAGTTCAGTCATTATGTTGCATATGTTTTTTTTACCTTTTTCCCTCTGACAATACAAATGTGTTTGTACTTTAGTTGCTTATCAGATTAATACTGCTATGCTTTTGAAAATGAATAATGGGATAGTTTAATGGTGAGTTTGTGCACTAATTTCTAACTTCCAGTTCCCTTCCCCACTGCAAAACACACACACACACACACACACACACACACACACACACACACACCTTCCTGCTGGAGGTCTGTTAAGTTACTGGGTGGACTCTGATGTTCCAGACCCAGTCTCCCCTAAGTTCTCTCTCAAAGCCCCTCTGCTTCCTGTTCTTTGTCAGCGCTGAGCTACCGAAGGGCCTGAAGCAGACCCTCCCAGGTTACCTTTAAATTTTTTTTAAATATCTTTTTGTTGATTTTAGAGAAAGACAAAGGGAGGCAGAGGTAGAGAGAGAGAGAGAAACATTGACATGAGAGAGAAACATCAATAGGCCACCTCCAGCATGCACCCTTACCTGGGACGAACCTGAAACCCAGGCATTTGCACATGCCCCTACTGGATGGAACCAGAAACACCGCCCCCTTCTCCCTACTTACCAATCCTCCTCCTTGCCGCCACCCCCGCAAAGGATGACACCCAAACAACTGAGCCACACTGTCAGAACACCTCTTTTTTTATGGTATTTTTTAAATTAAAAATTTTGAGATCATTATAGATTCACATGCAATTGTAAGAAATAAGACAAAGAGATTATGGGTACTTTTCTCCTAGCTTCTCCTAATGGTTACATCTCGAAAAACTATATAGTACAATATCACAACCAGGATATTGACACTGATACCTTTTGTCCAATACCCCAGTTTTACTTGTACTCATTTGTGTGTGTGTGTGTGTGTGGTACATACACTCACATGAGAGCAGTTTGTTCTATGCAACTTTATGATGTGTAGGTTTGTGTATATACGACATGGTGGCTTTTTAATTACAAGAAATGGTACCTTTTATATACTCAGTTCTTTCCTTTATAGTCTGCTGTTATTGTCTCCAAGATCATGAAACTATCTCAGGAATTCAGGAAGATGAGTCCATTTCTTGTCTGCCCTTTCTCCATAGAAACCTACTCCAGGAATCTCTCTAATCCACAGATTCCCCCGTACCTACCAATTTCATTGATGCCGAATCCACTGGAAATGTTGCTGTTCTCATTTCAATCACTGATTTACTTCTTTTTTCAACAAATATTTCCAGTATATGCACAGGTGTCAAGCATAGTTCTAGACCCAGGGTGCACAACGGTTATGGGTTGGGATGGTGTACAATATAAGAAAAAGTTGGCCAGAACCGGTTTGGCTCAGTAGATAGAGCGTCGGCCTGCGGACTGAGGGGTCCCAGGTTCAATTCCGGTCAAGGGCATGTACCTGGGTTGCGGGCACATCCCCAGTAGGAGATGTGCAGGAGGCAGCTGATCGATGTTTCTCTCTCATCGATGTTTCTAATTCTCTATCTCTCTCCCTTCCTCTCTGTAAAAAATCAATAAAATATATTAAAAAAAGAAAAAGAAAAAGTTGGGAAGGGGTCAGATCCTATGGGGCCTTGTTGCCATGGAGAGTAAGGAGTTTGGATTTTTTCTCAAGATAATGGGAAAATAGAGGGTTTAAGGTAGAGGAGAGATGTGATTGCTTTAATCTCTCAGACCATCCCTCTGGCTGCTTGGTGAATGAGGAGTGTACAGGGGCAAGAAGGAAACAGCCCAGCCAACTGAGAGGCCTCCAGGAAACCCTTGCCCCTGCCTCCCTCACCCTGCTCTGTCCACCTCTCCTCTCGGGCTCTCCTCCTGCTCTGCCGGTCTGGGAAGTACATGAGTCTGCTCTCGCCCATGCACCTTCCCCAGGTCTCCTCGTCCCCTGCAGTGTGCCTGGCCATATGCATATGCCTGCCAATCAGCTTCTCCATAGAAAACTGCACAGTCCTCAGAAAGAGCCCCTTCTCTGGGTGACCCCTCTTACCAGCTGCAAGTGAGAGAAAACACAACCTAAACTGGCATGGGCAAAATAAAAATGGGATGTCACCAGCAGGATAGACTTAGGACTAGCGGCTGGATGGCCGAATCCTGAGGCTCGAATGGTTCCATAAGGAGTCTGTCCCTTTTCTCCATTTGTTATCTCTGTTTTCCTCTAGATAGTTTCATTCTCAAGCTGAATACCCTCACAGGTGGAGAAGTGGCCAGAGGCATCCCCAGGATTGCATTTTCCCAGCTGAGTAACCCTAAAAACAAGGTCCTTCTCTTTGCTACAAGTCCTAGGGTCAGCTCTCCTTGGCCCAGCCTGGTTCACATGCTCATTCCTGGACAGGTCCCTAGAATTCAGATTGGCCCACCCTAGGGCTGGGGGGTAGAGTCAATCCCATTTAAACAGCATGGACTGAGGGGCTTCTCCAGAGGGGTTCACCTACTAGAAGAGGAGTTGAATGCTGAGCCGGTAAAACAACGCAGGTCTCCTATGTACCCACTGCATGGATGAGGAAACCAAGACTCAGAGAAGGGAAGGCTTGTCTGCATCCCTCAGTGAATTAGCAACAACCTCAAGACCAGTGCCTTACCCAGTGTCTTTCCCTCACACTGGCTGGGTCAGGGTTTTCTCTAAAGGAACTAAAAGTAACCAAACTCTGGCTGGAAGACTGGGTTCTATCTTTCACCCCACATGCCATCCTCACCTGCAGGTTCTTGTTCTGGTCTTGGTGACCATAAATTGCCATTAAAAGAGTATCATATTTTCTGGGAAACTTTGGGTAAGCCTAGCCCCAATGAACATTAAGCCTCTGAGAAATGACCCTCTAGTGAAGGGATCTCAGACACCGTGGTGGGCAGGGTGTGCTATGTGGAGCCCAAAGGGACTCCAGGCAGCTCCAGGCAGCTGCTACTTTGATTCCATCTGGGCCACCCTTGGTCACTGCTCAGCCTCCAGCAAAGAAGAGTTAATTCGATCTAGTCCCTCCAGGATGCTTCAATTCCATACACATTTATGGAGTGCCAAACTGCTTGTAGGCCATGTGATAGGTGTCGGGGAAAATAGGGGGAACAAACCTTGTATGGTTCCATGCTGCTTGTAGGATCAAATTCTTAGCCTAGCATTTAAGTCTCTATAATTTTAGTACAATCTAGACTTCTCCCCTGACAGCTCTCTCGGACTCCATGTCCAGATCCCCCCACCCCACTCCCACCCGCCCCCAACATCAACCAATGAAACCCATCTTACAAACATTCTGTGCAATTACACACCTCTTGTTTTGGCCTCTCTCCTTATCTACTGTCTGCCACATATGGGCCACTTACTCATTCTTAAGAGCCTACTGCAAATGCCCACTCATTCATTCATTCATTCATCCTTTCATTTGTTCATTTAATAAACATTCCCTGAGCAGGTAATGAGTAGAGTTTTAGGGTCCCTGAGAGGATCTAGGCAGGAACACAGCTCTAAAGATGTTAGCAGTCTTGGAGGGGAGAAGGATGTGCCACATAAATTGCATTACAATGTACCATGTGTTCAAAAGCCCTGGAGTGGGGCCATAGATCCAGCCTGTAGGGTCAAGGATGGTTTATTGGACAAGTCTCACAGTTACTTGGGATGAAAGGGCATACCTGAGGCTTTCTCTGACCACCCTGACTGGAATAGATGCCTATCACACTTTCTCTTTTTTTTAAAGTTGGATTTTTTTAAAAATATTTTTTTATTGATTTCATAGAGGAAGGGAGAAGGAGAGGTAGAAACATCAATGACAAGAGAGAATCATTGATTGGCTGCCTCTTATACACCCCGCACTGGGGATCGAGCCAGCAACCCAGGCATGTGCCCTGACTGGCAATCGAACAATGACCTCCTGGCTCATACGTCAACACTCAATCAAAGAGCCACACTGACTGGGCCACACTCTCTTTTTCTCCAGCCTTTATCGAGTGCAATTGGGTATTTCCTTATCCCTTGTTATCTGCCTTTCACACCAGAACCTCAGCTTCATGTGGACAGCTACTTGTTTCTTACTGTTTATCCAGTTCCTGGCACATAGATGACACTTAGTAAAGATTTGCTAAATGAATGACTACATGAATAAATGCTTTCAGCCTAGAGCAAGTGAGCACAAGCTGCTTCGCCCTGTCTTTTGAGGCGAGAGAGCACAAATATTGCCTCCCTCTATCACCTCTGGACAACACATTAGAGAGTCAAAGTATTTACCAGAAGGAGAAACAGACAAACTAATGAACAATCTTAGAAGTGAGCGAGGAGAGGTCTGAAGGCCAGAGACATCAGCGAGAGCAGAGGGAGGCAGAGGGGCAGAAGCCAGACCCTGTAGGATGGGGAGAGTCAAGACAAGTAGAACTGGAAGCAGATGAGCCAAGCTGATCGAGGACCTGCTTCCTCTCCCCTTCCTCAGCAGAGCAGCCTGGTCCCCTGTCCTCCTCCCAGAGCAGCATGGTTTGGAGATGGATAATGTCCATGGACTGTTGAGGCTGCTCAGGGCCAGGCCAGGCTTCCACACTCACAAGACTGACAGCTGAAGCCATTAGCTTTTACCAACCCAGACTCTGTGCCCCCTATGAGTTCTCACATGCATGCTGAGAGGCCAATTGCAGGTCTGTGTGGTCCAGATTGCTTCCAAAGAGCAATTTTCTGCCCAGCTGGATATGCTGAGAGGAGCTCGTGCTCAGGGAGGGCACTGGGGGCTGTGGGGACGCCGCCATCTCACAGGCCTGGCATGGAGTTGGATGCAAGGAGCAATTTCTGAAGGGTGTTGTCTGATGTATTCAGCTGGCACGGACATGTGCACATATGTGTTTGTGCACCTATCTCTGCATGTGTGTTCATATGCACAGTTTATGTGTATGGTGTGCACACATTCATGTATATCTATGCCTTGGTGTGCACGTGTGCATGTGTGTGTGTGCCCAGGTCTACAGCTCAATGTGTACATGTGTGGCACATGTATTGT
>NW_006286675.1:5696342-5708230 GCF_000327345.1 Myotis davidii | reverse complement strand
AAGAGTCTAGTAATCCTCTTCAGTCCAGTTGGTCATCGGTGGCCCCATCGAGTAAGGAAACATGGCTCTAGATCCAATGTTCTACCATGAATTGGACATCCTCACTGTTCCTTCAATATTTACCTGTTTACTCTTCCATTTTCTGTTTCCTGCTAGTTAGTCTGGTAAATAACATGTGTTACCATAACAGAAGGAATCTCCTTGAGGGCAGAGTGTGTGTTCATCTTCCACAGAGCTTAGCACACAGTGGGTGCTGAGGAGAAGATCAATACTAGAGAGGGACAACAGAGAAGGACTGGTGTAATGAAACCAACTCCTGGGAGCCCTAAACACATTTCCTCAATTCATACAGCCCTATGAAGTCAAAACGACCCTGCTTGTTTAAAGAAATGAAGGCACATATAATAGAATTGTACGCCTAAAATCTGTATAATTTTAACCAATGTCAACCCAATAGATTTAAATTTAAAAATAATAATAAATACATAAATTTTATTTTTCAATACAAAAAATAAATAAAGAAACAAAGGCTCAGAGAGGTGAAGTGACTTATTCAAAGTCACACAGCCAGGAAAGAGAGGAATTTATTTGGATTTGAACTCAAGTCTGTGTCATTCCAAAGCTTTTTCCACTCTACCCTACTGGAAGGGAATACAGGCAGATGAAAACTGCTAATGAGTTAGGATGATGATGAAAACAGAGACTTAGTTTTTCCTTTTGTAAAATTCTTTTTTTTAAAAAATATATTTTATTGATTTTTTACAGAGAGGAAGGGAGAGAGATAGTTAGAAACATCGATGAGAGAGAGACATCGACCAGCTGCCTCCTGCACATCTCCCACTGGGGATGTGCCCGCAACCCAGGTACATGCCCTTGACCGGAATCGAACCTGGGACCTTTCAGTCCACAGGCTGACGCTCTATCCACTGAGCCAAACCCGTTTTGGCTGTAAAATTCTTTTTATGTTTTGGTTACAGAGAGATAGTTAGAAACATCGATGAGAGAGAGACATCGACCAGCTGCCTCCTGCACATCTCCCACTGGGGATGTGCCCGCAACCCAGGTACATGCCCTTGACCGGAATCGAACCTGGGACCTTTCAGTCCACAGGCTGACGCTCTATCCACTGAGCCAAACCGGTTTCGGCTGTAAAATTCTTTTTATGTTTTGGTTACGTCTCACTAAATTAAAGGAACTTTTATTTTTAATAGAAAGTATCTTGAAGGAATAAAAAAAAATCTGAAGCTACCCTTCAACCCAGTACCTGATGTCTCAAAGCCCATGGTGGAGAAAGTGAGACTCTGACTTTTGAAATGTCTCGAAGCTTATCTTTGGATCATCTCCAGAGGATATATATGCTAATTCTGGCGAGGACGGAAGTGCTTTGGTTGGGCTGGGGTAGGGCTGGTGACAGTCGCTGGCGGATAAGACACCTCCTCATCTATCAGGCCCACTAGAGATTACAAGTCCCCACCCCTGCCTTCGCCTCTCTTATTACAAAAGAAAAATGAAAACCAACTCCAATTCACCTTGCTCATTTAGGTACATTTATCTCGTTGTCAGCCACAGTAGGTTCTATCCCAATGTTCTGAGTTAATTAGAGCTCGTTCTCAGAATACACATAGTACACACCCTGAAAGTTCCAAGTGGGGGAGTAGGTATTAATCTGCTACTAACATTGGGCCCTGAGTCAGGGTGACAACAGGTGGAGGAGGAGAGGCCTAGTGGGTGCTGACAGAGACCTTCAGTTTGGCCCAACAAGGCGCCCACTGTCCCTCCTGAGCATCCAAATGTCCCTTCTCATTGCCTCATGAGAACCCACTTAGGGGTCTGGAATGGACACCATAGTCCTTTGGCAGCCTGCACCTACCCTTTGACTTCCAGTCAGCATAAGGATCCCTCTTTCTTTCTGGGGAATAACCTTACTCCTGCCCTGTGTGGCTTGATGGGTTACTAGTCACACTACCCAGTACGAGGGATCAGCATGTGGCCCAAGTTTGGCCTACGGAACCCACTTTCTCCTGGGACTTAGACTGTAGGGTGGAGATCTGCCAGAGTTGTTGGGGGGACATTTGTGCCAGTAGCAGCGACAGCACTAGGATGAGATGGTTGAAAATTTCCTGCTGCCTGGACTCTTGCAAGGCTTTCCTATTGGCCTCTAGCCTTTGGTCTTCCTGCGGAGCAATCAATCCCCTTACAGCTAGGTTAGCTAGAGTTGGGTTCTGTTGCTTACAGTTGTCACGGATAAGGCCTCCTCCTTTGTACTGCAATCTCATGAGATCCTGGCTGTGATTTCAGGAAACAGAGATGGAGGGAGGAAAGGGGTTAGAAGGGGAATGCTGAGGACTGGAAAGGGGAGAGGGATACAATGGAGTCTAATGGATGTCAAGGGCAACAAGAAAAAAAAATCCCACTTAGGGCCCTAAAAGGTACCAGGTTCTCTAAAGGATCACACATTATTCACACAAGAAACTTGGAAGAAAGTCTTCTTATTCCTGTTTGTATGGACGACTATTATTTTTGTCTGGTCAACCTCCAGTCCTTTTATTCTTCTAACAGGAAGCTGGATTTACAAAGGAGAACCACCCTCCCCTGCCTTCGAACCTGCTGGTTTGTGTGGGGCTGGCACCACCTTGGGACTAAGGCCTGGCCAGTCAGGGTGTGAATCTCCCCAGTTACCGGGATTGGTTCAAGGACAGATGTCTGGCCAAGCTGGACCAATGAGACGCAAAGATGAAACTTTCACTGAAACTATGTGGAAAGAGGTGTTCTTTACCTGCTGCATTTGTGGGGTGTAAGCCCAGAACTACTGGGGCCATTTTTGCCACCTCTTGGGAAGATTCTACTGGTGAATGTTGTCACCACAAAGTTAATTGAACCAGGAAGTGGAAAGTAACTGGTATTTCATGACTTTGTTAGGACATATGACTGAATGGAGCTAAGTTCCTTTTGTGTGTAAGTCAATTTGAGTTGTTCTTTCTGTCACTTGAAACCTAATGACTAACAGATAAAACTCAAAGAGATAAAGGGATCCAGGGTTGGGTTATGGCTTATCCCATGCCAGGGTGGGGAAGAGGGGCCACATAACAAAGAAAATTCCCTTGCTTTAGGCTATGCCTCAAACTCTGAAGGACTCTGTGTGAGAACCAGTTTAGCCACTAATTCACTAGGGCCCTTAGGAACATTACTTAACATCTCTAGTTTTCCTTTTGTAAAATGAGGATGATGATAATGCTTAAACTCTACTAATAAAAAATGTTCAGTCAACTCACTGTTTACTACATATTAGTCCTTATGCAAAGTGTTTTCAGTGCATTATTACTCATAAAAATTGAGTGGTGTAGGTATTATAGTTATTCCCATTTTACGGAAGAGAAAGCTGAAACCCAGGAGGTTGGACAACTTGCCCAAGGTCACCAGGCGGAAGACAAAGTCTCTACCACCTAACCATAATGTTACACAACCTCTTAGAGGTTGAAAAGGTAGCTGGCCAGGAGGGGGCAGGATGCCGGAGCTTTGTCCTGTCTGCTGGCTCACCAAGACCCATCTGCTTTTTGAGTTATTGTGCACCTTACAAGGGAAGCTCCAATTCCACTTGAGAAGTGTTCTTATGGGGAAGTGACCCAAAGTCTCATAAGCTTCTGAGAGGACAAAGCAAGGTCAAGTTCATTCACAAGGTCAGTGTCATGGAACTTGGCCTGGCCTTATGGACAACATCTGAACTGGACTTACAAAAGGACAGCTCATTTCCCCTGGCTCATATGTAGCAAAAGGGAGGCCAGAAAGCTTTTAAGAATAATAATACTTGAAGTGATTAAGTGAATGAAGGAGCCCAGGAATGAGTAAATACATGATTAAATCCATTAATGAGTAAGTGAATTAGTGAGTGACTGAGATAGAAGCCAACATATGTTGCCCTATGGGGCTCCAGGGCAGCTGGGAGACAAGGCCAAAACAATATAAATAACAAAAACAATTATGTGCCGAAGCACATAGCACCAATGGTGTGTCATGTAGGAAGCTGTCTCTATGGACTGGAGATGTCTAGTCAAACTTGAAGTGGGACTGGTGAGGACCCTAAAGAATGAGTAATACTGTATTAGGAAAGCTGGAGAAGAGGGGTGGGTAGGGCACTCCGAGGGACACCGTGTGCAAGTGGAGGAGTGGAGAGGCCCAAGTGTAAGACTCCCTCCCTACCTGTGGACCCACCTCGCACTCCCCATTTCTGATTCCTCCATCATCACTTAGCCAGGATTTAATTGTGGACACAGATCTAGGGCATGGATTCTGGAGGGAGAAATCACAAGTAATGGCTGCTCTTACCTCTAGCCCACAGCTGGGGCAGAGAGGTGGGTCAGAGGCATCTATCACAAGCATGCTGGGTCTGGCCATGCCAAAGGCCAAAATTGGGCACATCTCCTGGGCTACTCTGAGGACCCAGCTGGCTGCAGCAAACAGATTTCCCGTTATTGGTTTTGGGGCCAGCGAGCTATTCAGGACAGTCATGAATGATGCTCAGATAAGCAAGGGCTTCTGAGGATGGGGGCAGGGCCACAAAAAGGACTCTGGGATCTGGTTTCTAGACCTGGTTTCCAATCCTAGGCCCACCACTACTTTGATGTGTGACTAATGTCACCTCTGAACCACAGGGGCAGTAAAACGTGTCGCACAGGCTGTTGTGAAGAAATGCGGAGTGTGCCTTGCCTTGTGCTTGCCTGAAACAGAGTGGGTACTTGATAAATGACAGTATCTTATTTTCTGACTTTTCTCCAATGGGCACTTCGGTCATCAGAAACAAATATAGTTAATTTAAAATTTTTTAAACAACAAAAGTATGTCTGCTTATGATCTTGGGAGAAAGTGTATGGCCAGGAAATACATGGCATCCTGAAATTGGACAGTTTGAGGATAATTTAATAAAAGGGCTATTTATAAAAATATGGGCAGGGTGCACAGGGGTAGTGCAGTACCCAGGGAAGGTGAGGGGAGACCTGTCATTACCTCTAAGCCTAAAGGGGCAAGAGGAGGCTGCAGTTGCCAGAACCCAGTGTAAGAGGGGGTTGGATAGAAAGGGTCTTGACAGAAGCTGTAGCCTTCTGTCGAGGGACCCCACAGAGAAGGAGCCAGGGGATTAAATACTACAGGCCCCTTTTTTCTCCCACACTCTGAAATCTTCTGAGAATCACCATTGACTGAACCCTACAGAAAACCAGGAGCTAAGGGAGCCATTGATAAAGTTGTCTTCCCAGGCTGGAGCAGGGTGGGGAAGGTGGGAGAGCGGATCTGGAGGGTCAGATAGATCTAGGTCAAGGGGTTTCTAAATGCCCTGTTCATAAGAAACTTGAAGACCTTTCCTTGTAAACATGCTCTCAAGCTTCTCTGCCACAATCTAGGCCCAGCAATTACAATCAATGTTCCACAACGCAGAGAGAGGAATGCAGTGACGGCATTCTGATGAACAATAAGCTTGATCTTTTCAGGTACACAGACTGGGGTGGGTATGGGACATTAAGACACTGCCTGGTCTAATGGGCGGGTGTGGCCGGATGATGTGTGATAATACTGAGGACGCACTTCACACTGAAGGCGCCCCATGATTGATGAGCCAATGAGTTCAACCGGGAAATTAAAAGAAATTAAAAAAAGAAACTTTAATAAATTCTGGCTGGAGTCTTGCAGAGAGAGAAGCCCTCCCTACACTGACTATCATTTTTCAGTTTGTATCCAGGGAAGTCACAAATAGATTCACTGCAGCTGTCACAATGATGGGTTTCAAGCATCCTTTACATCCCTCTCCTGGGTATATACCCGAAAAACTCAAAAAGATGCATTCACAAAGATATAAGCACCCCTATGTTCATTGCAGTATTATTCACTGTGGCCAAGACATGGAAACGACCAAAGTGTCCTGCGATAGAGGACTGCACAAAGATGTGGTACATGAACACAATGGAGTACTCCTCAGCCATACAAAAGGATGAGACACTGCCATTTGCAACAACGTGGATGGACCTTGAGAACATTATGCTAAGTGAAAGAAGTCAGTCAGAAAAAGCTAAGAACCATGATTTCACTCATATGTGGGATATAAACCTAAAACTCATGAACACGAACAGCAGTGTGGTGGTTGCCAGAGAGAGAGAGGGTGGGAGCAAAGGGGGTCCTAATATATGGTGACTGGAGAAGATTTGACTTAGGTGGGGACACAGTGCAGTATGCAGATCTTATAACATAGAAACCCACACTGGAACCTGTATGATCATATTAGCCAATGTCACCCCCAATAAATTTAATTAATAAATTAATTTAAATTTTTAAAGTTTATTTCAGAGACGAAGGGAGAGGGAAAGATAAAAACATCCATGATGAGCCCTGATCAGTTTGGCTCAGTGGATAGGGTGTTGGCCTGCGGACTCGGGGGTCCAGGGTTCGATTCCGGTCAGGGGCATGTACCTTGGTTACGGGCACATCCCCAGTAGGGGGTGTGCAGGAGGCAGCTGATTGATGTTTCTCTCTCATAGATGTTTCTGACTCTCTATCCCTCTCCCTTCCTCTCTGTAAAAAATCAATAAAATATATTTTTAAAAAATCCATGATGAGAGAGAATCATTGATTATCTGCCACCTATGTGCCCCCACATCGGGGATCGAGCCCACAACCCGGGGACGTGCCCTGACCAGGAATCAAACCATGACCTCCTGGTTCATAGGTCAATGCTTAACCACTGAGACACACCTGCCAGGCATAATTAATTATTATTATTATTAAAGTCCTGACACAGTCACTCTGGGCTTGGAATGCAAGGTTGAGTGCTGAGCTGCCTTGGCCAGGTCACGGCCACCAGGCTGGTCCATGCTGGACAGAAGTCAGGGTTGCCATCTCCTAAGATGGAATGTAGTGAGCAAGGCCTGGGTGCTGGGAAGGTGGTGAAAATGTCACACATTCAGCACACACAGATGTACACAGGTGGAGAGTAATATGGGGCCTCAGATACTCACAAGGACACATACAAAGACACAAAGATACCAAAGATATATAGACACACACGGGGACATACAGAGACACAGACAGACACATAGAAACACACAACAAGGATACACATGGACGCACAGAGTTCTAGATACAGAGATAAACATACTCAAAGGCACACAGAGGGCCGTGAGGACTGAATGGGACAATGACATCAAGTGCCAAGTAAGGGGTTTCATGGGCAGGATACCCGTTATCTGTTGCTTCTCTAAAACCAAGCAGGAAAGAAAGTCCATTCACAACACAATGAACTATATTTTAAACAAAAGAATGTCTAGTGGTCCAGAAGGGACTAACCCAGGTCACAGCCAATTAAACAATCCATTCTGACACTGCCAGAGTCCTTTTTAATCTTCTTTAATATAATTTGTGCTTTGTATGCTGTAACCTTTTACCATTAAGCTGCCTATCTGCACCAAAGCCTTGCCACTCTGTGCCCCAGGATTCCAGGAATGAACTGAGAGTATGAGGCGAAGAGGTGGCTAATCTGAACACAGGATGCCCAGATCCCTTTCACGTTCATTAGGGTTGGCCATGGCCAGTGTGACCCACTAGGGGGAAGTGGAAGAAGCCGGAAACCCTCACCAAAAGGGGAGAGGATGAGCCAGTCATGAGCACTTGCCAGATCTCTTTTTACTCTCCCAAGTAGCTCCACTACATGCCTCACCATCCCATTCACTCAGGAGGAAACAGAGGTTCAGAGGGGGTTGCATGGTAAGGACGTGGCCGTAGTAGGATTAGAACACTAGCTGGTATGTTACCAAAGTAGTTCTTGCCCTCCTTGCCTTGGCTGGCCTGACCCTGGCTTGTCAGGTGGGACCTTTACCCATGACCACCCCTTCTGCTTCTAGTTGGTCCACAGATATGGCTACTTACCAGCTGTGGGACTTCAGGCAAGTGACAGCACCTCTCTGGGCCACTAGATTGTAACCCCTGTGAGGGCAGGGACTTCCTTCTGTTTATTGCTCTATCCCTTCACCTGAAACAGCTTGGTACTTAATAGGTGCCCAGTGAACGAATGAATAGGTCTGTTTGCCTATCTCTTCATCAGAACCACAGGATGTTTTCCGTGGAGCCCTGGACAGGTTGGTGCTTGAATTTGGAGGCTATTTTGATAGCCCTTGAGCACAGGGAGACCGAGGAGTCAGTCTGGTCTGATTCCAGCCCAGCTGCGTCCCCAAAAAAGTGACCTATTTGCTCCTCAGTTTCTCATCTATCAAATTGACCTTTTTATAGTGCCTACCTCAGGGATTTGGTGGGAATCAACTGAGATGTATGTGTAAAGGGTCTGATCATTACACATTCAGTGCTCAATAAACAGGTCACTGTTATTTGGACTAATGATAATTGTTTAGGCTAACTGACCAGTAGGAGACGTGACTGTCCAGAAACCTCATCACCATCCAGAGGGGAAGTTCTGTGTCTCCATCCAGGCCCTGCCCTGTCACAGGGGGCGGTATGAGCAGCCAGGTGTCCTGCTCTGGGTAAATAGGGTGGGGGTTGGGAGGAGAGCAGATTTCTGGATGCTTTATTTCTGCTCTGAATTAAGAACCTGAGGAGCTGTCCTTGGACAGGAGGGAGGCAGAGGTGGCAGGCACTTATAATGAGCAGAGGGCTCATCCAGGCAGGGCTGGCCATTGATCACCTGGCTCCGGGCTCACTCCAGCACCAGGGAAGGAGGGAGGGAGAGCATATGTGTCCCTAGGAGCTGCATACAAGTGTTCAGGTGTCAGAAAGACCCTGGAGTGGAGATGGAGGGTGGCACGGGAGATGGCCAGGGTTCTCCCCCCTGTGCTCAGCCATGAGGGAGGACAGCAGTTAAAACACAAGGAGCACCACTCCACAAGGAGGGAAGCTTACCCTTATCAAGATTGAAGCTCAGAGAGGGAAAGTAACTTGCCCAAGGTCACACAGCTGGCATAAAAGTTATGACTTCCAGTCTAAAAGTCAAATATGGAAAATCGTTATTTTCTAGATTGATATTTCATCTTTACCCCAATCTCCCTTTCTGCCAAGAAGTGGAAATTTAACTCGATCATTTCAGAATCTACCCATCCTTCCTACTCAATTCCCATCTGCAGTCTCCATCTGTGCTGGTTTTCCATTGTTGCATAAGGAATCACCCCAAAACTTAGTGGCTTAAAACAATAACAATCTTATTATTCTCTTGGTCAGTTGTGGGAGTTGGCAACGTTCAGCTAGGTGGTTCTTGCTCAGGGTCTCCTGTGCTGATGCAATAGACAGTGGCTGAGGTTGGAGGTACCTTGAAGGCTGCCAGGCTGCCTCATTCAGCAGCTGATGTTGGCTGTTGGTTAGGACCTTAGCTGGGGCTGGGGCCTGAAACACCTGATACATGACCTTTCCAAGTTACCTGGGCTTCCTACTGCAGCGATTTTCAACTGGTGTGCCTCGAGAATTTTTAAAAATATTTTTTCATTGATTTCAGAGAGGAAGGGCGAGGGAGAGAGAGATAGAAACATCAATGATAAGAAAGAATCATAGATCAGCTGCTTCTTGCATGCCTCCCACTGGGGATCCAGCCTGCATCCCAGGCATTTGCTGTGACTGGGAATTGAACCACGACCTCTTGGTGCATAGGTTGGTCGAGGCTCAACCACAGAGCCACGCCAGCTGGGCCACAAGAACTTTTAAAACATCAATACCTGACTATCTAGTCAGGGGCACTGACCTCTTCTCCCTTAGATAGTTCAATAAAATACAAAAATGACCACAGCAAACAATAGCTTTCCAGCAAACCAGTGTGAATGCCTTGTCTTGAAATATATATATATATTAGAGTTGCATCTTTTTGGTCATGTCCCATAATAAGGTTGAATCTGATTGGTTAATTCTTTGTACCAGAAATCCTTACATACAAGAATAGGCATCTGATTTTTAGAAAAGTCATTTTGGAGGAAAAAGTGTAGGCAATTACTATTATTGTTTTATTTTGTAAATCAATAAAAAATTTACCTGTTTTTTTGTCAGGCAAAATTTATATTTTTTGATGTGCCACAGAATTTTAGTAATTAGTTTATGTGTGCCTTGAGATGAAAGAGGTTGAAAAGCTCTGCCTTACAGCATGGTGGCTGGGTTCCAAGAGCAAGTGATTCAAAAGAACAGGCCAAAGTTACCTTTTACAATGGCCTAGGTCAGGAAGTCACAGGGCATCCTTGTGCTATAGTCACCTGCTATACTCAATGGGAGGGAACTTAAGTCCTACCTCTCAATGAAAGGAGTGTCAACATCTCTTTGCAATATAAGCCTGGGTAATGGGACAGCTTGCAAATACAATCTGCCACACTATCTCTCCGCCCTGAGCCGGCCTTGTGCCTGCATGCTCTGCAGTCATTGGTCTACTGAGCCCTGGGCCCTCATTGCAACATCCCCTTGCCTGGGTCTCTTGGGCTACCTCTATGTTTCTAGGAATATGAGAGTCATATTGCTGCTTCTCACACCAAATTGAGCACTCAGGGACCTCAGGAGGCCATCTCAGAAGCCATCCCACTCCACTCGCAATTCTTCCACTTCCTTACCAGGTGGGAAGAGTGGGATATGGGGCCTATAGCAGTGAGGGTTCAGACAGAAAACAGATGGCCCAACATATAGTAAGTGCTCAGTAAATGTTATCTTCTATTCATATAATTCTGACAAGTTATTGTGGGACAGAGTGGAGGAAGAAATTACTTCTGCCCCAAGTATGGAAATAGTTAGGGCAAGTCTTACAGAGAAGGTACCTTGGATTGGATTTTTTCAGCTGGAGAAATGAGAGGAGGGACAGTCAAGGGACAGAGGACTGAAAGTGCAAAAGGTGTGGAGTGTGAGGGTGCACAGAGCTACCCTTTGTGAAACTTAGCCAGGGAGGGGCCAGAGCCTGCAGGCTGGGGCTGGTTGGGAAGATCCACCAGTCAAGTCATCACAGGTGTGTGAGCACAAAGCGGGGAATGAAGGCAGGCTGGGGAAGGAGCTCTTTGTGCAGGTCCATTTTGACCCTGCACCCTGCCACCACTCCAACTATCCCAGGGTGGGGTGTGCGAAGCTCTAGGACCTTGGTAGCAGGTAGGTGCTCTTTGGAGCCCTTCTGGCTGGATGGGGGTGGACCACAGAGAGTATTCTCAGTGCCTTCCCAGGTTGGCTGAGTCAATTAGAGGCTTTGCTAGGACGCAGTAGAGCGTGTAATGACTCTATTGTTTCGTTAGGAGCACTGTGTTTAATATAATAACTTAACTGCTTGGCAAAGGAGGAAACTACAGCCCTGGGGGTTGTTGAGAGGTATATCTATTCAGTTTCCAGGGAGTCTGCTATCTGGGCACCAGTGCACTCCCTGTCCCTCACCAACTCCTCCCACTCTCCCTACTGTCTGCAGACTGGGGCTCCTCAAACCCCCTGAGATTCTGACTTAAGTCCAGGGTGATTGTGACACAGGTGACTCAGGCATATTCTTGAGAAGCCCTGATAAAGAGGTGGGTTAGAGTAAGGTCTCTTTTTCTTTTAATTTTGTTTTTATTTTATTATTTATTACAAAGGGTATTACATATGTGTCCATTTTTTCCCCCCGCCCAAGACAGTCCCCTAGCCTCCCCCATCCCCCAGTGTCTTATGTCCATTGGTTATGCTTAACCACACATCCTGCGACATCATGGGAGAAGTAATGTAACTGCCAAGAGCGTATGATTGTGTGTGTGTGTGTGTATTGAGGGCTGATACTGAGTGGAAGTATGGAGGGCCAGGTCCCTAACCAGTGTGTTCTTGTGGCTTCTGATCTGCGGACTCTTAGTTGCTGCATATCACCCAGGATTCATCCCAGCACACAGCCCACGGGCCTCCCCTGCTCTAGCTCCCACAGTGACTTCCTTTTT